>NW_011888829.1:695776-722778 GCF_000151845.1 Pteropus vampyrus | reverse complement strand
GGGCTCCTTTTTCCTTTCTTGAGGTTGAGTTTATTAAAATTGCATGGCCAGAGGTCACTGGCGAGGAGATGGCTGGCACCCCCCACATTAGTTGTCAGAACCTCCACTGCAGTCTCATAGCCACCTGAGCCCTCACTCTGGGGACACCGAGGTGCCATCAGCTGGGAATGACCAGTGGGCGAATGAAGGAAGCGAGGGAGGAACAGCCAGGTGTCTCCCCTACGTGTGATAGTGTCCCTCCCCCCCTCAGCCGCCATCATGGTCGTGCATGGGAAATGAAGCGCTGCCTCCGTGCTCACTATTGATCAACTTAGTCATCATCGTTGGCCCGATCATTAAGTATTTATAGTTTACTATGCACAGGGTAAGTGCTGCACAGACTGGGCACCCTTTTAGAAGCTTTCCAAGACTAATTCATTTCCTTTAGTGAATGGTATCTCCAGAGAAAGCATCTAAACTAAAGAGTCAATTGATTATATTCAGAACTATGTTTTTCGGGGGGGATGGGAGGGGAATCTGATGACACTACTAAGGATTTTTAAAAATAATTTTTGAAAAACGTTATGGTTCTTTCGTAACATTTTTTCACGGGTCAAGTTTCTAGGACCAGCTGGGATTCAACTTGGAGGCTGAAAATGGCGGGACCCAAATGAGACTTTTAAAATCCCATAGACTCAGGTCAGGCTTATTTAAGAGTCATCGGAGATATCGAAACTTGATGTTAAATTTGGTTCATCTCGAAAGGAGGGAGGAAGTCTGAGACAGACGTTGTCACCAGGTGCTGTCTGGACAGCAAACATTTGCCCACATCTGAATCCTGTACGTCTCCGGTTGTGATCCTTCCCTCTGACCACCCACTCCAATGCCAGTTCCTTTTTCTCCTCATTAGATTAATGTTCGCTCTTTCTCCTATTTATCTCTCTCTCTTTTTTTTTTTATCAATTTATTTCATTTCTTCTTTTTATCAAAATAAAGCATTGTTATAGAAAAATTTGATGGAAAAGTATAAAAGAGCAGAAAAACATCTAAAATTCCACCACCAAGAGGCAAATTATTGTTGTGGCATATATCCTTTTGCGTTTCTTTCCATCGTGTAAATCTTATTTTACATATAATTTTATATCCTAGATTTTGTTTATAATTCTATCACGAGCATTTCCCCTTGTTATCAAAACTCTTCATAAACATAATTTTAATGATACCATAATATTCTACATGTAGATACACAGAATTTACTTAATCTTTCCTCTAAAGTCAAATGTTTATGTTGGGCTAGTTTTGGGCCGTTGTGATATAATGTCGTAATGATAATCCTTGTGCATAAATCTTTGACCATATTTTTGATCATTTGCTTTGGATAAATTCCTAGAACAGGGATTATTGACTCAAAAGACATGTACCTTTTTTTTTTTCCTAGGTTCTTGATATATATATATGGCAAATTACTTTCCAGAAGAGTTGAACCAGTTTAGACTTACCTGATTTTACCTACGTTGAACAATCTTTTTGCACTCAAGTAGAGAAGAGTTGAATTTGAAGAAATGGTTCTTAGCCAGTTGTGTTTATTTTTTTTAAAGTTTTCTCTGCATTTGCTTGTCTTTACTTTCCAATTGCCTTACTTTCCCCATCTCAAATAAATTACTCTACCTTCAGTATGCGCGCCCCTTGGCTGAGGCCCTCCCTCCTCTTGTTTCCCTCCCCCTTCTCCCTCTTTACTCCTTTGCCAGCTCGTTTAGATTTCCCTCTCAGGGCTAAAGAGGTTGACAATTCATGGGTCAGAGGCACCAAGCCCTGACCGGTATTCAGAAAATGAAGCCCGGTAGCTACTTCAATGGGTTCGGGAACATCTGGGATTTCATGGGTCTTAAAGTGGTTAATACTTTGGGAAACTCCACGTGGAATGAGACATTGTCTCATTCACGTCTCTGTCTTCAGCACCTAGAACAGGGCTGGCACCCAGAGAAGGCAAGGCGCTTGGTGTGTGTTTGCTGAGTGAATGGACAAAGCTCTTCCTAGTTGCCAGCTTCTTTGCAGATGTTGGCTCTCCTGACCCACAGCTCTGTCACTGAGCTCAAGAAAGGAACAACAGAGCTGCCAAGAAAGTTTGAAATTCATCTGCATTTTGCAGTTTGTACAAAAATGTAATTAGATTCCTTCTCCAGAGGTAATCCATTAATGTAGTCAATACTTGTAGTTATTTAGTATGTAACCTTAAAAAATTGCTGATGCCTCGTAAACACCTGCTTAGTAAAATAATGCTGCACCCAATACCAGCCATTTCTCTGTTTCCTTTTTGTAGGATCTTCCATGCAGCATCCCCATTTAGAGGTGGAGGCTGGAAGGGCCTGCTCAGTTGCCACACCTGCAGGGCAGAGAGCTGGTGCTCTTGGCGGAAGGTGCGGAGTGGCATCCCACCGTCAGGTGGCTGGCTGGCTGGCACTTCCAATGATTGATCACGTGATCTAGTCAGCATTGCCTTTTCCATACGACTTAACTTTTAGTTAGAATAAAAGTGTAGGCATGAATTAAGTCCTAATTAACTAATGTAAACTTAAGGGATGAACTTCCTGCTTCCTCCTCCTATAACTTCTGCTCCCCTTTCTCCTACCGGAAAGCTTTCCCTAGCTCTGTGGTGTTCATGGGTCTCCAGCGTCCTGCCTTTCACTGCAGGCTGGCCCGTGCCCATCAGGGGCCCCGAGCCTCCTGCTCCAAGGCCCTTGGGGATACCCCAGTCAGGCCCCAAACCCAGGAAGTGAGGGGCTGGTGATGGAGATGTCACCAGCCGGCTGAGAAGCGCTGGAGGAGAGCGCCTGAGCACAGCTGTGAGCTGCCCTTTCTAATAACCAGGGAGAAATAGATGATGTCAGTTCCATTAGTTGGGAAGTTCTGCAACTCGGAGCAGATGGAGGGAGAGTGTATTGATTTGCATGCGATTCTCTTGAAGGAGTCTTGTCAATTCTGAGATTGTCTCGATCTTCCGTCCTCCTCTTTCCAAGGTGGGGTGCGGACACCCCTCGTGTGCACATCGCCATCTGCACACTTTTTATCTCGTATGACAGTTATTTGCTACAGTGCTTCTCTACCCTAGGGCAAGGAACATGTCCCAGTCACCATTTAATCCCAGCGCCTGGTGTGCTACTGGTACACAGTAGGCATGGAAAACATTTCTTTAATTAAAAGAAGCGAAAGCGTGTGAGTGGAGGTGTTAGGTGCAGGAGCAGTTCCAAGCATGACGGCGCTGACTCAGAGAAACAGAAGTTATTGCTCAGCAAGGCGAGCTCTGCTTTGAGGAGGAATTTTCTCTGTTTTCCATATTAACCCTGGAAACCTTTCTCCAAGTGGTAGCTCTCCACGGCTTTTCCTCTCTTTGGGGCTGGTCGGGGTTTCTGTGCGGCTCACACAGACCGATGTGAGAGCTAGACTAGGGGTGTCGTAACAGCCACGTCCCACTAGGGTTTGGGTTCTGTCAGGGAAGAGTCTTGGCCTCTTGTCCTGGAGAATCTTCCAGGCAGCCCAGTGTCCCAAAAGCCCGGAGTACTTTGGCTTGTTTGTCGTACCTCTTGCTGCTCAGAAGGATGTTGAGATTTTCTGCATCCCTGTGAATGCCCCATCAAAAAAGTTCTTCTCTTTGAAAAACTGGCAGCACCTAGTTTAACGTCTTTGGCTTCATCGTGTGTCTGTCTGTTCCTGTTACATGAAATTTATTCCCCAGGGCAGGATTTCCAAGTCGTGGTCCCAGCACCACCAGCACCAGAATTACCTGGGTGGGCTTGCAAAACAGCAGATTTTTGTCCTGCCAGTTCAAACTGCTGAATCAAAATCGTAAGCAGGGCCCAGGAATCTGCATTTTAACAAACTCTGAGGGTGATTCCTCTGTGCTGGCTAGAGCTGGTAGCTCCTGCACAGGGACATGTGGAGTTGGTCTCCCTAGGAGCAGTGGTCCTAAAGGTCTCTGGTCCAGATGGCACCAAGGGACAGTAACCGCCCCCCCGCTATAGCCTGCCTTTTGGTCCACAGTTACACATAAGGCCTATCGGGGTTAAAACATGAATGAGATGCTGCCACCGTCCTCCGCTGCTTAAAATGTAAGGTCTGTATTCATACATAAATCAACAAAGGGCACGCTGGGGCAAATCAAATGCTGTAAAAGATGAGAAGGCGAGGCCGTCTTCCCGCGGGTAGGATGATCTGGCGAGAGCGTCGTGGGTGGGAGGGCTCCAACAGGACCTTGAAGAATGGCTAGGACCTACCAGACAGATGTGAGAAACAGAAGCTTTCCTGACGCTGGAGCTGGAGAGGAGGAGGATGGGTAGGACGTCCGAGCAGCGGGGAGGAGTCCCACGTGGCCAGCATGGGGAATGTCTGTCCAAGGCTTTATGATGAGGGAAGAGACCGAAGTAGGGGTAAAACTCGGGTTCGTCAGAACTCTATTCCGTTTGTTCAGGGTCGCCTTGGAACATTTTTTACCCCAGCGGGATCAGATGCGATCACATCTTCTAGGTACAAAACCTGGTCCCAGGGTTGCCATGTTGTATTTCCCCACACTTGGGTTAATAAAATCCTCACTCCCTTTGTGTCATCTCGTACCCGTGGCCCTCACAATGACTCTGCGGCATCTACTGTTTCATGGGACAGAGCCAAGCCTGGTGAGAGGGCAGAGGACGAAGAGAAGCAGTTTGGTCAGTTCTGCATTGACCATGCGACTGGAAGGACAGGCGTGGGAAGTGAATAATCCAGAAGGGCGGGGGGTGCAAAAGGCATTTACATGTGGCTTTGAACTGCACGGTGTGACTCCTGGCAGCAGGTTCACCTTCCTAATTAGGCCAATATTCAAACGGGTTGGCCCTCCCCGAATGCCCGCCCCCAAATTCCAAGGCCATGTAAAAGAAATCTTATTATCAATTTTCATTTTATTATTAATTATTGACATTAACACTAGTGAGAATGTTCTGGAATGTCAGCATTAAGAGATTCCCATCACATTGGCTTTCGTGGCACATCCGTGATTGATTTTTCACGCAGCTGAGAAAAGCCTCTACCGAATTCAGAACTGTTGACTCAAGGCTTCTGACGCACCGTGGTGAGGGCCGTGATAGTTTGGTTGGTGTGGAATGCTTGCTTGAAAAATGATTTCTGTGCCTATGTTGCAGTGTGCACAGTAGGCTGGGAAAAGCCGTTCGTAGTTCTAATTCCCTTCTGAACTTTAGTTTCCAGTAAAGTACAGTCAGATGTTAATTATGGGGTGTACTCTAAGCCCATATGTAGAGAGAACAGAATTTATAACCACCAATAGAAGCATTCATCTTTAACTTATTAATCTCATCATGGAATTTTATAGCGAGAAGTGGCATTTGAGATCATCTAATCAAACTTTGTCATTTTAGTGATGAGGCCCAGAGAAAGATAAGGATCTTGAGGATATAGTACTAAAAGCATGTTTGTGGGGCACAGGCTAGCTAAGGATTAAAAAAAAAGTGGACTGGTGACCAAAATCAAAAGTCCTAATTAACTAATGTAAACTTAAGGGATGAACTTCCTGCTTCCTCCTCCTATAACTTCTGCTCCCCTTTCTCCTACCGGAAAGCTTTCCCTAGCTCTGTGGTGTTCATGGGTCTCCAGCGTCCTGCCTTTCACTGCAGGCTGGCACGTGCCCATCAGGGGCCCCGAGCCTCCTGCTCCAAGGCCCTTGGGGATACCCCAGTCAGGCCCCAAACCCAGGAAGCGAGGGGCTGGTGATGGAGATGTCACCAGCCGGCTGAGAAGCGCTGGAGGAGAGCGCCTGAGCACAGCTGTGAGCTGCCCTTTCTAATAACCAGGGAGAAATAGATGATGTCAGTTCCATTAGTTGGGAAGTTCTGCAACTCGGAGCAGATGGAGGGAGAGTGTATTGATTTGCATGCGATTCTCTTGAAGGAGTCTTGTCAATTCTGAGATTGTCTCAATCTTCTGTCCTCCTCTTTCCAAGATGGGGTGCGGACACCCCTCGTGTGCACATCGCCATCTGCACACTTTTTATCTCGTATGACAGTTATTTGCTACAGTGCTTCTCTACCCTAGGGCAAGGAACATGTCCCAGTCACCATTTAATCCCAGCGCCCGGTGTGCTACTGGTACACAGTAGGCATGGAAAACATTTCTTTAATTAAAAGAAGCGAAAGCGTGTGAGTGGAGGTGTTAGGTGCAGGAGCAGTTCCAAGCATGACGGCGCTGACTCAGAGAAACAGAAGTTATTGCTCAGCAAGGCGAGCTCTGCTTTGAGGAGGAATTTTCTCTGTTTTCCATATTAACCCTGGAAACCTTTCTCCAAGTGGTAGCTCTCCACGGCTTTTCCTCTCTTTGGGGCTGGTCGGGGTTTCTGTGCGGCTCACACAGACCGATGTGAGAGCTAGACTAGGGGTGTCGTAACAGCCACGTCCCACTAGGGTTTGGGTTCTGTCAGGGAAGAGTCTTGGCCTCTTGTCCTGGAGAATCTTCCAGGCAGCCCAGTGTCCCAAAAGCCCGGAGTACTTTGGCTTATTTGTCGTACCTCTTGCTGCTCAGAAGGATGTTGAGATTTTCTGCATCCCTGTGAATGCCCCATCAAAAAAGTTCTTCTCGTTGAAAAACTGGCAGCACCTAGTTTAACGTCTTTGGCTTCATCGTGTGTCTGTCTGTTCCTGTTACATGAAATTTATTCCCCAGGGCAGGATTTCCAAGTCGTGGTCCCAGCACCACCAGCACCAGAATTACCTGGGTGGGCTTGCAAAACAGCAGATTTTTGTCCTGCCAGTTCAAACTGCTGAATCAAAATCGTAAGCAGGGCCCAGGAATCTGCATTTTAACAAACTCTGAGGGTGATTCCTCTGTGCTGGCTAGAGCTGGTAGCTCCTGCACAGGGACATGTGGAGTTGGTCTCCCTAGGAGCAGTGGTCCTAAAGGTCTCTGGTCCAGATGGCACCAAGGGACAGTAACCGCCCCCCCGCTATAGCCTGCCTTTTGGTCCACAGTTACACATAAGGCCTATCGGGGTTAAAACATGAATGAGATGCTGCCACCGTCCTCCGCTGCTTAAAATGTAAGGTCTGTATTCATACATAAATCAACAAAGGGCACGCTGGGGCAAATCAAATGCTGTAAAAGATGAGAAGGCGAGGCCGTCTTCCCGCGGGTAGGATGATCTGGCGAGAGCGTCGTGGGTGGGAGGGCTCCAACAGGACCTTGAAGAATGGCTAGGACCTACCAGACAGATGTGAGAAACAGAAGCTTTCCTGACGCTGGAGCTGGAGAGGAGGAGGATGGGTAGGACGTCCGAGCAGCGGGGAGGAGTCCCACGTGGCCAGCATGGGGAATGTCTGTCCAAGGCTTTATGATGAGGGAAGAGACCGAAGTAGGGGTAAAACTCGGGTTCGTCAGAACTCTATTCCGTTTGTTCAGGGTCGCCTTGGAACATTTTTTACCCCAGCGGGATCAGATGCGATCACATCTTCTAGGTACAAAACCTGGTCCCAGGGTTGCCATGTTGTATTTCCCCACACTTGGGTTAATAAAATCCTCACTCCCTTTGTGTCATCTCGTACCCGTGGCCCTCACAATGACTCTGCGGCATCTACTGTTTCATGGGACAGAGCCAAGCCTGGTGAGAGGGCAGAGGACGAAGAGAAGCAGTTTGGTCAGTTCTGCATTGACTATGCGACTGGAAGGACAGGCGTGGGAAGTGAATAATCCAGAAGGGCGGGGGATGCAAAAGGCATTTACATGTGGCTTTGAACTGCACGGTGTGACTCCTGGCGGCAGGTTCACCTTCCTAATTAGGCCAATATTCAAACGGGTTGGCCCTCCCCGAATGCCCGCTCCCAAATTCCAAGGCCATGTAAAAGAAATCTTATTATCAATTTTCATTTTATTATTAATTATTGACATTAACACTAGTGAGAATGTTCTGGAATGTCAGCATTAAGAGATTCCCATCACATTGGCTTTCGTGGCACATCCGTGATTGATTTTTCACGCAGCTGAGAAAAGCCTCTACCGAATTCAGAACTGTTGACTCAAGGCTTCTGACGCACCGTGGTGAGGGCCGTGATAGTTTGGTTGGTGTGGAATGCTTGCTTGAAAAATGATTTCTGTGCCTATGTTGCAGTGTGCACAGTAGGCTGGGAAAAGCCGTTCGTAGTTCTAATTCTCTTCTGAACTTTCGTTTCCAGTAAAGTACAGTCAGATGTTAATTATGGGGTGTACTCTAAGCCCATATGTAGAGAGAACAGAATTTATAACCACCAATAGAAGCATTCATCTTTAACTTATTAATCTCATCATGGAATTTTATAGCGAGAAGTGGCATTTGAGATCATCTAATCAAACTTTGTCATTTTAGTGATGAGGCCCAGAGAAAGATAAGGATCTTGAGGATATAGTACTAAAAGCATGTTTGTGGGGCACAGGCTAGCTAAGGATTAAAAAAAAAGTGGACTGGTGACCAAAATCAAACCAAACCCCCAAGTCCTCTGAGGATAGTACTAAGTCGATTAGCTACGTATCGTTCAGTCACCATACTCCCAGGGGTCTGTGTCGGAGAGGTGTACTCCTACTCATCCTTTACGAGTCATTCTCCGAGCCCTAAGAAATTCCCGGCTCCCTCTGAGATCTTGGGTTACACCTGTGAACAAGGGCGGTGTGGTCCAGGCCTTTGGATGTTGCTTCCTCCCCTGGACACACAGTGCTTTCTGCTGGCTTCAGGCCTGCCATGGACCCTGCTCAGCCTTCCAGGTCCTCGGTGCGTGATGTTCCGTGAGCTCGCCTGCTGTTTGGTTTTGTGATTAGAGCCAATAGAAGAATGCAGGGGGGACTTTTTCCTCCCTGTTCAATCACCAGCAGGAGTTGAACGGGATGAGAGCAAGAGAAACAGACTGAAGCTGCAGCGAGGCTCCGATTCCAGCTTCTAAATGTTCTCTGGGCCACAAGCCAAGCAAACACCCGGCCCAGAGATCCCCGTGAGAGTTGGGGGGATGGGAGGAAGGGCACTCCCATCTCAGGAAGGGTGTGTGCTGAGGGAGAGAGGACGGGGAAAGGTTCCCTCGCATCTCTGACGGAACCACTCCCAGATTCGAGAAATTACTGAGATGAGGTGAGGGGGGCAGACAAAGGGAAGGATGGGGAAGAGGGGGGAGAAAGCGGGAGCGTGAGTGCCCGTGATGCTGGGTGTTGTCAGCTTCTGGGAGGCGTCCCAAAGGTCCTGAGCGCCACGTCTTTCTCCCTCGGGCACAGACAGACATGACCCACAGAGGGGAGGCCGGGGCTGGGGCATCACATCAGCGCCCTCTGCACATGGTGGGAGAAGATAACAGAGCCAAGCCAACTGCCTGCATCTTCCCCAAAATACGTGGGGTCCTTTGAAAGGGACTGTCTCGGTCCTCCTCCAATAACAATTACAGTGCCTGAGACGGGTGAGGAGCCAGGATAAAATCAACCAGAGTAAGGAAAAGCCTGGGAAAGCAGCTGATTAGAAATGCCTCAAGAGTGGGAATAGCCCATAGGAAAACTATTAAGGTAGAAAAAAAACCAAAGATTTTTCTAATGTCCCAATAGAGGAAAGATTTTTTTTTTTTTAGATTTTCTTTCTTTCTTTTTTCTTTTTAAGATTTTTCTAAGCTTAAAGGAAATCACAAAGGAAAAGAGTGATAGGTTTGTCTGCATTCAAATTAAAAACTGTACAGGCCAAAAATTAATAAAAATTAAATGGCAAGGAACACTGGGAAAATGCTTGCAATGAACACGGCAGACAAAACATTAACTTTCTTGATAAGGTAAGAGGGTATGCAGATAGGTTCAGAGCCCATAAATAAATGCATAAAGAATGTGAACAGGTCCTACAAGAGAACTCTGCATTTCTAATAAACATGAAAAATGTTGAGTGTCACCGAGTAATCTGAGATGCAAATTAATATGTTAATAACATATCTTTTTTTGCCTAACGAAATTAGAGAACCGCATTCATTGTTGGTGGGAGATTAAACTGGCATAAACTTACTTGAAATAAATTTGGCCGTATTTATTGAAAGTCTTAGCGTGTTCATACCCGTGGACCAAGTCATTTTGTTTAAGGGCTTCCGTGCTATGGAAATAATCTGAAACATACAGAAAAGTTTTATATTCAAATTTATATCACTAAAAACTGGTAATGATCTTAATGCTCAAAAATGGGGGTCAGAGTTAAATCATGGTTCAGTCATCTTGTAGATTACTATTAAATGGGATGTTTGTGCAGAATTTTTCAAGACATGAAGAAATGCTTACATTTTGAATGTTAATTGAAAAAAGCAGAATGCAAAATTAAATAGAGATGATCTTCCCAATTAGAATGTTATAAAGTTGTTATTATTATTTTTTTATTTACTCCCGGAAGTATGTGTGATCCGCAGAGGAAAAATGACAACAATAAAACCACAGAGTTCATTTGGAAAGTAAGGCCAGGAGGCGGGAACTGGAGCGCAGTGAGCGCAGAGCAGGGCGACGGGGCGATGCCGGTGGAGGCACACGCAAGCTGCGGAGCTGAGCCAGCTGTGGAGCTGTCCCCAGGGGTGGAGCCCAGGCTGTGGCGCAGGTCGTAGACAGAGACAAGTCCTAACCGGAAGCCCAGGAATAGATCTGGGTCCAGGTTGGAAAAGACCTACTTCTCTGTGGAGGCAAAGGCGGCAGCTTAGTGATGGTCAGGGTTCCCACCTCCAGAACTTGGCAGAAAGGCCACGAGGGAGCCCCTGGAAGACCGTTGCGTGTCCTTACCTGGTCTAACTTAATGTGTCGTGAGAGGCCGTACTTGTGATGTATCCCAACTGTGTGAAACCCGTAGCCCAAGGTTCTCCATACTGTAGAAGGAATACTCAGCCCCCTGCCTGAGTGTCTCTGTGAGGTGCCTGACCTGGCCACCGTTTGTGCCAGTCTGGGCCTGGGTTCCCATAGAGCCCCTGAGACCACCAGCACGCATGCTGCCAGGAGTCTGTGTGGTGAGGGATGCGGTTCGTGGCGAAGGAACACAGTGGAATTAATTGGCCCCTTTGGAATAGCTGAAGCCCCATCTCTGGAATCATTAGCGAAGGGCTCTAACTAGCAGAGAGCCAGCCACACAGGTGGGTTAGCTCTCATGTGTCATGTCAGGCTTTCTTCTGTCTGTCCAGCGAAGCAGAGACTGACAAATGTTTCACAATAATCACCATAAATGAGAGAGCCTGAGAAGCTGGGAGCAGCGTGTGTGTGTGTGTGTGTGTGTGTTTGTGTTTATACTGACTCAAATATTCTGACTTCATTCTGGGCCCAAATGCATGTGCATAGGTGTGCACACACGTGTGTGCATAGAATAGACTTCTGCTCTAATGTTTTCTTCACGTCTGGGGATATCTTGTTGGGTTCGATGGGAAGCAGACTGTCTTGGTTCAGGCTGCTGTAATAAAATTACCACTGCCTGGGTGGCGTAAGCAACAGGGGTTTATTTTCTCACCGTTTGGGAGGCTGGAAGTCCAAGGTCGAGTCACCTGCAAATCTGGTCTGGTGAGGGCTTCCTGGTTTGCACATGGCTGTCGTCTTGCCGTGTCCTCACCCGGCCGAGTGCAGAGAGCGGAAACAAGCTCCTTCCTGTCGTGTAAGGGCACTAAGGCCATTGTGAGGGCTCCACACTCATGGCCTAATGACCTCCCAAAGGTCCCATCTCCGGACACCATCCACTGGGGATTGAGGTTTCAACACATGGGTTTGGGGGTGCGGGTGCTGGACACAGCATTCAGTCCGTAGCACAGACTTTGAGACCCAGCTTTGCGCGTAGGGAGTTTATTGGGAAGCGTCCTGTGGGTTTGGGCAAATGTCCGATGACATGTATCAGTCATCGTAGTGCCATACAGAACAATTTCACTGTCCTAAAAATCCTCTGTGCTCCACCTATTTTTTTAATTGTTCTTTTTCGTATTGAATAATTTTCAATTCCCAATAATAATAAAAAAAGGAGACAGTTTAGTTTTGCATTTGCCCTAAAATGAAATTTAAGCAGACCTAAGCAACCACACCCCCGTGACTCCCGATCGAGTTCCTGTACTTGAGGGTCACTGGCCAGCGAAGGGGAAACAGGTCCCTGCCACCAAGTCCGCCGAAGGCCAGCCAGGCGCAGCGCGTCAGGCTCTGCTCGGGGGCTGGGACCGGCCTGCTCTTTTGGTCTCAGCTGTAGTCTGCGTGGTTCCCTTACTGGCCCGTGAGTCCAGACCACTTTGCAGAGCGCCCCGTTCCCACTTCCCGGCAAGTTCCAGCTGCAGAACTGAGAAGGGCGTAAACCGTTTACATTCTCAAGAACAGTGGGAAGAGGGGTAGGAAATGGCAGCTCATGTAGTTCCATGGCGCGTTTCCACTCCCCAGACAGCTCAAGTCTGTGTGAGTCGTTTTCGCTTGACCTGGCAAGACCTAAACACGTATCCACCCGTAAGTACGCGCATACACCCATGTCCTCCCGAAGGCCTGGCCCAGGTATGGCCCGGCCCCCAGGCAGACTGGGGCTGCAGAGATCTGGGGAGCATTTCACATAGTTCAGTCTCGTTCAGTTTGCCAAATCTTTATTGTCTACTTATCTTTAAGCCTATAATTTTAGGCTCTTCTTGTATGCCAGACCCTGAAGTAAACATTTAATAAAGATCAGCTCATTCATTTACAAGATAGATTGATCCTTTTTAAAAAAATTCATAAACCCAGTTCTTATCATCCAGAAGTTTATAGAATACTTTGAAATGTGTAATATATTTGTGTGAAACAATTAAGAGCCCAAAGCATTGTTTTAATAAGTGCCCAAGCGATAATGTAGTCAATTGATACTTCAGACGATCAGAAAAGGGAGAGATGAATTGGGACTAGAATTGAGTCATAAAAATACTATTCTAGGGATACGTGGAAAGGAAGGGAGAGTTTTTTTTTGAGTAAGAATAATATGGGTTAAAGTTTAGTTGTGGTTTATGAACGAGATAGGAAATAAGACACACACGAAAGTCACTGTCGAATGAATAAGTGGATGGCTTCAGGCCTCGAGTCTGGGTGGCCGAACCTGGGCCGGCTGCTGGAATGATGAGAATAGTGATTGGGGTTTCTGTTTGGGGCACACGGAGTTTGGGATGATGGTTTGTCCAGTCGGAGACGCCCGTGGGGACTTGAACTGGAGCGTAGATGAGAAACAGAGCGAGGAATACAGATTCCAGAGTCACGGAACAGAGGTGGTAGAGCGAAGCCATGAGATCGGGTCTGTTTCCCAAACGAAGGAGGGGACCAGGGCCAGAGCTGCGCAAAGTGCACCGAGTTTGCACTTGGGGGGCAGCGGGGTCAGCAAAGGGGTGACCGCAGAGGCGGGAGGAAAGCAAAGAAGCAGCGTGTCGAGGGGTCGCGGGCCTAGGTTTCCTGGTGTGGGCTGTCACCCGTGCCACTTGGAGGGAGGAAAGTCAGAACCGTGGGAAGGCCAGAAGCAGAGCCCAGGTCGCTTCTGGGGTAGAACCAAGAAAGGCCTTTTGTGGAGAGAGGTTTGTTTACACTTGGAGATAATTTTGCTCGGAGGCCTGGATGTCACATGTTTGCTGCAGTCTGGAGTCTTCTTTCGAGTGCATTTTACACAATAGAAAACTCAACAAAAGAGTCGCTGAGAGCCTATCGAGTTTCTAGCACAGAGAGGAATCACTGAGGCCTCAGACCAGTGTTCCTTCCTTTCTGAGAACCCTCTTCTGCGAACTCTCTCGTTTCTGCAAATAACACTCATATGTGTTCACTCGTCCCCAGGCTCAGATGCAGCCACACTGCACACACGCGCCGGCTCCCCCGACAGAGCGCCACCTTATTTGGGAATGTCTATAGATTTTTCAGCTGAAATACAGGCAAGCCTGTCAGCATGCTACGAGCAGATCTGCTTCCACACTTTACCCAAATCCATAGTCTTTTCTTCGTGTAAGTCATCCAGTGAACTTCACTTTGGCCTGTGATAGAAAAATTATCCCGTAGAATCAGATGTAAAGCTGTTCTTGTTACATAAACAAGCACCAGTTGGACCTCATTCCAGAACCACCACCAGACTCAGAAAGGGTTGGGGGTAGGAGTGGGAATAATAGAGTTTGGGGGATGGTGTCCTCCCCCACTCCTGCCCTCCCACCCCAAATTCTGAGTTTTGATTAAACCTGTAACTTCTGGAGGTTTCTACGGACTCACCCTCTAGCTTAGGCTTAGCACAACTTAGGTTTTGTTCAAATTTGTTTCTGGAGGGATGATTCTGAGTGAGAATCAGGTCTTTGCGAAGTCCCACACGTCTCTGGCTAAATAAAAGCAACTTTTGCCCATTTGTATTGAGAGTTCACCCCAGTGGAGCCATATGCTTCTTTTAGTTCAAATCAAATCATGTCATCAAATATTTATTGTTGCCTGAGTAAAATGGGATTGAAAAACACAAGTTAGTAACCCATTTCCCTACACTGATGCAAATAGCGTATTTTTCATTCATGGTTTCAGCAAGCGAGGCCCAGTGCAACGCAAAGTATTTTTGAGACTACAAAGGGGTATTTGGAGTGGTATTTGTTCTCCAGGAGTTTATAACCAGAGTGGAGAGACAAGAATAACTCGAATAAAGGGATTTTAAGATAATGTGGCTAAATATATCAGTCGTTTTGTGGCACAGTCTGTATGCTTAGGAATTCTAAGGAAGTTAAACGGTATTAAGTGATGCAGTAAGCAGAGGCGGCTTCCTGGAGGAGGCAGATCATGAGCTGGGTGGATCATGTTGAATGGCAGAGTTCAAACTGGATGGAAAGAGGAAAGTGGAAGAATTAGTTGAGGCCGGAAGGCGACCTGAACACATACAAAGGGACAGGGACATAGTGCAGGTAGGGAATTTGTGTTACAGAGAAGCAAGGGATGAAATTGGGTAAACTAGCCGGGGTTAGATTAGGGAGAGTCCCGAGTGGGAGACTTATAAGTGTGCTCCGGGGGGCATGGAATGGCGCAGATTCCTGGTGAGAAGGTGACGTCATGGAGGGCGTGTCCACACCTCTAGACCTCCAGCGCTCTTTTCTCCATTAGCAAGTGTTCTTTACAGCGTTATCATGTCTGACTTAAATGCCTGTTTATCTGTTTTCTTCTTGACTGAGCAGCTACTCATCTATCTAGAAAGTGAGCATGGGTCAGGGACCTTGTCCGAGTCACTGCAGCCCCTCCCTGGCGTCTAGACCAGGGCCCGGCGAGCAGTGCCTCTCTCTTGTCGTACCCCTGTTGTCTTTCTCTGTGTCTGTCTCTGTCTCTGTCTCTGCGCCTACCTGCCCTGGAGAAATGCCCACAAATTTCGCATACAGTTTTAGGCTGGCCACACCCCCCATCACCCCAGACCCACGAGGAACCTTGCGACCAGGTTAAGGTCACGTGTTCTGCTCAAGGAGCTGGAGTTCAGGCATCTCCAGCGCTGCTGCACCCATGGTGTTTCCCCGTGTCGCCTGGGAAGGGGTTTCTCTGGGCCTCTCGTTCTTTTTGCCAGTGGGGAAAGGGAAGGATGGGTGACGTGCGTTAGTTGTCTTTGTACCTTCAGTGCAGGATGCAGTGGGAGAGTGAATGGCGGACTTCTGGCCGCTTCTCTGAGGGCTGGGAGCAGTTAATTCCAAGATGTCTTCAGGGTGTGATTGCCAGGGAAAATAACGGGATGCAGAGTCAAATTTGCATTTCAGATGTAAAAAGTAGTCGTTTTGGTGTAAGTATATATTAAAATAAGCATAAGTATATACTCACTTAAAATAAGTATAAGTATATAAGTATGTCCCCATTATTTCTTGAGATATACTAAAAAGTTATTCATGATTTATCTGAAATTCAAATTTAACTGGGTGTTCTGGTTTTCCTTCTAAATCTTATAACCCTAATCTAAGGGCTCTTATGAGGGCCAGTGTCCGGCACCCCTAAAGGCACTGTCACCTCCACTTATCCAATCCTCTGTTAATACAGATATGGTCAGTCTGCCTCTCTTCCTTTGAGTCCATCCCTTTAGTACCCTGCAAATTATTTCTCAAATCACAGATATTTCGTTGCGTTCACAGAGCTGGCATCTCTCCTCTTGTGGCTTTAAAACTTCACGCTGAGGTTTCTGAGCTGCAGGTAATGCGGGGTTGTTGGATATCAGTGGTTCCTTCTAGAAATGGGTGGAGAGCAAGTCTGGCCAGGAAGAGCAAGAGCAGGGCTCATGGCTTAGGACAAAACACCCAGTTTGGGGAGAGGGTTGGCTGGAGGCCGACATTGAACCACGTGCAGTTGACAGTCGCCTGGGAAGCGGTAGACACGAGCCCCTTGTGACGCGCCGACCGAGGGTGGCGGTGGAGGAGGCTTCTCCCTGCTGGAAGTGGGGTTTGTCGTCTGCCGCTCCAGCAGCTGGCGATGCCGTTTCATCTTTTCCCTAGAGATGCTTCTCAGAAGAGCAGAATTTTAGTAACAAATTGCATGTGGTTGTATTAAATCTAAGATTTACCTCCATCTAATATCATTGTAATAATTCAGGGGCAGACTCTAGTGAAGATGATTAATTCAACATGAGCGTTTCTCACTTTAAAGGAAACAAATTTTAAACTTACAAAGTAGTAGAGATTAAGTCCTTTCAAAGAAATAAACATTTCAAAATGATTTTCAGGCTGAAATTGGTAAGAACAGCAACAACAGCTACTACGGTCTGCCCAGCTACCGTACGCCTGGCGCTCTGTGCGGGGTTGACGCGATGCCCCCGTCCTCTCGAGCACCCCGCGAGGGGCCTGTTATGAGTCATTTTACACGTGTGGAGGTTGAATAAAGGATGCTCGGTTACGTTTGAGTTTCAGGTAGAGAACAAAAATGTTTTGGTACAAGTATGTCCCATATAATGTTTGAGACATACTTGTACTAAGTATTTACTTACAGTTTATCTGAAGTTCACATTTAACTGGACGTCCTGTATTTTCATCCGCTGTATTCGTTATCATTAGCCCAGGCTCCTGCCTGCTTTGGGGACGGGTGTCTGGCCTCCTTCCTTTGCCTCTGCCACCTGCCTGTTGGGCAGGTTAGTGGAGCTTCCAGTTACTTTCACGGCACTCATGCGTTAATGAATTTTCGTACTTAGCCTGAGTGGGTGCTGTTATCATCATGCCAGTTTATAGACGAGAACATTGAAGTACAGAGAGGTGAAGGAACTTGTTCAAAGCCACACAGCTAGCGAGAGGCAGAGGAAGGATTGGACTGGCCATCTGGCTCCAGTATCTGTTCTTTTCCACTGCACCCTGCCCCCTCTTGAGCGATTGGGACGGAACCAGGACGAAATACGTTGCTAAGGAAAGCAAGCATGGCGAGGTGCAGAACCACTGAGTTCCTGGAGCTTAACGGACGGCACAGGGTGGTGTGTGTGACGCACCCATGGCGGAGAGGCGGGGGCTCTGTGCTCCCCTTCCTTCAGTCCTCTTGAGGCTTCTTGACATTTATCACAGGCCTCTCCATGACGAATGGCTCCAGCTGAGCGCTGGCCACATGTGGCTCTTCCACCCTCTCCCCAGGCTGTGCTAAGTCGGTCTCTCTTTCCCCATTACGGTTCAGCAGTCCCCAGCAGGCGGAGCCCCGACCAGCGCGGCCCATCGTTCGCGACAAGCCTTTTCACATTCGACAGGGCCGAATGGGTCTGACCTCACTACAGTCCTGCTTTCTGAAAGCACTGAACCCTATTATCGTCTTTGTTCCCTTCGCACCTTCCAGTGGGAGTACATTTCTCAGAGCTCCAGGCGGTGGGGAAAGAAGGTGCCCTTCATAGACCTTTGCTTTGCATTTGACTTTGTGTTTCCCTAAAGGATCAGCTAGACTCAGTCCACCTAATAACACAGTTCAGCTTTAACAGTCTTCTTTAGGCATCTTCTGTGGGCCATGTCACCGTGCTAGGCCCTGGGGATACAGTGATGGGTAAGAGGCTCTCAAGAGGCCCACAGTCTAACTTGTACGGGAGCCCATCAATCTCCAAGGAGGAAGCGGTCTCTTTGCCAGAAAATCCTATGCCAGAGGCAAAAACAAACAAGCCAACACACAAAACCCCCCCATGGGAATCCTAGAGGTGCATTCAGAAATGGCAGAGGGGCCTGGACAATGCACATAGACAGATGTCCAAGGAAACATGTAACATGCATGTAATAGAGCCGGAAGGAGGTGACGCAAGGTGCCATTAGACAGGATTAGGGGAAGACACGGCAGGGCTCGCTCACAGCTTCAGAAGTTTTGCAGCTGGAAATGCTGCAATTAACATTTACTGACGGAACCTACTAGGTATGCTTGTAGAGTTCCCAGGTAACCACTTAGCCTGTTAGATGATTGCGTAAGGAAAAATTATTATCACATGAAGCCATAATTATTAAGTAAAATAATGACAGTAATAACTCCAGAGCAAACTTATAAAACAAAATTAGAGTGTTTATTACCACAAGTATAATTTAATTTATCTACCCCGAATTGTACTTAACTGTCTGTTACAGTGTGTCCCCACCCACGGTCTTCTGCCCAAGGTTAATAGGTTCTCATTTCTTTAACATATTAGTAGACTCAGCCTTAAAATGGCATTTCTGCTCAGGCTGCTTCCCACTGGGCTTTCTGTCTGCGGATGGTGGAGGTGCCCTGGAACTCACCAGACGGGGGCTCAGGTCTTCCTAGGATGCAAGGAAAGTCGACTGCTCCTCTCTGAGACCTCATCCAACTTAATGTTTCTTTTTATCATTCCATTCTTTTATTTTCTCATAGGAGAAGGGAATTTCTCCAAGATGTCTATTGGTTCAAGGCTTGAAAAAATCAGGGTGCTACTACGCGTTAGTATTCTTTTCTAAAGCGCTTTGAGAGAACAAGGGAAAGATTTTGTAGAGCCATGAAGCCGAGATCACTAGATGTAACTAATGAGACGAAGGGACGTGGGTCAGGCCGGCGTGAGAGGGCACAGAGGTGGTCCTGTAGCCCTACAGGACCCTCTCCCCAGGAGGCTGGCGGGGGGCAGGCACCAGACCGAGGTGGAAGGATGCAGAGGGGCGGGGCCCGTGGGGGTGAGGGAGGCTGGTCCGCAGCGACGAGGACTGGGCTCCCAGTCTCCTTCCTCCATCCGGGGTGTCTGAGCCTCTCGCCCCCACGCGCAGCCTCTGAGGCTCTGGAGCCCAAGATGTCTCATCTTCTACTATTGCCCAGGTTTGCTCTTCTCAAAAGGAACAAGGCAGCCGCTTGGAATTCTGAACCCATCAATAATCCGAAGGGAAGCTGGTCGGGGTGTGAGAGTAACTCTGACGGTAAAGCTGAGGGTTAAGAGATGAAGATTCCTCGTGCCCGCCTTTCTGTTCCCGTGGATCCGATCTCTCCGTCTGGATTTCGGAGTTAGTAAACAGATCGTTCCATAGAGAGAAGGGTGCTGGTTTGAAGCCTCGATAGCCATCGTGGCTAATGTTACTAATTCTCTGTATCTCCTGGATATGTGTAGCTCCTTGATTTGCTTAACTCTTGGGTTAGAATCACAGGATATAAAAATGGAAATAAGTGGTCTCCATTGTTTCTTTCCTAGAAGTCGAAGTATGTTGGGGGGTGTCCAGAGTCGCAAAGCCAGGAGAGCACAGCTAGAACCAGACATCTCGACCCCAGCCTGGGGCTCTGTGCTGGTTGTGCCCTTTGGCCCGGCTTCATTCTCCAATCCCGGGAGGCTGACCTCTGCAGACCGCGTTACCTGGGCCCCTTGCGCTCAGCCTCGCGTTGGGTTTGGTTAACGGAAAGCATGCCCTGAAAACCAGGAGGTGAGAGGTGGCAGAGCCGCCCACACTGCGGCCTGCCATCTGCTCCTCCAGGTCCGCAGTGCCGCGCTCCGAAAGGCACGGGTCCTGCCGGGGGAGCCCTCTGCCACAGCTCTTTGCTGGTTATTTGGACAAGATTTAGGGGTCGTTGAAGAATTTGGTTACAGGAAAAAGGCAGAGGAGCAGTTCCCAGAAACAGCGGTTTCCAAACCTTTGCTTTCAGGAACAGGTATACCTGCCCCCCTAAGCAGCAGCATTGGATCGCCCACCAGTCTGACATCATGTAGACAGCAGGGGGGCGCCAGGTCCCACGTGGGCTCTGGGGGAGTAAACGCGGCACATCATCCAGAAGGTCCGTTTCACCTGAAGATTCGGGGCAAAGCATTTAAGTAGGTGATGAGTAATTTAAAAAATTATTTTCAAATTAATAAACAGATATAATGTAGAGTAGAATAGAAAACTCACAGAAACCACTTCATATATTTTTTAGATAAAGCTATGAGACATTAAAGGAATTTTACTTACTCTGGCCACTTCGGGTGCCTTAGAGGTATGACTTCATTCTCAAGAGTGTTTTCAATGAAAAATTACAGAAATGATTAAGAGATTAGGCTTAAAATAGTCAATAAAAGATAATATAGGCTTTATGGTCAGAAAGCTTTAGGACTTATTAAAATTAAAAGAAGATCATGTGTAATAATATAAATGGTAATCCAAGTTTAGCCTCATCATCAAAGAGAATTGTGAATTCTCGATCCAGGTGTATTCCTGTACATAAAAAGATCCCCAAATACAGTGAAGGTTCCTTGATGGTCTCCCAAAGGCATTTGAGTATATTAGCCTTGAACTGACCAAACTCTAGGTGAGGACTGGGGTGGAGCAGGGAGGGAGTTAGAGTCTTCGTCTGCAGGAAAAGTGAGCCCTGGAGCTGGATCATGGGCAGAACTCGTGGGTGGTTGGAACAGTGACATGCAAGGCAGAGGGACTGTGGGTGTGGGGAAGGGTCCAGGCACATGGTTCCATACCGCACAGAACATCAGGACAGGAAGTCGAGAACCGAGCAGGCGACTGGGAGCTGTGAGTGCACGTGAGCGTCTTCACAGCTTCCAGGCATAGAGGTCCTGCCCTCTCTGTGGGGCTTCAGTCCCTGCACAGTTCCAGGAAATGACAAGACCGGGGTGGGGGGGGGGCGTGGGAAAGTGGAGTCCAGGGCTGGAATTCCACAAGTGAAAACGTGGGGGAGGCAGGGCGTGTGTGCTGTCTGCTGCAGCTGTCCATTTATTTTTCTTTTTTAAAAAACCACTTTATTGGGTTATGACTGACATGCAAAACCTGTATATATTTAATGTATACAATTTGATGGATTTGGAAATAAGTATATACCTGTGAAACCATCACCAAAATCTCCACCAGAAACTTATCCATCACTTCCAACAGTTTCCTCCCGCTTATGTATTTATTATTATTATCATTATTATTATTATTATTAGCGATAATGCTTATCATAAGATCTACCCGCTTAGCAAGTGTTTAAGTGTACAATGTAGTGCTATTAACTATAGGAACTACAGTGTAACGTAGATCTCTAGGACTTATTCACTCGTATAACCGAAACTCTGCGCTCTTCGGTACCTCCCTGTCGCCCCTCCCCCAGCCCCGGGAAGCCATCTCTCCGCTCTCTCTTGCATCTCTCCGCTCTCTCTTTCACCCTTGCACATGTCAGTCTCTTCCATCATCTGACAGTAGGAGAAGTGATCGTGTTGAACCGCAAGCGTCAATACAGCCATAGCTCTTAGACCTGTAAGAATCTCCTAAGCTATGAGGTCCAGCCCCTCATTCCAAGAAAATAAGATATTGTTATCCATAGTTCAAAAGGCAGCTAAGGCCAGAAAAGAGACTTAGAATATTAGGGCTGAAAAGGACCTTAGAGGTCACCCAGTCCCCTCTCCTAATTGACGAAGGAACTGTTTGCAGCGGGGTTGGGGTTCATCGAAGGAGGGAAGATGGCAGTGCCAAAACCAGAACCGGTTTGCAAGCCAAGGCTGTTTGTGCCACACCAGGAGCCTGGGCCAGCCTTTAGAAAGTGGCCTCACCTGATGAATCCATTTGACTTACGTTCTTCTCTTCGGGCTCAGCAAATGTCCACTTTTTCTGGCTCTGATTTTGTGTGGAATCTATAGAAAATCAGGTTTGCTGCTCTCTTCCTCCCTCTGCTGGCTCTCAAAGCTGATTCCCTGACACATATTTGGGCGATGAAACGACTTCAGATAAAATGGAGGCATGTATGTGGGTTGCTTTAGAAACAAGGGAGAAAGCTACAGTTTTTTCCTTAATGAGGCAAATCTAATCTAATGGAATCTTGATATATATAGATATCTATATCATATAGATAATACGTGTGTGTGTGTGTGTATGTGTGTGTGTGGTATATATATATTTATATGTCACCCTACCCAACTCCTAGTTACTCTTGGCTACACACAATGGCAAAGCAAAAATGGAAAACTTGAAAAAAAAAGTTGACGGCATTTCTGTGATTCAGCTGGCAGTTTGCTATGGTATCCAGGGAGACAGCTTCTCACATACATTAGCATAATGTGAAATGGCAGCTAGAACCAGAATTTACTGTCTAAGCAACTCAGCCTGAACAGCCGTTGACGACACTGCAATTTAAAGGAAATCCAAATATTAGGCTTAGGTGACTGATCCAGCCCTGAAACCTCTTCATTTTTAAAATATGGGGTCTGGTTTGTTCCCTCATCTTTACTCCTCATTCTCAGGCTTGATGGCTGAGATTCAAGGTTAACAAAGAAAGATATTGTGGCGAGTTGAGATCCGATCTAGCATTCAGCCAGCCTCAGCTAACTCCAGTTCCAATATCACCAAAATATATTTTCTATCCCTCTTGATTGTTGTTGTTGTTGTTGTTGAGATTTTCCATTTCCGTTGGTATCCAAATGCTGACATTTCTTCTCCCTGTATTTCCCCGTGAGCCTTGACACGAGAATGTATCTCCTCGCTCCTCGGTTCTCTGGACACCAAACCACTGCAGATAGCAGTACAACCTTAAAAAGGAGCTTTGTGTTCAGCGGGGGCACCCAGCGAGCCTGGCGGGGGGTGTGACATCCTACAGGGGCGCGCTTCCTGAGGGCTCGGAGGCTGTCACGGACAGCACCCTTCCTGGCCTCTGGCCGCCCCGAGCATTCCTCTGGCGCCTCTTCTCCCTTTCTCTGTCTATATAATGTCCTCTCCTGGATGAGGACCAGGCTCAGTGGGATGGTGGCGGTGGCATTTTCCAGGCGGATGAGACACACGGACACAGGTGGCAGTTTCCCAGGTACATTTTTCCTGATGATACCCTTTCTAGTCTACCACTTACTGTGACTATTTCTGCCAGACTTAGACTCCCCGAGGCCCAGAGGTGGGGCCTCACCCCTGCTGTGCAGGGGGGTCCGTCTATGCACATTAATTCAGGGAACGTGGATCATTGAGACCCCACAGGACTTGTGGGTAGATGCAGAGTAACAATTTGAGGCTTTGAGGTTCACCTGCTGATGGGGAATGATCCAGGGGTGTGGTTTCCTTGGGGCTTCCCTAGTGCACCCCACAACTGGCTGCCCATCTGTGGGGATTTTTCGAGTGGCCTCTGCAAGGTTAGGAACAGTTCACAAGACTATCCTCATTCCTGACACCAATTGCAAGTTTGGTCGCTCTAATTCACTAGAGGAACCTCTAGAATGCTCTGAAAGCTGTTATACTCGTGTTTATGGTTTATTAAAGCTGAAGGATACCAATTAAAATCAGCCAAGGGAAGAAGCACAAAGGACAGAGTCCAGAAAAGTTCCCAATGTAGAGCTTCCAGTTGTCCTGTCTCCATGGAGTCATGGGCAGTGTTACTTCCTCAGCGTCAATATACAACTATATGCATGGAGCACTGCTGACCAGGGAAGCCCAATGAGCCTCGGTGTCCAGAGTTTTTATTTGGGCTCCATTCTGTAGGCGTGGTTGACTGAGCACATGGCTGATCTCAGTCTCCAGCCCCTCCTGAGGTTGAACTGCCCATGACCCAAAGCCCCAACTCTAAGTCACATCGTTAATACTGTCCTGCATGACCGAAGGCCCCAGACAGACAGACAGACAGGCGCTCCTATCAGGCATTACATTCCACAGGCTTAGAGAATTACCTCCCAGAAGCCCAGGGCAGAAGCCAGACCTGTTTGGGGCGAGGTTGGTCCTTTACCACCCAGACTCTCTTGACTCACGGAGCCAGCTGCAGTCATCTGCTCAGTTAAGGCTTGGTGTTCTGGAACCGCATGAGGCCGTTGGCCAGAGTGAAGACGGAGGCGAGAGAACCACAAAGGGATGCGATGAGGGACAAAAAACTGTAGGTGGGAAGGCAGAGGGCCGCTGTGAGGAAGCGCACTGCCATGTTACGTGCGGATAGAATGGGAGACACGAAACCCAACTCATCTGTGAAATGTTGTGTTAGGTTGTGATTTATTTTTTCATTTTATCCGTCAGGCAGGTGTTAAACCGAGGATAAATATGCCTTAACCTTCAGGGTTGAGAGCTAGTTTTTCTAAAAAGGCAAGATGAGTTGGGGTCCACGGTTAGAAATAATTTGCTCTGGAGACAGTGGAGGTGTTGCTTTCCATACGGGCAGTAGAGATACAAAGGGACGCAGGACGAAATGGACTGTGTTTTGTGAGCATGTCAATAGTAATGACTATTATAATTATAAATAATAATGGATACCATTTATAGTGCTTCTAAGTGCCACACACTGTTAAATTATTTGCCAGAACTATCACATTTAATTATTTAATATCGCTATGGGATAGGAGTTATTACCTGAGTGTTACAAATGTGAAAATTGAATCTTAGAGTGGTACTGTTAGCTAAGTAGGTAGCTTAAAGGCTCACAGGTGACCAAGTCAAGATTCAAACGTGGATCTTTCTGACTTCATTGTCTGTGCTTCACCTACTACAAGTGCCCGTGATGACATGGTTGACATGGCCCACGGGGTGGGGATAAGCCTCTGGCTTACTGGCTTATTAATGTGTTTATTTTAAAAGACTAAGTGTCTGCTAAGACTGAGGCTGGTCCATCAGGAGTTTCAGGTTTCCATGTGAAAGACTTTCAAACGGCCAAGATGAGGGCGGGGGAGGGGGGACGTTTCATGGCTTCATGACAGTGGTGCAGACTTAACCTCAAGCAACTCATTAGCTCACGTGTTCAGGCCACTCATCTACACCAGGGAGGAGAGGGTTTAACTTTGCTCCTGGGGGAAGGAATCTTGCTGGGATGGGGCTTGCAGATTAAGAGTATAAAATGTCATTGGGAATAGAGGGTGGTGGAATTCTCTGCAGTTATGTTCTCTGAGGGCAGGAAAGATGTCTTACTTATTGTTCTGTCTCCGGCATCCAGGACAGTGTCTGGCACCCTGGGGAACTTTAATGAGTTTGTTGAATAAATGAATGGGTAGATATGCAAGGCATATCTCCTCTGGGATTGGATTAGATGAATGAAGAAGCGGGATCCACTTTTCTGCCACTTTTCAAAAGGCTCCCAAGTACTTTCAGAATAATAACTTGACATTGTTGTGGCTTTTTACAATTTTAAGGTACTTTCATACACATTATTTCATTTGATCCTCACAACGTCCCTGGAGTTAAGTTTTATTGTGTTCGTTTTATGGTAATGGATGGGGGACTTGAGGTTCACAGAGGTTAAGTGACTTGCCGAAGGCCACATAGCTTATAAAAGACTATTATCCTGTAACCCCAAAGTCAGTGCTCTTTCTAGGGCCCTCAGAGATTGTTGGGTACAGGGTTTAAATGTGTTCCTCCAGCCGCCTAACTTTCAGATATGCTCGCGATGGTCAACACGTCTCCCTTCCTGCGAGTAGAGCTTAGTTGATTTGGAAATGTACTTCTTGTGGCGACAGGTCTGAGTTCCTGCTGCTGCTGATTCTTTGCCAGTTGTGCTAAAGCTCTCTTCCATGCACTGGCCCTGGATGGGGGATTGGGGTCCCTCATGCACTTGTCCTGGGGAGCCTGAGGCTCCCTCTCCTTGAATTCTTCCTGATCCGTGATCCAGCTCATCTTGGAGCATGATCAGGGCTTCTGACAGCAGACTTTATCCAAAGAGGCTGTTTGGGGAGTACATGAGACAATGTCTACTAAAGACTCAATCTAAGTTTCTTAAGAAAAATAGGAAAACTTGGAGCCGTAAATGATGCTGTCGCCTTGAACAGCTGCTCCTCTGGTAAGACTTGTTTGGGGGTAAGACTCTATGGGGAGGATCATTTCATTCATCTTCCCAGAATCCTTCTGAGATCGCCTGGAACTGCGGTCAGTAACTGCTCTCCTCACCGGCAGAGGGCGTGCCTGAGAGTGGACACCTCTGCCAGTGACCCTGGGACACTGAATAGAGAGATGAGCCTAGTTTCTGGTGCCCACCAAGTCTGTTAATAACTCAGACTTCTAGCTGTAACTGCTTTCTCAGCAAACGCTGTAAGCCTGGAGCTATTAGTTCTTGAAAACCCTGTGTCAACAGAGTCTTCCTGGTGCGTTCAGCATTCCATCCTCCCTGTTCCGGGAGGGTATAGATTCCCGCTGCCTTGTGGCTTAAGGAAGGCTGCGTGACTCTCCCAGAGGACCAGGGGGGCTGCCTCTGGGGGGTCTGAGGAATCGTGACACTCTTGTCTTGCTCCTCCACAAGCCATTGCTGCCTGAGTCTCGGGGACCCAGGACCAGTGATGAGCTGTATAGGGCGAAGACATTAAATGGTGCTAATTATTTACAGGACATTTTCCAGAAAGACCGCATTTTTGTCGATTGATGATTAAGAAGTTGTTAATTACATGGGAAACATGTCTGTGAGTTAGAAGAGGAGACCCAGGCCCAGGGTAGGGATCCTTTTAAATGTACCGGCCTCGGTGGGAATTTTCTGGAGTTCTAGTTAGCCCGGGCTCTTTTCTTTGTCTCAAGCTGTCCGCGGGCCCGTGTCCTGTCTCTCATCTCCCTGAAGCCAAGCGACGCTCCCAGGGGCTTTGTCCTTGGCCAGGGCAGCAGCAGTGGGACCCTAGGTATGTCACCTGCCCCCACAGGCAGAGGGTGTGCCCGAGGGTGGTCACCTCGCCCCGCTGACCTCGGAACTCTGAGTAGGGACACGCGCCTGGTTTCTGTGAGTAACTCAGACTTCTCGTCGCCACTGCCTTCTCAGCA
>NW_011888829.1:682876-694296 GCF_000151845.1 Pteropus vampyrus | reverse complement strand
TTTTTTTTTATGGCTTTTGCCACTTTCCTTCAAAGCATCATCTCTAATTAAAATATGGTCTTTTTCAAAAAACATTGCATGATTCTAGTTGTAGCTTAATCAAAATGATGCAAAGAAAGATAATTCTCTTTACAAGCCGCCTAAAAATCAACCCCATAGCTCTTGCTGGCCTCTGCTGCTAAACATTCCATGTCCTTAGTACCCTGACATCCTGTCTCTAGTAGCAGAGAAGAAAATGCCACTGCACTTCGGCCCCTCAGCAGTCCGGCTCAGTTCAGATGTGGAAGAATGCTTCCACGCTCAGCTTCCTCAGGCCCTTCCGTGACTTCTGGAACCTCCTGGTTCTCTCTGTTTCTGCATGTTTCTGCTGGACCACCTTCACTGTGGATCTTGGCGCTAGCCAACAGGAGGCTTTCTTGTGGCCAAACACTTGCTCTAAGCCAGGTATATCAGACACAGGCTCTAAAAGTCTCCCGTGGGACCTCTAAAGGCCAGTTGATTGTGACTTCAGTTTGCCTGCTGCCCCAGTGACAGAGGACTCTCCGGCCTTGCAGTAGTTCCTGGATGAACAAATCCCACCCCCTCTGCAGACTGCTGTATCGAGGTCCCAGTGAGTATGGTTTCTACATCACTGGGTCTTCCGAGAAGCTGGGTTTAGGGAGGAGGTAGGTTTCCAAACCTCTCCAAGCTCCCAGCCTTCCTTCAGTTACTGTCCGTTGTCTCTGCCTTCAATAACCATGGTTTCCGGAGGGGAAGAATGAGAGTGTCACCGTCCTTGAGTATTTCCTTGGGTTGGGTTCCTTCTGGCGTTCTTTTAGTGAGGTTTTGTCTGTTTGTTTGTTTGTTTGTTTGTTTGTGAGAATGTAAGTGGTTTAGCAGCTGCACTTTGTAGTGGTCCTCACTAGGCAGGAAGAGTCTGATGGTGATGACCGTGATGACCTTTCCCTTTGCCACTCCTTGTAAAAAGTTCATGTTCAAAACGGGCGGCATGGAGCTCCATGACCCACTTCCTCTCTCTGGTTGTGAGCTCCTGTTGCAGAACAGGGTTCCTGCGCCGCTGATCTTGGCTCCAGCGTGGAGCTCAGCCCAGGGGGTGCCCGTGCTCTGTCACAGCCTCACAAGCACGACAGTAGGTAGCGCGTCCTGAGGTTTTATCCTCTGTTCTCAGAGTTCACTTGCATTATCTCCTTTGCTCTTCCCAGCAATTCTGTGAGCTAGGTTCCTCTAATACTCCCCTTTTCCAGTGGAGGCTCAGAGAGGTCAAGCAACTTGCCAAAGGTCACACAGCTCATAAGCGTCAGGATTTAAACTTGCTTTGCCACCATGCAAGACTGTCCTAGTCTGCTTCACTTACACACATCGTCCCCTTGCTCAGGCCTCCTTCCCTTTGTGTTCGGTGCTCAGCTGAAATCCCACCCCTCTGTGGACACCCCAGACAGAAGCGGCCTCTTCTGTGGGCTCCTGCAGCTCACGTTGCTCAAACGACTCACCATTCACCATCTTATGTTATCGTTCATTTTCATGTCTCTGTTCTCCAGTTGGTGGCACAGTTTCAGAAGGCAGTTCCTAGTGCATTTCACACCTGCAGTGGTTAGCACACCTCCCCACATAGTCCGTGTTCAACAAATCCTGGTTGTTATGTTCCTTTAAATCTGGGCCATTAAACACGAAGGTAGGACTGCCTTTCAGGGACCTGGTGTTGTGCAGAGCTATTTGAGGATTTTACTAACATAATTCACTTTTCCAATCCCCCCTCATTTAATAGGTGATTTAGTTCTAAAACAAAGAAGGAATAATATGTAGCTATTTCCATGAAATGATTTATTGGAAACAAAAATGGTTTAAAGCTGCTAAAGTCAAATCTATAAATAACACTTAGTATCAACTCTGCTGTCTCACTAGAAAAAACGAAATTTCCATTTTAAAACCTAGTTTTGAATCATTCCACCAGATGTCCCGAGGGCCCCCATACTGGGGGATCATGTCACTAGGTACAACCTCTTTTCTGCCCCCAAAGTCAGGGATTCTGAGGGCTCCCTTGTGTTCTCACCCTAAGCAGCACACATTTCCCTTTCTTGCATGTGACTTGCAGACATGATAACAGCAGCTTGTATTTAAAGAAAAACAAACACTACAGAAACACCCTTTTCAAACCCTCAGGGTCCCTGGGATATAGCGAGTGAGAAATTGAGACATTTTTGCAGAGATATTAAGGCACAAATAAGTTGAGAGACTGAACTACGACATAATTTAAAAAACCAAACCAAACAAAACACAGCATTCTACAAATCATAGAACAGTGATTATTAGCCAGCTAAGCAGATACAATTTCAGCAGCTTGACCATTAATTATGACTGGAGAGAGACTGGGCATCTGTTTTCATTTCCTCCTTTGCTCTAATTATAAGTGTGGAAGCAGGTCTACCAAAAGTTTCTTGTGCCCAGAACGGTCCCAGAATTGCGCAGGGTCCCCAGAAGTCCCTGTCCAAGTATCACACTTCTTCTAAGAAAGACAAATTTAAAGCAATATCTGGTTAAGTAAAGGTACATATGGCTCAAGTTTTTTTAATTAATTATTTTTTCAATTACAGCTGATATTCAGTGTTTCCTATTAGTGTCGGGTATGCAGCGTAGTGGTTAGACATCTGTATAGTTTATGAAGTGATCCCCCGACTAGTCTAGTACCCACCTGGCACTAACATAGTTATTATAATATTATCGTCTATATGCCCTAAGCTGTACTTTATATCCCTGGGACTATTTTACTAATATAGGTGACGGGACATCCAGATTACTTTGTCGTAACAGACTGTTGAATAGTTTACTAGTCTTCTGGAGCATCAGATCAAAGGGGACTGGTATCCAGGCTGTCCTATAGAGCAGTTGGAGATACTCAGTCCTTTAAACTCTGTGATGGGGGGTTGGGAGCACCACCCTGAGCTTCTAGAAGAGACACTTGTGGGTGGGTTTCCTTGAAGAACCGTTAGTGCCCGAAAGCAGGATAAAAGGGTCATAACCCCCTCGGCTTAGCTTAGTTTTCCGGGCCCCTAATGTGAGTAGCTCAGTCAAGATCCCTTCCAGATATAAGACTCTGTGTGTTTCCTTTAATTTCATGATTATGGTCATGGAAAAACTGTGAAATGCACAGAGTGCAGAGAAAGCACTTCTTATGTACGTACTTATTTGTTGGACAGAATTCATTATCTGTCAGTGACAGAATGTGTCTCAAGGCCTCTAGCTGGTGCGTTTGGATGTGGCTTTGCTGCAGAGAACAATTCTCTGTGAAGCTCCCAAGGCATTTCCCTATGCAGTAGATGTGTTTATGGAACATTGTGAGTTAACAACATGTGGGCACATCAAGTCGTGTTTTAGATAGACTAAAGGGGTCTTTTATAAAATAAATTCCATGACAGATCCTTCTGTAGAGAGAGTCTGTGTTAAAGTAAATGATGATTCTCCCTCTGTTTTGGTTAATCTGAATGTTCGAAGATTTGCTCCCGATAAAATCTAGCATCTGAAAATCTTCAAAGATTTTCCTGCATGATGGACGGTACTAGAAATGCTAACGGAGTGGGGAGGAAGTGCGGAGGATCAGGGGCCTGTGGAGGCCGTGAGGTTTGAGAAGGCGGTGATGGGGACTTGGGGGGTGTCATTTATAGAGAGCAGAGTATGGCTGGATGGAAGCAGGCTGCTTTGGGTGCATCCAGCAGGTTCCGTGGAGATGAGCAGGAGTCGGAGGTAGAAATAGGTGGGTGAGAAGGGGTCAGTTGGAAGAAGCCTTCAGGTGCGAACCTTTGGGATTTAAATGTGATTCGTCAGAAACGGAGAGTCCTGGGGGATATTAGGATAAAAGTGGAGCTTAATGAACTAATATGCATTTATCAAATATCTGCTGAGTATCACCATGCTGAACACTTACACCTGAGCATTTACACTTATCCCTAATATAAAACTTTATAAGACCATCTCAAGAACCTTGACACCTAATTGGAGAGAGAGATGAAGAGTCAGACGAATAAAGAAGACATTGACTTTGCAGACTAACGATAATACCATCGAGAAAGTCAGAGTTGGAAATATCTAAGAATTTTTGTTGACTCCAGTCTCTTAGGAGTCAGCAGTGTGAGTGGCTGCCAGAAAACAAACACGTGAATAAAGGCCGGGACGAGAGCGCCGAGGAGCCTTGGCACACGGCACAGCTAAGCCCATCTGGTGCATGACACACGTTCTGGGCATGACATTTTAAGAGGCACATTAAAATATTGCAGTTCCTCTTCAGGGACGTGGCCAGGAATGTGAAGGGTCTAGAAATCGTGTTGAATGAAGAACAGTTTATTCTTTCATTCTTCAGCAAACGTCATCTACCGTGTAACTGGCACTGTGGAAGGTGTGAGGGATTCAGAGAGACGTTTGCCATCCTTGGAAAAATGAAATAAGGTCTAGTTAGTCTGGAGGAGAGAGGACTTAAGGGAGAAATTTTAAAACAACTGTGTAGAGAGAAATTTCCAAAGGGGTGAAGGGAAAGCCCAGGAGTGGACATTGTGGGGAGGCAGATATGGCCCCAGAAGAGGAAAATCTTCATAACCATTAGCACAGAGCGAGTGCTTCAACTTCCTCTTCCACACGATGCGGTGAGAAGTAAGTGAAATTAAATGAAGAGCATGTGTGAGGATTTCGTGACCCGCGGCCATCTTGCCCCGAGGTGAGATTCTGTTGCTGATGTTGGGAGGTCACGTGCTCACCACAGAAGCGTCCTGGCCTCGGGTCGCTTGGGCCAGAGAACTTCCAAGGTGAGAGTGACTCAGAAACGCTTTTCCGCACGCTGGGGCTGGTCTGCGAGGCAGTTTCCCCTGGTCCAAGGCAAAAATGGAAAAAATAAAGTAGAAGAAGGAGTGAGAGGAGGGGGCGGCCATGACAGTGTAAATGTTTCATTTGTTTATTCTGAGATCGTGTCTTTCAGGGCGTTTTCATTTTTCTTTTTCTTTTTTCTCAGAACGCTTTTTCTTTCATGATAGGATGATGTTAATAGATGGTATTATGTTTTTAAAACATTGTTACTGAGCAGAATAATAAGTTGGCACTCTTTCCATGGGAGGATTTTTTGGGCCTGCGAAATTTTAAAAATTGGGAAGCACCGTCCAGTTCTCTTCATGACGTGATGGCTGTCACTGATGGCGTGGATTGTAAGTAACATGTTCAATGAGTGGTAGGCCCAGCAAGGGCTGTGGAAATCCCTAGAAGGGGAGACGGCCACTTTCGTCCTAGGCAGCATGGGATGTTCCCTTCAAGGACAGTTATCTAATGTAGGAGCTGCGTTCAGAGGCGCGGTGGGACAGAGGACACTCTGGGTCTCTGAGGCTGGCGGGCAGGTGGCAGACTGGCTGGACAGGTGTGCAGTGAGCTGCCAGGTCAGGCCCCACCTGTGAACCCTGAGTCTGACCGCAGTGACCCAACTTACTGAAAATAACCGGGGTGCCTCTGGGGAAGCCGGCCATGAACAGAGAGCCTGGCTCTTCTTTGGTGGCCGTCTCTGCGGCCGGCAGAGACTCCCATTGCAAATGTCTTCATATTAGTGTCGGGTATGCAGCATAGTGGTTAGACATCTGTATAGTTTATGAAGTGATCCCCCGACTAGTCTAGTACCCACCTGGCACTAACATAGTTATTATAATATTATCGTCTATATGCCCTAAGCTGTACTTTATATCCCTGGGACTATTTTACTAATATAGGTGACGGGACATCCAGATTACTTTGTCGTAACAGACTGTTGAATAGTTCACTAGTCTTCCGGAGCATCAGATCAAAGGGGACTGGTATCCAGGCTGTCCTATAGAGCAGTTGGAGATACTCAGTCCTTTAAACTCTGTGATGGGGGGTTGGGAGCACCACCCTGAGCTTCTAGAAGAGACACTTGTGGGTGGGTTTCCTTGAAGAACCGTTAGTGCCCGAAAGCAGGATAAAAGGGTCATAACCCCCTCGGCTTAGCTTAGTTTTCCGGGCCCCTAATGTGAGTAGCTCAGTCAAGATCCCTTCCAGATATAAGACTCTGTGTGTTTCCTTTAATTTCATGATTATGGTCATGGAAAAACTGTGAAATGCACAGAGTGCAGAGAAAGCACTTCTTATGTACGTACTTATTTGTTGGACAGAATTCATTATCTGTCAGTGACAGAATGTGTCTCAAGGCCTCTAGCTGGTGCGTTTGGATGTGGCTTTGCTGCAGAGAACAATTCTCTGTGAAGCTCCCAAGGCATTTCCCTATGCAGTAGATGTGTTTATGGAACATTGTGAGTTAACAACATGTGGGCACATCAAGTCATGTTTTAGATAGACTAAAGGGGTCTTTTATAAAATAAATTCCATGACAGATCCTTCTGTAGAGAGAGTCTGTGTTAAAGTAAATGATGATTCTCCCTCTGTTTTGGTTAATCTGAATGTTCGAAGATTTGCTCCCGATAAAATCTAGCATCTGAAAATCTTCAAAGATTTTCCTGCATGATGGACGGTACTAGAAATGCTAACGGAGTGGGGAGGAAGTGCGGAGGATCAGGGGCCTGTGGAGGCCGTGAGGTTTGAGAAGGCGGTGATGGGGACTTGGGGGGTGTCATTTATAGAGAGCAGAGTATGGCTGGATGGAAGCAGGCTGCTTTGGGTGCATCCAGCAGGTTCCGTGGAGATGAGCAGGAGTCGGAGGTAGAAATAGGTGGGTGAGAAGGGGTCAGTTGGAAGAAGCCTTCAGGTGCGAACCTTTGGGATTTAAATGTGATTCGTCAGAAACGGAGAGTCCTGGGGGATATTAGGATAAAAGTGGAGCTTAATGAACTAATATGCATTTATCAAATATCTGCTGAGTATCACCATGCTGAACACTTACACCTGAGCATTTACACTTATCCCTAATATAAAACTTTATAAGACCATCTCAAGAACCTTGACACCTAATTGGAGAGAGAGATGAAGAGTCAGACGAATAAAGAAGACATTGACTTTGCAGACTAACGATAATACCATCGAGAAAGTCAGAGTTGGAAATATCTAAGAATTTTTGTTGACTCCAGTCTCTTAGGAGTCAGCAGTGTGAGTGGCTGCCAGAAAACAAACACGTGAATAAAGGCCGGGACGAGAGCGCCGAGGAGCCTTGGCACACGGCACAGCTAAGCCCATCTGGTGCATGACACACGTTCTGGGCATGACATTTTAAGAGGCACATTAAAATATTGCAGTTCCTCTTCAGGGACGTGGCCAGGAATGTGAAGGGTCTAGAAATCGTGTTGAATGAAGAACAGTTTATTCTTTCATTCTTCAGCAAACGTCATCTACCGTGTAACTGGCACTGTGGAAGGTGTGAGGGATTCAGAGAGACGTTTGCCATCCTTGGAAAAATGAAATAAGGTCTAGTTAGTCTGGAGGAGAGAGGACTTAAGGGAGAAATTTTAAAACAACTGTGTAGAGAGAAATTTCCAAAGGGGTGAAGGGAAAGCCCAGGAGTGGACATTGTGGGGAGGCAGATATGGCCCCAGAAGAGGAAAATCTTCATAACCATTAGCACAGAGCGAGTGCTTCAACTTCCTCTTCCACACGATGCGGTGAGAAGTAAGTGAAATTAAATGATAGAGCATGTGTGAGGATTTCGTGACCCGCGGCCATCTTGCCCCGAGGTGAGATTCTGTTGCTGATGTCGGGAGGTCACGTGCTCACCACAGAAGCGTCCTGGCCTCGGGTTGCTTGGGCCAGAGAACTTCCAAGGTGAGAGTGACTCAGAAACGCTTTTCCGCACGCTGGGGCTGGTCTGCGAGGCAGTTTCCCCTGGTCCAAGGCAAAAATGGAAAAAATAAAGTAGAAGAAGGAGTGAGAGGAGGGGGCGGCCATGACAGTGTAAATGTTTCATTTGTTTATTCTGAGATCGTGTCTTTCAGGGCGTTTTCATTTTTCTTTTTCTTTTTTCTCAGAACGCTTTTTCTTTCATGATAGGATGATGTTAATAGATGGTATTATGTTTTTAAAACATTGTTACTGAGCAGAATAATAAGTTGGCACTCTTTCCATGGGAGGATTTTTTGGGCCTGCGAAATTTTAAAAATTGGGAAGCACCGTCCAGTTCTCTTCATGACGTGATGGCTGTCACTGATGGCGTGGATTGTAAGTAACATGTTCAATGAGTGGTAGGCCCAGCAAGGGCTGTGGAAATCCCTAGAAGGGGAGATGGCCACTTTCGTCCTAGGCAGCATGGGATGTTCCCTTCAAGGACAGTTACCTAATGTAGGAGCTGCGTTCAGAGGCGCGGTGGGACAGAGGACACTCTGGGTCTCTGAGGCTGGCGGGCAGGTGGCAGACTGGCTGGACAGGTGTGCAGTGAGCTGCCAGGTCAGGCCCCACCTGTGAACCCTGAGTCTGACCGCAGTGACCCAACTTACTGAAAATAACCGGGGTGCCTCTGGGGAAGCCGGCCATGAACAGAGAGCCTGGCTCTTCTTTGGTGGCCATCTCTGCGGCCGGCAGAGACTCCCATTGCAAATGTCCACGGATTGGCAAGTTCTCCTAGTGCTGGGAGCAGGGCGAGCCAAGCCCTCAAACAAACTCCACTTTAACGTTAGTGACCTTGTGTCATACACAGGGCTCTTTGGTTGTCCAGAAGAGTGACAGAAACCCAACCTGGGTAAACTTAGAGTCAGCTCACTCCCCACGGCATGAGGGGAGGGTGGGACACTTGAGGCCTTGCCCCCGGGTCTTCCCAGGCGCATCCTCAAAGAGGAGCTCCAAGCGGCCTGTTCTGAGTCAGATGCCTGTACTCTAGCCTGTAACTCTAGCACTGATGAGGAAGAAGGCGTCGGCCATTCCTTCGGATTCCTGAGTGGAAAATGAAAGAAAGGAACCCCCCAATTGGAGGGCCAGTGCTATTTCCAGAATAGGGGACGAGCCTGGACTGACTGACCGTTAAGTGTCCACAGTTCCAAGCCAGAGAAGCTCCCTGGCTGGTCCATGTCCGCGTCGTGGGCTCCCTGCTGGCTGTGGCCCGTGAGTCAGACATGACTTTTTCCTTAGTGCGTTTCTGGCTCCTGCTGGGCAGGTCCCTGTCAGGGCTGCGTCTCTGGGCACCACTCACAAAATGCCCTTTCCTAAGGCAGCTTTCTTTAGCATGGAATTGCTTTCCAGAAAACATGCATTTACATGATTTTTCTTTTCCTAGTAGGGATGCTGATCCCATGGTCTGGGGTGGGCCTGGGGTTAGCGCGTGTGTTCAGACCCCGGGTCTCAGGTGGCCGGCACAGATGGCCTGTGACCATGCTTGGAGGCACTTCTGTGTTTTTCTCTTTCCCTGCCCGGCGTTCTGGCCTTCCTTTCAGACTGCTCATATTTTGCAAATGAATGGTTAAGTGTACAAAGTGAACTATTTCGGGGAATCTAGCGATGAATGCTTTTGCAAAGGGAAGCACAATCCTTTGACAACAGAGCCCCGTTTCGTTCCTTCTCCACCCTCCCCTGGGGAAGGATATTGTAGTTTGTCAAGACGCCGTGAAGGACTTTTCTAGGGGGTGATTCAAGGCGCCCTGGTACTGCAGGAGCCTGTGATAACTCCAGCCATTAGTATTACTATAAGTCTCAGTTTTAAAATAGCTGCAGGGCTGCACCTGGAATGAAAATGAATTAAAAAGAAAATCACTGCGTGTAATTTAAATCGCGCCTCAGGGGTAAGCTTGTTCTTCTGGTGCCATCGCTTCTCAGAACACCACTCACATGAGCAGACACAGAGATGTTCCCATCTTCCTTCTTTGGTGTTTAAAAAATATCATTTTGAAGGAATACTTATCTATCTTCCCTAGTCATTTATCAGGTTGAGCAGCAAGCAGCTGACCCGTGCTGCCTGCCTGTGAGAGACCAGGGACCACAGCTGAGTAAGGCGTGGCCCCCTCATCAGGGAGCTTTCTAGAGAATTCGAAGGTAGAAGTGCTAACGAACCTCATTACTGCGTGCCACGGGAGGGGGGACACAGGACCCTTCACGTGGGGAGCCACCCAGGAGCAGAATCTTCCACGAAGAGTCAGAGTTTGCCAGCGGTGGAGGTGGGCAGGACACCTCCGGCAGAGGGAACAGCATGCAGACAAGGGGAAGGGCATGGCACCGTGGAGAGGCGAGCGGAGGGCGTGGAGAGATGGAGGAGAGGTGGCAGGGAAGGCCGGCGGGGCCGAATCGGAAGGGAACTTGGGTGCCGCATGGAACTATCGGGCTGCTATTCGTAGGTGCAAAAAAAAAAAATAAATAAATAAGTAGAGTGATGTGGAAAAGTTTGCTTTTTTGAATGACCGTTTTTCCAGGGGAGTAGAGTGTGTTGGAGAGTGTGTGAGGATGGCCCTGGCAACAAGGAAACCTATCTGGGAGCCAGGCCAGGGCACCAGAGGCGAAGAACCGATGGAAGGAAAATGTGTTTAGAAGATACAGCAGAGCAGGAGGGACCCGGGAAATAGGACACCAGGTGCCAAGGAAGACGAACCCTAAAGACGGAAATGGTTGGGAGGCCTGGAAAGTGCCCTTGGGTTTGGCCGTGGTGGGGCCTCTGCAACCCTGGCCTATGGGAGAATGGTTTTAAAGGCTCGGCTGGGAGCGAAGGGAAGGGGGATGGAGGGAGAGAACCGACCACGTGGGACTGGAGAAAGGAGGGGGAAGGGAAGAATCAAAGTCAGTGTTCAACTGCGGAGAATAGACCGTGGAACTGAGCCACCTGCCTGTCGTCAGTGGGGCTTCCCTTTTCCATCCCCGTTGGTTACTGTTTTCACCTCATCTTCCTGAGGGCGAAAGACGGTTCTGAAGATGCAGCGCCTCGTCTCTCTGGAGGAGGGGAGAGCAATTGGGAAAAGTCGTTAATTATCACGCTATTTACAGTTCCATTACAGAGTTCGGTTGGTAGTTTTCCACAGAAACTGAAGCCTTATCAGATCCGAGGTATTGACATAGTATGACTCCCCAGAGAGGAGTGTTATGAAATTCAAAAATACTTGTGAAGGTCAATTCAGGCCCATATACGACAGTAATCAAGGCACAGCCTATGAAGTAGATGAACACTCGAAAATGCAGGAGTGGCAGACAGTAGATCATCTAGAAATGTTCTCATTGTTTGTTCTTCCTTCCCAACTGCGTGGGAATGAGAAAGGGGAAGAGGAAATAATAATGAACTCTAATGAGTGTGACTTATTAAGTGTTTAGACAGCGCCAACCACTGGGCTAAGTCTACTTTATGAACTAACTTAAACGATCTCATTTAGTGCTTCCTACAATGGGTAAGGGAGGGCCTCTTCTCCTCATTTTGGCATGGAAGAACTTGGAGGTGCAGTGGCTACACAGCTGGCTGAGTGGACGTCACGATCCCCGGACACAGGCACACCTGACCGTGTGTGAGGAGCCAGCCTTGCGTTCAGCTCTCT
>NW_011888829.1:679551-682433 GCF_000151845.1 Pteropus vampyrus | reverse complement strand
TCCCATCCCGTCTTCTGCAGCCACGGGTACCATTTACCCAGGTGGACTCTGAGTTGCTATTAATTTTGCATGTGTCTAGAAATCTTTTTTTTTTCATCAGTTACCTTTTAATTTTTCACTTTTCATTTTGATGTCTTACTGCAAAGACAAATGTCAGAAGCATTTGTTGAAATTTCCCGTTTTTCCTGAGGCAGCCTCCACATACATTCTGTGACATTCTGCTTCTCGGCACACAGCTTCTTACTGGGGTGGAGGATTCCTGTTGGGGTGGTTGGTTAATGTATATTTCTTCTTTACAGAATTATTTTTTCTGAGACCAGAATGATCTTGATATTGGAAAATTTCTAGTGCTAGATCCTCTTTCTAAGTATGGAAGGGCTTATCGGAAATGCCCAAGAATGACCCCAAAGCATTGAGCTAAGAGGGTCCTGATAGCAAGATATGATTATGGGAAGATGGTGGGCGTTGATCTGCTGAAGACAGAATAACAACTCAGCTGAAGATCTGCTTACAGCAGTCCCCCTTGTCCTCGGGGGTCCGCTCCCACACCTGCAGCGGATGCCCGAAACCGTGGATAGCACTGAACACTGGTCAGCTTCTTCATCGCGGCCGGAAATGTGGCAGCAGCTTCTTTGTTGGCAGACACAGCCTCTTCAGTAATTTTGTATTTTCCAGTCCTAACTTATTCTTCACTCTGTGTAACTGTCCCTTGCTTGCGATAAACAGCTTGGGTCACTCCTTCCAGGGGGATGCTTGCTGAAGTCTTCGTCTAGGCTCAAGCTTTCTGACGCAGCATATTGCCGTCAACTGGAACATGTTTTCTGTTTCTCTTCCACCCACAAATTTAATGCCTTTTCCTTCTTAACTAAACATGTATCGCGCACTGTGGCCATAACTTTTGCAGTTTGCAGCGCGACAGCAAAACTAGCAAAAATTTCTTTTTCCTTCTTCAGAATTTCCCAGATAGAATTTTCTTTTAACTTGGCCCCAGAAACCTCAGCATATAATTTTTTTTTCTTTCTGATTAAGTGGAGAACCTTTACTTTTTCACTTAAAGGAAGCATTTTACGGCTTCTCTTTGGCGTGTCTGAATCACCAGCATGCCTACTCTAATGGTGCATTGGGGCCATTCGTAAGTAAAATCAGGGTGACTTGAACACGCGTGATACCACGACATTCGATCTGATAACTGAGACAGCTACTAAGTGACTTAATGGGTAGGGACCAGGCACAGCACAGAAACGCTAGGCATCAGGATGACTCAGGTTCCGGGTGGGACAGAGTGAGCGAGACAGGGCGAGATGTCATCAGAACACTCAGAGTGGTGCTCCATTTAAAACCTGTGGATTGTTTACTCCTGGAATTTTCCATCTAATATTGCCAGAGCACAGTTGACTGCGGGTAACTGGAATCGTGGAAAGCAGGGCCGCGGATAAAGGCGGGGACTACTCTATCGAGCTGGATCCGATTTCATTCAACCGATTTGTATCAGAATTCCTGCCAAATGGTGCTGCTGTTTCCTGAGGTTTGGCGTGCCAGGCCCTGTGTGGAGCACTTGTACAGGGTGGTCCCACTGGGTCCTCGTGACAGATGAACAACACGAAGGTTTAAGGTCTCGTCAAGCTCATAATGCTCTTACATAGATTTTCCCATGACTTTATCCGAACCCTCCTTAAATGTACATTTTGTCTTTACTGCCTCTCGCTGTCACCAGTTTTATTGTTGTTATTAGTAATTTCTTTCTAATTGCCTTAAATTCGTCTGCTTTAAGATTTCAGGGATGATGCCTCAGTCTGGTGTTCTGGAATCTGGTTTATGAGTGCATTTTCTGTCCTCTCTGAGACTTTGAAAACTCTGCCATTGTCTCCTGCTAACATTTTTATTCGTCTTGCAGACTCCTGATTTCTTTAATTCGTCCTTATGAAGGAGACTTTTCTGTCTTTTGATGATTTTAGCTGCCTTTCTCTCGACCTTTTCTGATTCCATTATATCTTTACCAAAAATTGAAAGTGAAAGCGGTATTTGTCATAGAATGTCACGGTCTCATTCCAAAGTTCTTAGGACAGAATGATCTAAGGTATCATATGGGGTCAGCGAGGTTTGTCAGACGAAGCAGTGACCACCAAATACCACTCTCTGCCCAAATCCACTCTGAAGAGCGAATCAGAAGGACCATTGGCCACGCAGGTCTGGACCGGTCAGAATTATGTCAAGGATGTCCAGGGTGACTGGAAAGTGTGTAGTCAGAGGGACTGTGTGACTGTTTGTGTGGATTCAGGTGGAGCCAGGCGGGTTAGGAATAGTTTTGAGAACAGAGTCTAGGATCAGACAAGGAGAATGGATCACCACTGAGGTAAGGAAAACGGACTCATATTTTGGAGGGACTGGCCGTGAGATAAAAGGTTAGGTCTGCCAGACTGGACAAGTACACATGGAACCTCTTTCCTTCGATGTGGTACGACAGCTTAGAAGAGCCATCCAACGGTAATCATTGACGTGGTCAGGGTGGCCCCTGGTACAGTATTGTCTGGAGACAGGGACGCTGGCTTCCCTAGCCCATTCCCAACTAGGGTCATTGGTTGTCCACATGGGCCCGCCCAGCCTCATGCTGTTCCTGGTCCCCATGAGTGAACAGAGCCTGAGTCTTCCCAAAGCAGTGCCCCGGACAGACCAGCACACAGGATGTGTGACCCGGAGCCGCCATTCGGGAGATGATTGTGGAACGCTCTCCAGAGTTTGTTAGTATTCAGCTTGTCCTCAAATTACTCTGTATTGAATGTGGCTTAAAATAATCAAGGCAACATTTGGGGACTGAGAATACCTTTAAAGTACCAGGACTTTCATTTTAACAAAATTTACCCTAATTTGAATTACAAATAATT
>NW_011888829.1:675237-678221 GCF_000151845.1 Pteropus vampyrus | reverse complement strand
TGCCAGAGCACAGTTGACTGCGGGTAACTGGAATCGTGGAAAGCAGGGCCGCGGATAAAGGCGGGGACTACTCTATCGAGCTGGATCCGATTTCATTCAACCGATTTGTATCAGAATTCCTGCCAAATGGTGCTGCTGTTTCCTGAGGTTTGGCGTGCCAGGCCCTGTGTGGAGCGCTTGTACAGGGTGGTCCCACTGGGTCCTCGTGACAGATGAACAACACGAAGGTTTAAGGTCTCGTCAAGCTCATAATGCTCTTACATAGATTTTCCCATGACTTTATCCGAACCCTCCTTAAATGTACATTTTGTCTTTACTGCCTCTTGCTGTCACCAGTTTTATTGTTGTTATTAGTAATTTCTTTCTAATTGCCTTAAATTCGTCTGCTTTAAGATTTCAGGGATGATGCCTCAGTCTGGTGTTCTGGAATCTGGTTTATGAGTGCATTTTCTGTCCTCTCTGAGACTTTGAAAACTCTGCCATTGTCTCCTGCTAACATTTTTATTCGTCTTGCAGACTCCTGATTTCTTTAATTCGTCCTTATGAAGGAGACTTTTCTGTCTTTTGATGATTTTAGCTGCCTTTCTCTCGACCTTTTCTGATTCCATTATATCTTTACCAAAAATTGAAAGTGAAAGCGGTATTTGTCATAGAATGTCACGGTCTCATTCCAAAGTTCTTAGGACAGAATGATCTAAGGTATCATATGGGGTCAGCGAGGTTTGTCAGACGAAGCAGTGACCACCAAATACCACTCTCTGCCCAAATCCACTCTGAAGAGCGAATCAGAAGGACCATTGGCCACGCAGGTCTGGACCGGTCAGAATTATGTCAAGGATGTCCAGGGTGACTGGAAAGTGTGTAGTCAGAGGGACTGTGTGACTGTTTGTGTGGATTCAGGTGGAGCCAGGCGGGTTAGGAATAGTTTTGAGAACAGAGTCTAGGATCAGACAAGGAGAATGGATCACCACTGAGGTAAGGAAAACGGACTCATATTTTGGAGGGACTGGCCGTGAGATAAAAGGTTAGGTCTGCCAGACTGGACAAGTACACATGGAACCTCTTTCCTTCGATGTGGTACGACAGCTTAGAAGAGCCATCCAACGGTAATCATTGACGTGGTCAGGGTGGCCCCTGGTACAGTATTGTCTGGAGACAGGGACGCTGGCTTCCCTAGCCCATTCCCAACTAGGGTCATTGGTTGTCCACATGGGCCCGCCCAGCCTCATGCTGTTCCTGGTCCCCATGAGTGAACAGAGCCTGAGTCTTCCCAAAGCAGTGCCCCGGACAGACCAGCACACAGGATGTGTGACCCGGAGCCGCCATTCGGGAGATGATTGTGGAACGCTCTCCAGAGTTTGTTAGTATTCAGCTTGTCCTCAAATTACTCTGTATTGAATGTGGCTTAAAATAATCAAGGCAACATTTGGGGACTGAGAATACCTTTAAAGTACCAGGACTTTCATTTTAACAAAATTTACCCTAATTTGAATTACAAATAATTGTAGGACATAGAGTTAGAGAGATTCTTGGAGATAATATATTACCTCTAACTGCAAGAGAGTCCTTGAGAGAGCTGTCTGTCCCGGTGGCACGCTGTCCCCTTCCTGAGGACTGTCGGCAGGGCTTTCTTTTGGGTCTCGTCTCCGGAATAATCGTGCTCGTCTTCCATTTAATTTTCACAATAACTCTTTGAAGTTGGTAAAACTGTTCTGGTTTTATAGCTGAACAAACAAAATCTCAAATTGTTTAATAAATTTGGCCAAGCAAACAAAGCTGGAAGTGGAGGAAATGCGTCTGCCAAACCCTGAAAGTCTTCTAACTTCGAGTTCCCGATACAAAACCCTTTCATGCCTTTAATGAAGAAACGCAAGCCCATGCTAGGTGTGGTTTCTGTAACCCGGAGTAACTGGCCTCCTGGCATTTCTCTTACTGTCATTGTGACTACCCCGAGACAGTCCTAGTTCTCCTGGTGTAAGTTATTAAGATTTTCTCGTCCCTGCTCAGTTCTGTTCTCGCTCCAGCTCCACCCGTCCCCTCCGCCCTTTTCCCTCCACGAGTGAATAAATGTGAAAATGTTCTTGTGCTTCCTTATTTCTTCCAGCCCTTCTGTCTTTCTTCCCTGCTCCATCCTTTCCCCTCCTTTTCTTTCTCTCTTCTTCCTACTTCTTTTTAAAATTTCCTCAGTAGTATGAAGTGAAGGATCCATCAGGCATCTCTTTTGTTGTTGCCTGCTAGACGCTTAGAGGCAAATTAGTGTCTGTCTTTAGCGAATGAATACAATTTGCTTTAACAAGTGGATATAGAACTCTGTGCTGCATATTTTAAGATTACTCTTATTTATGGTCCTTTTTCTAATATCTCGTCTATCCTTTGTTTTTCCTGTTTTCTTTTTGATATATGTGTCACTTGTGGTGTCTCAGTAGGTTTTTAGTGTCCCTTTAATCAACCTTCAATCCTTCTTGGAAGGAGACAGAGCGTAAGTAAATGAAAAGCAGACTAGTAGCCAGCCCCTTTCTCTCAAAAGATGGAAACGACGTTACCCAGCACCATTTTTGAACCCCAGTGACTTCCAGTAATTAACAGATTCTCTTCTAAATACTCACAAGCCACCAGTTTAATAATTAATTCCACTTGGGCATCAGCTTGGGGCTTTGGAGGGTCTGCTTCTCTCTTCCTCCCACCAATCTGGCCGACATTTGCTCCTCTCCAGTCAACTGGCATCTTTAAATCTTGCGCAGATACGCAGCCATGAGCCACACCTTCCGTTCTGGGCCCAGATCGCCGAACTCATTTAAGGAAGCCAGCTGTTCTCTTATTCTGTCTTCACCCTTGGACGCTTCCCGCTTCTTCATGATGCTTCCATTGCCTTCCTCGCGCCCAAGGTCATGTTCCTAGGGAAAGGCAAGTAAGATCGGAGTCTCGCCTTCCGTGGCCATCTGTGAGCTTTCATTAATCCTCGCTGAGCCGCGGATTCATCTCTT
>NW_011888829.1:674429-675187 GCF_000151845.1 Pteropus vampyrus | reverse complement strand
AATCTGGCCGACATTTGCTCCTCTCCAGTCAACTGGCATCTTTAAATCTTGCGCAGATGCGCAGCCACGAGCCACACCTTCCGTTCTGGGCCCGGATCGCCGAACTCATTTAAGGAAGCCAGCTGTTCTCTTATTCTGTCTTCACCCTTGGACGCTTCCCGCCTTCTTCATGATGCTTCCATTGCCTTCCTCGCGCTCAAGGTCGTGTTCCTAGGGAAAGGCAAGTAAGATCGGAGTCTCGCCTTCCGTGGCCATCTGTGAGCTTTCATTAATCCTCGCTGAGCCGCGGATTCATCTCTTCCTGGTTGTTTTGCTCCCAAACGTAGCTCCAAAGCTCTTTGAAGGATTCCCTGGCACCGCTTGAGCCTTTGGCCACGCCGACGGGTGTTCCCAGGGCCCTCGCCGCAGAGTGTGGGCGCCCCAGGGTTGGGGCCCCAGCGCCCCATGTTTGTCTCTCCTTCGCTGCTCAGGCTCAGGCGGATGGCCGTTAGGGCGCCCGTGCGGTCGTCTTTAGCTGTCTCCCATTCCTTCTTCTCTGGGATCACCTGCGATTGCTCAGCCGAAATTTTACTTTTCGTAGTGTTTCTTGCATGATCTTGCCATGGAATTCTACCCATGTTCCTCACCCCTCATGCTGTCAGCCCACTTTTCTAGAGTCCAGCTGCCTGCCCAGCACCAGACCCTCCGCCAGCCTTGTCCCCCGTCTGCAGCAGTCGTGGTTTCACCCGCCGCCGGCTCCTTCCGCCTCCTGCCTACAA
>NW_011888829.1:667772-673413 GCF_000151845.1 Pteropus vampyrus | reverse complement strand
GGTGTTCCCAGGGCCCTCGCCGCAGAGTGTGGGCGCCCCAGGGTTGGGGCCCCAGCGCCCCATGTTTGTCTCTCCTTCGCTGCTCAGGCTCAGGCGGATGGCCGTCAGGGCGCCCGTGCGGTCGTCTTTAGCTGTCTCCCATTCCTTCTTCTCTGGGATCACCTGTGATTGCTCAGCCGAAATTTTACTTTTCGTAGTGTTTCTTGCATGATCTCGCCATGGAATTCGACCCCTGTTCCTCACCCCTCATGCTGTCAGCCCACTTTTCCAGAGTCCAGCTGCCTGCCCAGCACCAGACCCTCCGCCAGCCTTGTCCCCCGTCTGCAGCAGCCGTGGTTTCACCCGCCGGCTCCTGCCGCCTCCCGCCTACAAAGAGAAGCAGAGCTTCCTTGTCCAGAGCCGGGGAGGGCGGCGGGGAAGACCTGAATGAAAGGAGAGAGGAAGAGATGAGAAGAAACCCTCTTTGATTTTCCTCCGCCTTCCTGCAGCCGTCTTCGCTGCCTCCCCCCAGGTCCGTGCCCGCGTTCCCTGACGCTCCTGCCTCCCCGTCATTTGCTCTCGTCTCCTCTTTCCTTGGTCCTTTGCCGACTTCTGGGCTCCTGGTGCCTTTGAAGCTCTGATCTCCAGTGTGGTTCTTGCATCGAGCTGCCCCCACCCAGGCAGCAAATGCCAGATGCCACGTACCAGCGCCGTCCATCACCGGGCACTGGCCGACTTGGTTCCTAGCTCATCCTCCTTGCGTTCCTTGCTGTGCATCTTGCTCCATGGCGTTTTCTTCCTGGCTGCCGACCAAGCTCTTCTTCAACCTTTTCCCCTCGCCTCCCCATCTGACCGGCAGATTCCTGTCCCTCTGGGCTAAAACCTTGGCTATTCTATCACTTTTGTTTTTGTCTCTTTCCCAGTTAGGCCGAACCTTGAAAAATCCATCTCCTGACCGGGGCCGATGCCCACCCAGGCTCTTCCTTCCCATGTACACACCTCCTTGCACACACCATTCGTTCACTTAAAAATCATCAACTTGTGTTACACAGAAGACTGAGTCCACAGTCTTTAGTCGTGGGCTCTGGTTGTGGCTCACGTGCCTTTTCCCAGGCCTGGGGAGAGGAGCAATGGGCTTGAGAGCACAAGGCCCAGCCAGGGTGTCTGTGTACCAGTCCTGGCCCTGTCATTGTCCTAGAAGCTAGATGACCTTATGCAGGTTACTTAGAGTCCATCGTACCGACCTACAGGTTTATTGAGAAAAGTACGTGAAAGCAACCAGCTCAGTGCCTGGCACATAGTAAAATGTTAGCCCTTATCATCGTCACGGCCTTTGGGGTGCAGTCCCAGAACCCAGGCCATCGGGTTTGACTTAGACAGAAATGCATTGGGGCACAGGGCATTCAGGGGACTCCAGCACAAGGTGAGCAGCCTGCCCCAGGAGGGGCCCGGACCCAGACTGAACAGGGCAGGCGGCTCGTGTCTGCTTTTCCGTTTGTCTGCTTCGTTCCCCTTCAGCAGACTGCCTCCCTATTGTTTATTTTTTGTTCTTTGGAGCAGATGGTCTCCTCATAGCACCTGAGTTTCCGTACCCATAAAGCAGCAAACCAGCAGAGATTCCAAATTCCAAGTTCCTGGGAGAAAGCTTATGTTTGGGTCAGCTTTAGTCATGTGTTCACCCCAGTCCAGACAGCTATGGAGTGATGGGGGCGGGGGCGGTGGTGGTACTTAGATCTGGCGCAGGTGCCTTTCCCGAAGGCCAAGGCTGTGCTCTGAGAGGATGGGTGTGGCTTACTGACACCTGAAAGGTGTGCACTGCCTTCCGTCTTCAAGCTCAGTGCTCACCGTGTCCATCTAGGAACTCTCTGTGGGCCAAAGGCAGTGTCAAATTTGTGCATGTTCACGTTCTGATTCTCAAACCACCGCCCCGGCTTTGACTGTGCATCTGTCTCTGTCTCTGTCTGTCTGTCTGTCTGTCTGTCTGTCTGTCTCTCTCTCTCTCTCTCTCACACACACACACACACACACACACAGTCTCTCTCTCTCTCTCTCACACACACACAGTCTCTCTCTCTCTCTCTCACACACACACACACACGCACACTCCTCTCGCTCGCTCTCATCCATCACTTTCTCTAAGTGAGCTCACATCAGGATTCTGCGCAGGCTTTTCCGATGCCCTTATCCTACCCCACAAGATTCTCTTCCTTCCTCGAGCTTCTGAAACACTCGCCCTTCTGCCTCTCTCTGTCGCTGATCAGATGCCCTCAGGAGTGACTGATCTCCCATGGACACTGCAAGCTCTTGGAGGCAGGAACATACCTGGTTTCTGTTCGTAGATGCTGGCCGAGTGCTGACCATGTCACCTGTGCTCAGTGTCCCCTTCCCAAGCTATTACAGATCCTGAGACCAAGTGCTCACTACTCGAGAAATCGCTGCCACTTACACATCGCCATCTGGTTCTGCCTTCGTGGTCAGAACTGTGTCAAGAATAGCAGTTTCCCTAATCACTTTTTCTGCCTTTTGAGAAAGAAAAATTTGTCGGCAGGACAAGGCAGGGATCTGTCTGATGTTCTGCATGTCATAGATTCGGACTTCCGGGAGCTCTCAGGTGTCGATATCACGGCTGTAGCTAGATCCTGAGCAAGTTCATCATGTGTATTGGGAAAGCATTGTCTCCTGCAGCTGCAGGAGTGTTCTGTACTATATCACCTCAACCAAAGTGACTTCTGGTTGTCTCTCCTATTTTAGGAGACCCTCTGGGAAATTTCTTTATGATTCCGCGGCCTTCTGACATCACCATGTGACAGATTTTCCTTTCTTGTGAGAAGCAGCTGGAATTAACAGACTGTGTCTATTGTCTGTCATTCTTAAGTAGGTTAGAGCAAGATGCGTGCCCCCTTTACGGGGAGAAAAGCTGGGCAGTGCCACAAGGAGTGAGGATCTGTAATGGTTTCCAGGTTCCTTTAAAAATGCTGTCAAGTAATCACGCCGCTTTCTTTTCTTTGTTTCTACTATGAAACACACAGACAATTGTACCACTCACTGTCCAGCATGAGCTTAGAAAATTGACGTCAAGGGCTGACAATTTCTGCCCCAAGGGAAGAGATAAAAGAGGCGAGAGGACCTTATTCTCTTGTCAGCCGCCCCCCAGTCCCCACAGCAAGGACCCTGTGCCTGGAACTGTACAGACAACTGAGCCGTCTCACCTTCAGTTAGCGGGAAGTTTGGGGACTCTGGGCCAAGCTTCCTCTTTTGCGGTGCTGAGATTTCCATCTTATCACAATGAAAAAAAACAAACAAACAAACCCAGCCTCGTCCAGCGCACGGTGGAGCCACCTCCCTTTGCATCCGCCTGTGTGTCCACCCCGGAGCTCTGTACACCTCGCTCATGTATCTCCTAGAGATAATTTTTTTCCATCTATTAAAACCCTGCTCGCTTTTCTTCCCTCCATTATTGGCTCTTTGTCATTCATCTTAGATACACGGCTCTGCTTGTTTTGTCATGTTACAAACAGCCATCCTGCGCCTCTCAGCAGGGGGGCTCTGAGCACCAGGCTGTACCTGTCCCCCGCCCCCACCCCCCAGGCACTGATGAGCTTCCTTCCACCGATGCAAGATTTTACTAAACGCTCTGTGGAGCATAGAGGAGCGCTGTTCTTGTTTAGAAGATCTGGAATATTTGTGCATACGGAATATTGCAAAGTTATTGGATTTCTCCTTCTCCTATCCTATGGTGTCATATTCTTTGACGTTATTTCCTCTTATCTTTTGGGTTTTATTCTAATTTCTCAGAAATATCTTTTCATTTTCATCTTGCCATCTTGTCTAGAAGCCCTTTATCTTGTCTAATAAACCAGACAGTGAAGAATCATCCCTCAAGCGCCTTTCATCTCTGGGAGCGGAGGCATGAGCTCACCCTTGTAAGCTCACACCCTAGGGCAGGACAATAAGAGGGCAGCCAGCACATGCCCTGGACATCGCCCCCCGGGTGCCCATGTTCTTGTGTCCCTAAGGAACCAATATCCTCCCTGGTTTCTTCCCATATTTCACCTTTAAATGCCCCCTCTGCCTGCTCACATTTCCTTTCAGATCTCTTTTCATTAAGTTCTCTCGCCACCACCCTGGGGAAGGGTTGAGCCTGCAATACTGAGCTCGCCAAAGCTTGTGGCAAAAGGGGCCTGTGAAATAAAAATATAACAGAGACTGTAGGGCCACCTCGGTCCCAGAGAGGGTTCTGTTTTTGAAGGCAAGACTGGGGAGAGCCTAAGTCACGCTTATCTGGAGAGGAGGACCCACGTGGAATTTGGGAGTGAATTAAACTTGAAATGGCCTCGGCGCTCTAAACGGAAGCTTATGCCCCCAGCAGACTTGACCGTGGTGTGTCGTATTGGGGACCACCGGAAGAGGACTGGCCCGGGGCTCCGCTTTTCCTAGCATAGCCAGATGTGAGCATCTTCTAGGTTTTCACTTGCTTCCATCTCCTTCTTCCTCCCCAGGGGCCCTACACGCCCTAGGAGTTACGGTCCCTGGCATTTAGAATAATCGACTCCACCATTAAGACCCCTGACTGCCTTGGGCTTTTAAATTTTTTTTTTTCCTGGGGAAGAAAAGAAAAGGCTTTGGAGATGGAAGTACTAAGGAGGGAAGCGCCAGCAGCTGCCTGTTCACCCTATTGTTTTGAGGGTGAAGTGGGGTGCAGGCAGTGGAAACGAAAAGGAAGAGAAGGAGGTGAGGCCGGATTCCGTCTCCAGCCGAAGGTTCACCAAGAACTAACTGTTGTGTTGTGTCGCGTTTCGGACAGTGAAGGTTCTTTTTGCATCTCTGATTTGCTATTGGGAGAGCAAAGGAGGGCATTTTATTTGTTAACAGCAGGAAGGTTTTAAATATGCTTGTCAAGGTTACATACCTGTGGCTGGCCCCCTGCCTGGCATGCAGAGAGCGAATAGGAAGTCTCTATGAATCTGCAGTAACAGACAGCATCTCGCTTTCTCCGTCACTAATGCTGGCAATCCAAAAGAGTATAAGGTTGTCATGGTGGTATTTCTTTCCTGATATTTTGATTCGTAAGGTCAAATTTTTCTGTGTGACATTTCCACCCGCCCTGAACTTCAGAGGTCAGTGCCGGAGGCGGCCTGGCCGTGGGAAGGGCGGAGAACTCGAGTCAGGAGCCTGGGTCTGAGTCCCGAGATTGCCACTTGGTGGTTGAGAGACTTGAGACCTGGGGCACGTTTGCTTCTGTCCACTGTGGGCGAAGGTTCCTGTCCACCCCCCAGGGCGGCATAAAGAAAATGCGGTACATAGGAGTAATCAGGAAACTGCAGAAGTGGTTTATAAATATTAATTACAACGATTACCAATAATAAAGGTGTAGTCTCAGGGTGTCCTAGTCCCCCTCCCACCCTGCCGATCTCAGCTACTCGAATCCAGAAAACGGGGCACAGCCCTTGTGAGGGGACTCATGTCTTTTACCCTGAGGCTCAAGGTCTCAGACCCAAAGCAGCAGCAGGCGCCCACGTCTCTGACAGGCTTCGGCGCGCGCCGGCGTGTGGTCATGCCCTCCTGTGGAAACGTGTAACACAAAGAAAGAGGCGGTCGGAAGAGACCCACTCAGGCTTAGGGTGGCCCATTCTCTTCTCTCTCGTCATAGCTTTCAAAAAAT
>NW_011888829.1:664137-666522 GCF_000151845.1 Pteropus vampyrus | reverse complement strand
ACCTGTTGCACAGTGGTCGGTGAGCAGGGAGCGTATTTTCTCAGCAAACAGACTTGGCCTTGCTTTTGGTTTCTGCAGGGGGCCAATTCCTCTGCTCATTCACGTTATCTTGTGTCAGGAGAGGCAATTCACAAAGCACATGGCCAAGATCAGGGAATGAAATTAGAGTAGATATTTTGGCTGCCAAACTGGAGGCAGGAGGCAGAGCAGAGAGGGAATACCAGCTCAGAAGAGCAGCTAACCTTTGTCCCACATTTCCAGAAAGCTGAAGATGGTCCAGCCTCAGCCCTGTTACCATTAACCTCCTGATGCTAGTGGTGGCTGCTTTCCATTCCCGCTCACCTCCTGGCTGGGCGTCTGCAACTGACAGCAGTGCACACGTTTCTCCTCGTTGAGGTTTTCAAAGACAGAGAAATAAATGAAATGCAGCAAAACCCTAAACAGTTGCACTGTAGCCAAAGGGGAAGGCATGCTTTCAGCTCGTCCTCAGGGGCGAGGGACTTGGGAAGGAGGATTAATCCTTTTACACACTGATGCAGCATTTATAGCAAGTCTGCAGCGTGCCAGGCACAGCACTATGACGGATACGGAGGTGAAGAGAAACGGTCTCTGCTCTCAGGAAGCCCAGGCCTCGGCCGAGGGAGCTGGTGGAGGAGCCAGCTTGCTGATGGCGCCCAGACTCCATACAATAGAATCTGAAGGACCTGGCCTTCTGGCAGACTTCTTTTTAAGAAGCTTTTTATTCTGAGAAAGGTCTTATATGCCTTTCGCTCAGTTTCCCCTGATGGCGACGTCTTGCATCACTCGTACAGTCCGGCAGACGAAGTGTGTTTGAGTGTGTGTCCCCTGCACCGTCCCCACCCGCTCTTCTCCTCTCTGCTCTTCAGTGGATCTTCATCTCACCCCACAGGCTTGTCATGCTCCAGGGTCTCTCCAGTCATGAAAGGAAGTCATTTAATTACAACAAATGCATATTATGCTGGCGACTTGCATGCTTAGGGTGTTGTTCTGGGGAGAGAAAGCTCACAATAGGAGTTCTTAGCATCTCACCACTTACTGGTGTGCCACGGCGCATCACTAGGGGACATGAGAATTACTGGCTTAGAAGGAATCCTAGTAATCGATATGACTGAGTGTCTGCCACGGGCTTCATATGTATTGCCATATCTTAGCCTCACAAGTCTACGGGGTGGGTGCTGTGACTCAGGTGACATAGATGTTAAGGAGCAGAGCCAGGATCGTCTGCCTCTGGGCCCTCGCTCTTCACCGCTGCTTAACAAAAGAAAGACTTGATACCGGTGGACTTTTAGGAGCCCAGGGTACGTCATGGAGCAACTTTGAAGCACAGGAGTCTCTGATGCTCCTCAAAGCACACGGTACAGTCCCCCCCGCACCCCCATCCCCAACTTCTGAACCCGAGGCTGGGCCTGACTTTCTTTACGAAACCTCACTTCAGAAACTCTAAAGAACAGCTAAGTGCTAAGGAGGGATCCAGGGTCGTAGTACGTGCGGACTAAAATTGGGTAGAATTTTCTAGTTTATTTTTAAGTTTCTTGAATGTATATCATTGAGTCCTCGATAGTTCTCATCCCACCAATTTGAGATTGATGGTCATCAGAATAGCCATTGGGATGAAATAAGTCTGTCCAGTACTATCGGAGGGGAAAGGCCTGTAAACAAGTAAATACGGTAAAAAGAGAACCAAGTCCTTTCCAGCATTTGAGCAACGTTTATTTGCAGATACATAATCCACGTACCGATTTCAAGAGTATTTTTTTTTCCCCGTAAAGGAGACTTAGCAGAGTGGCTAGCTGGCACAGCAGCAACAGTAGCGTTGAGAATGACATGGAGAGAGAGCTCGTTTCACAGGCCAGGACAGTCCCCCTACTCTAAGCCGCCGTCCAGTCCACCTTGCTTGCACGCACACCCGAGTTTGGTAGGAGTATGTGGGCTTTCGTCTGCAGGAGATGGGAGTCCGAAGCTCTTCTGGGAGGGGTGGGCGAGAGAGGTGTCTTTGGAAAAGATTTTTTTTGAGGAAAATGGGATCCTTTTGCTGTTGGGGGAGAGGTGCTGGGGTGGTGTTTCAGAGGGGTGGGGCTATCAACGGCTTCTTTCCTCTTAGAGAGCAAGCCAGTTCCTTATCATTCACACAGCTGGGTCTTTTACACGGCCCAGTCCATCGACAGATTCCCACAACGCTGCTCTGCACCCAGCGCAGCTCCCGAGGTGGAGCTGAAGTGCCATGTTCCAGATGCCCAGGCCTCCCTCAGGGGTCTTTGGGGGTCCCCCTTCCCCAGGGCTTCCCTGGCCAGTCCTGGGGCCTTCCTTCCTAGCTTTCTGGTTATTTTTTTTCTCCTCGATGCTCCCTAACTTCCTACTCTAAGC
>NW_011888829.1:651404-661312 GCF_000151845.1 Pteropus vampyrus | reverse complement strand
TCATGCACACACAAAAGTCCTGGCAGGCTGCAAGGCACCAGTGAAGCTTGCCGACTATCGCAGCCCAGAGCTCCTTTGATTAGTGCTAACTACGTCCTTGGGAACGCCGGGTACGTAAGAACCAGAAAAGGTTCGCTCTGACCTGACAGATGCCCACCATTACTGCACGCCAGAGAGCAAAACGCAGCCTGACAGGGACTCGACCTCTGGGCACGGAAGACGCAAACACAAACACCAGCTGGGAAAAGGGATTAACGATTTAAACGGTCTGAGGGAAAGAAAAGGCTGTTAGTGTTAGCTTGGCTTACTGAGAAAGGTCCATTAATTCACATATAGAAGTTCCAGGGGGAGAAAAGTTGCCTTAATTATGTCTTGGGTAATTTGGCCATTTAAATGGCTAACCAATTTGCAACTAGGTTCTTCCTCGAGGTGTTGCATCTTTATTCAGTGCTCTTCCCTCCCACCGGGAGCCGGGCTTTGCGAAGACGTTAGTCTGTCTTTGCCGACTACCACCCCTCCTCTTCTTCAGTCATGTGACCTTGTAGCTTTTCTCTGGGATTGGAAATGTGTCTGGAGGGAATTATCGCCTGTGTTAGCAAGATTCTTGTAGCCTCCAGAAGGTACAAGGTCAAATACCATGTTTGCAGCGTCTTCCACGAATAGCCGGAATGGGTGAGGATCAGAGAGTTGTGCTTCAGTTAAGTGGAGATTTTCAGAATCTCCATGTCCCTCCCTTGTGAGGTGCCTGCTGGTGGGGGGCTTGGTTCCCATGCACAGCTAATGCCCTGATGTCCAGGCAGGGCCCGTCCCCAGAGATGGTCTCCCCATACCCAATCAGCTGTGTGTCTGGGCCCTGCCGTAGGTGTCACCCGCAACCCCGAGGGGGACCCAGCGATGCCTAGATAAGCCCCAGGTTGCCCTTGCTGATTTTTTCCCTGGGATGCTAGATACGCACCCAGCCTTCGATGAAGAGAGAGCTTTTGGATCAATAATTCCTGCCTTTTGCCTCCACCAATCCCCATCACCCAACGGGGACAGAGACACCGAAAGTCTTGGCGTTGAGAAAATGTCATGTGCTTCCCAAAGCAGGGGGGAGAAGAGTAACAAAGATTATTTATTGGCCAGGTCTCCTCTAATTAGTAGAGAAAAGCCAGTGTTTATTACCTACCGGTCACTACGCTAAGCACACCGAACATATTTCTCCATTTAATCCTTAACAGTAACACTAGGAGTTCTGGTTATCATGGTCTCCGTGTTATAGATAATAGAAACGAGACCCAGAGAAGTTCGGTGACTTGTCTCAGATCCCACAGCCAATAAGGAGCAGAAACAAGATTGCATTTCGGTTTTGAGGTTCAAATTTTTCCATTCTCCCAGCAGCGCCATAGCTGCTCAGGGACTGGTGCTCACTGCGAGAGCTAAATACCTAGGGCTTGAGGTGACCGCGGTAGTTCACAGCGCTAGTGCGCTCCATCCTGTGGTTGTCAGTCCATTCAGGTTTTTAAAGTCCCCCCTGTGCATGTCGTACACGTGCTGTGGGTACTGGTGCTGAGAGACGGGGGTGGAGGAGGATGGGCAGAGTGACGGGGGGAGGTGGGCAGAATTGCCACGGGGTGAAGGACTCCGTTCTTCTGAACCAGTTCTGTGCTCTTTGGAGCAAATGGCAGTGAATTTGCTCCACTGGTCTGTGCAGTGCCCCTCGCCCCCACAATTCCTCCTCCCACCTTCCGCCCACCCCGTGTAGACGTCCCCAAGGCAGGTTCTATTCTGAGCTGTCTTCTCTTGCACACTGTCCTCTCCAGGGCTCTCAGCCACTACTTGGCCTCTGCCACTGTCACCACCTGCATCTAAGCGATTCTCAGTTCCGCCCAACCTCTGTTCTGCCCCCACCTCCCTACTGGGCACTTTCCCTGGGGGCTGCTCCGGCATCTCCATTCACATGCTTTCACCTTATCCCCCCCTTCCCACTCCCCTCGAGCCCCCCCATTTGATCAGCTCGTGGCGCCGCATCTCTAGTCACCCCCAGTCCCAGTCCTCTTCACCACCTTCTCTCCACGCCTGACTGGTTGCCGAGTCCTGTGGCTGCTGCCTTCGTGGTGTCTCCAGCATCCCTCCCTGCCTTCTATGCATTCAGCACCTGTTTCCTGCACACCGCTCTCTCCACGCTGCACGGACCACCTGGTACTGCTCCTCATTTACTTTTTCAACAGATGATAAAAATAACTTCTTATCCGGTATTCCTACCTTCTATTTCTTTCCACTCCGCTCCGTCCTATACCGTTGCCGGATTAATAGTCCCAAAGTAAAACTCAGGACACATCAGCTCTGTCAAAAATATTTTACGGTCCATAGCATCTTGGGCTTTTTAGACTATGATCCTAAATAACTTTTCCAGTCTCGTGTTCTGCCATCACTCCCCGACACCAAAAATAGGAGGAGCAGCGATAGCCATAGTAGTAACGATAGTAGTAACAGTGAAGCAACAGCAATCGGGTGGTAGCTAAGGGTCATGGGGCATTTTCTGTGTGCCCAGCACTGCTCTAAGTGCTTTGTAGGCTTAACTCGTTCAGTTCTCATAACCGCCCAGTGAGCAGCTCCTGTTATTCTGTCCAGTAAATGCATCACTTGCTCTTGCAGATCGTGCCCCGTACTTCTGTTCTCATGGACCGTTTCCCCCACCTTTATGCCGGGCAAGACTGTTCTCTCTTTTTATCTCTCCAGGTCTAAGTCTTACCCATTTCTTGAAGTTTTCACAGGTGCCCTGTCCTCCCGATGCCGTCCCATTAGATGGGCTCTTTCCGTGTCTGTTCCTTTCTCACTGTGCTTGTCTTCCGCCTGGTGTTGTGGGCACGTGTGCACTCGGGTTAGAGTATCAGGTTTCTTAGAGGAATCTCGAGGGCATGGACTGTCTCCTCCAGATCTGTATCCTCTGTAGAATCCAGCAAGCACTTTACACCTAGTAGGTGCTTGGTCTACTGAACCGAAGTTAACAGGGATGAATTTACGTTCCAGAATCCTTGGCTGTGTTTGATGTCTCGTCTCTTCTAGCTAAAAGGCCAGATAAGCACACCAAATCAGGAAGAATGAAGACACCAAGCCTGGGCAAGAGGCAGAATCCCCTTTCGTTTGCTCATCACTATTCAATAATTATCTTTGCTCTTTAAACGAAGCATGTGGGAAGGGCCTTCGTGGATGGATGCCCTTTGCTTCAGGGGAAGGAGAGGGTGGATGCGTCTTTGGCTGTGTCAATAACACCATGGGAGCTGAAGGTACAGGTTCATGCTATGAGTAGCAGGAAGGAACTTCCTTGTCCCTAATGTGATATGAGTATGTCTTTCTTATGCCATCCTTAATGAGCTTTGAAAAACCAAACATTATTAGTATAATTCGTTCTTGCAAGTTTCTTAATATGGCCAGCTTCAACTAGGAAGAGGTAACAGGCAGGAGGACGTGGGGTGGCCGGGCCCCTGAACACCTGTTGTATTTCTGGTCTCTCTGGCCCGTTCCAGTGCGCTGGCCTTCCGCCACAAGTCTCATCTTTCTTATGCTCTACTCTCTTCGTGCCATCCCTCTGTTTAATAAACCACGGTGACGCCAGGTCCTGGTTTTCCCAAAGTAAACCATATTCATACTGCGTAGCCTTCAAGCCATAGATTGACGCCTGCCTCTTCCAGGAAGCTTTCCTTTATTTCCTGAATCTACGCTAATGCCACCCCCTCTTTTTCAAACTTCTACGGAACATATGGTCTGTACCACACAATTTAGCACTCAATTATATTCCCGTATTCGGTACTCATCGGTTATTGGGTTGTGTCGTCCAGATGAATTGGGGTCTTCTTGAGGGTAAGGGCTTCATTGTATCTTGTTGTTTTTTTTTTTTTTTCTGAGACTCTTCGTACCATGTTAAATGTACAAATACAGATCTGTTGCCTTTTAGATATAGACTGATTGGTTAAATAGTGGAAAATTGAGGATGCTGGTACCATTTTATATCTACTTTGTTCTAAAAGTAATGCTCGCACCGTAGCCTAGTTAAACTTGGCTATTAAAATCATATTTTTCTCCATTTAATAGGGCAATTTTTTTTTAAAAAAAGTAAATTGGATTAATTTAGCGAGTATTAACTATTGTGTAATAAATAATTCCTTTAAGGTATATTTTAGCAGTTCGTTGAAGACACTAATCCATGGCTGTGACCTGGACCCTGGGCGGCAGAGGATGGCTCTCTGGAAGGGGGATCCTGACAGGGGGGTGCTCACTCACTCCTGGGGTCTAGCAGATCCCTTCCTCCTCAGGAGAGTCCCTTCCTGTGGCCCCTGCCCCCAACCCAGCAAGAAGCTCCCACTAGACAAATCCAGTCAGAGCACTAAGTTCCAGAAACCACCATTTCAGAGGCAGTGCTGGGTCATAAGGTCCCCCAACTAACCGATGTGATTGGGGGGGCAGCCTCTGTTTTTCCTTGACCCTCCTCATGGGGACACAGATTAGCCTTCCTGGAAAATGAGATAAATAGGAACAGAGAACACACTTATTCTCAGTCTACTTTTGGTCCCTTCTTTATTATCCAGGAAGCCACCCCATTTTCAGTACATGGTGGGGAGGAAGCTGACTTCCTATATTCCAGCCACCTGGCTGAGGGCTTTTATAGACATGACTCCTTCAATCCATATGTTGAATGTAAGCCTAGCAGGTCTTGAAGTTTGGGCATATTGAAGAGAATACGAGACCTGCATTTGGTGAATGATCAGTGACTATTTGTTGAATGAATGAATGTGTGGGGATTGTGATTACCTTCACTATGAATAACTTAACTTTGTAGAACAGATGTTTTATATAAACCACTTTACATTTGTGATATCATATTGAGTCCTTATAACAATCTGTGATAGAGATCTGATTTGTATCGTCATTTGAAAATGAAGAAACTGGATGGCAGAAGGGTAAAAAAAAAAGCTCCAAATCATGCATTAAATAAATGTCAGACAAGGGCAGAACCAAGACTCAAACTGAGATGCTTTCATTTTGAAACACATACTCTTTCCACCTGCCTGTTCAGAACTAGAACTCCAGCCGAAAGCAGCATTCTGCCTTCTCAGGCTTGTAGTCCAGACTGTCAGACGAGACAAATCCATTTTGTATCAAGTGGGGTTGGGAGAGGTAGCAAGAGTTGGAAATGTATTTTTTCCACACTTTTTAAACAAAAACAGCTCTTTTTCCAACACATTTTTATGTGGAACCCCAAGTTAAAAAAAAATGAACAGATAAACACAGAGCTTCTCCAGTTGTGGATAGGTCTCTGGGTCTGAAACTCCACCCACACAGTCTCCCTATCACCCTGAAGCAGCTCCCCAAAGAACACAACATGAAAAGATGCATTTAGTTCAACCTCATTATTTTAAAGGTGACAGAACTGAGCCCCAGAGAGGCTGTGTGACATGCCCAAGGCTGGGTGATAAGCTTGGAGCCAGTGACAGGAGAGGACCTCGTCTCCTGAACGCCCAGCCTCCGTTGTAATTGACTACCTCTGTCATATATTCATCCAGTGACGTAACAGTATAGACCAATCCGAAAGCACGAAAGTCAAACGAACGTGGTATGAAGACGTGCTGATTATCAGGTGCTCTGGGGGAGGACTGAGAAAATGGACCAAGTTAATTTTCTAGGGGAAAGGTGTCCAGAACTCCCACTTGAAATGGGGGAGGCTTCATTTTGCTGACAGGAAGAGTGAAGCACTTCAACTCATACATTTTATTTTTTATGATTATAATAATAACATTATAAAATAACTTAGAAAACATAGAAGAAATTAAAGAAGAACATAAAAATCATCCATGTTCTTACAACCAAGAGATATCTACGCAAAACTTTGCATGGTATGTCTTCTTCCATTATTTTTCCTGTACATAACGTGTATATACCTCAGTGGATCGAATTAATTTCCATATTATTTCTGCTTTTTGCTCTTCAGTGTTATAGCATGTATATTTTCTATCCTCATCAATATATTGTTGAAAACAAATTGAAATATCTTCCTACAAAAATTATATATGTTCATTGTAGAAATTTTGAAAAATGTAGATAGATATAGATTTTATTTTCTTCTTAGTGCTTTTCTAAGAAGAAAATAAAATCACTTAATAATCTCAGCACCCAGAAGAGATTGTTACTAACATTTTAGTGAATATTATTCTAGTCTTTTGATTACATTTACTCATATGTAGACATTAATATACTCATGGTTATATTACAAATGCACTTGAGTATTTTCCAATGTGATGAATTAGGGATTGACATTAGTTTTACCTTCTTTCATTACTTTATGATAAACTAAAAAAATTACTGATTACTATTACTATTATGTGAATTGCCTGTCCATGTCTGGTCATTTTAATAGATTTATTGTTGGTTTATAAATGTTCCTTTTAGATTAAAGATACTTATCTTTTCCCCCTTTGCATCTATGTGAAAATACTGAGTAAATAATTAAAAAGTCTATATTTTATCAGTCCTCTATAGTATATTAAGTTTTCACTGCTATAAATAATGCTACACTTAATATTCATGTGTCATTTCTGCATCGTTTCTTTGGGATTAATTCAGAGAAATGAGATTATTGAGTCACTCCCCACAAGAAGTATATGCAAGTACTTTTTTTCTCTGAACTTGTAGCATAGCTGAGTATAATCTTTAAAGAGCTGCTCAATTTAATAAGCAAAATATGGACTTTTTTGTTTTCAATTATTTTACTACTAGAAAAGTTAATTCTTTTCATATTTTATTATCTAGTTGTATCTGAATGCTTTGCGTATTGGTTGTTTTTTGCCCAGTTGGGTTGTTATTGGTTTTCTAATTGATATATTAGATTTTTAAAAATATAGATTCAGGATATCAATATTATACTATGTGCTACAAATCTGTTTCTCACTTTGTCCCATGAATTTTTATTTTATATCTGAGCTATTTTAGATCATATGGTCACACCTATTCCATTTTTTCTTGGTGGTTTTGTACCATTTGTTTTATACTTAGAAAGGTATTTTCTTTTGATTATTTCTCTGATTTGATTTTGTTCATTTAGCTTTAAAATCTACTGGTACTATATTTTCACGTGTCACCTGTGTGAGGTGTGACACTCTTAAAAAGATTAAGGGAGGGAGAGCGGCAGAAATTCTGAATGAAGTGAGCAAACGGGAAAGAGCACACGGGGGAGAAATAGTACGTGGAACTGGGGTTTCAGAGGGAGAAGAGGGGCTAGGACAAGTGGACATTCGGGGTCAAGTGATGAATCCTCAAAGGACATATGGATTCACACAACTGAGATACAATCAGAAGCAGAGGGAGAGAGAGAGGGAGAGAGACAGACAGAGAGAGACAGCTGCAGAGAGGACATCCTTATTCTTGATGGTGAAGATGGAGTGGCTGATTAGGGATTTGTAGGTTAAAAAACTACCATTGTTTAGGAGGGATTTGCTATTTACATCATAGTAAATATACCATCTCTTATTAAGCATTAATTATATTTTTAACACTTTGTTAATTGTTATCATTTTGGTTCATGCGTATCGGTCAATCAAAGATGCTATAATTAAAAACAAAACAAAACAAAACTACCATTGTTCTAGCCGAAGTCGCCAAGGACTTTCCAGTTGTCAAATCTCGTTTCTTTTCTTGCTTTCCTTGTCCTTTGACATTGAAATTCCTCCTCTCGGAAGCACCAGATCCCCTCGAGTTCCGTGACGCCAGCCTCTCAGGTGTGGGCTTCTCCGCTCTTCGTTTCTTTCAGGAGGTTGAGCCTTATACCCTATAAACCTTCCTCACCCCTTATTCATCCCCACACCTTTAACTCCATCCACGTGCCAGCGACCTCGCCCCTTCATTCTTATCTTCCACCTGGGCCTCTCTTCTGAATTGTGGTAAAAATATTTACCTAATGGTCGGGTGTCTTATTGCAAATTCTGCGTGGCCCAAACTGAACACATCATCTTCCCTTCTCCCCACCGACCCCAACTCCAACTTGCTTTCCTTCCAGGATTTTCTGTCTTAGCGAGTGGTTTCTTAACAAGGCGCTTATGAGCTCTGCCTCCAGAAAGAACAGGGTTGGAAGAAATGGCCTCACATCTTCATGAGAAACTTAGCATAAACATGAAGAAGACGTTCCCGTGGCTGGGAACGAGTCGGGACTAGGAGAGACAACGTTCTGTTCTTTGAGTTTGGAAATAAAGCCCCAAGCCCTAGATGTCTTAAGGGCTCTCAGAGGTCGCTTGGGAGACAAGAGTGTCTGGGCATTCCATCAGTATAAGGATTTTGTAAATAACCTCCCCAGTCTTCAGCTTGCAGACTCAGTCTCCAAAGGTCACATATTCCAAAACGGTTTCTAAATTTGCTTCTACGATTTGCATTCATAAGAAGATGCACCTGCAAGATCATGTAGGGCAACAAATAAGCAGTAGAATTTAAATCTTCTACTGGGGTCCAGGTAGGGTGGCAAATGCAGTTTCTAAAGCAGGTGGAAGCCTCTTAAAGAAAAACTTCTCAAACATCTCAAATGAGCAGAATTAGCTTTTTATTGTACTTTTTTTATTGACAAAAGACACAACCGATTGATCAGAAGGGGACCAGCTCTTTTTAAATATTTTAAAGCTCCAAGCAATAGATTTTCAAATTTGGGCCAGTTAAATCTTTAAGGGAGAAGACAAAGTAAGGCAGCACTTTTATCGTTTTGGAGGTATATCGGAGCCATTTTTTACAAAATCAGAAGACAGTGAAATAGCATCGTGTCGCGGCCTTGGCATTTGTCTCAGTGGGAAAGACCATTCTCAGTGGTAAGGGGTGACATGATGGCCCGGCCGTGATTTCCTCCTTCCCTGTCTTCTCCACGCTCTTTTTGGCCACCACTCAGCTCACCAAAAAGAGAACTTTCCTTCTCACTGCTCTCCAGGCTGTTCATGGGGAGCTCTGGTCACTCACGCTCCAGGCTCACCCTGGCTCTTTCTTGCCCCTGAGCTCCCTGCCTTCCCTGGACTTTTTGTCCCTTTTCAGTTGATGGAACTGAATCCTGCCTAGGATACTTCTGTCACAGCTTCATCATCAGCTTTCCTGCTGACGCCCCCATGCCTTCTGCTAATTCGTGGAAATGAACCACATTTTGTCTCAAGGGAACTTTATGGATCTTTAGTGGAGCTTCTGCATCACTTCACATACGACGCCCAGAGGGAGGTTTGGGCTCCAGATGCTGCGTGACCTTAGCCGGAATGCTTCCTTCTGCGCACTTCCGCTGCTCTCCGCGGTTCAAAATGTTGCAACGCGTTCACTTTGCAAGTGGCAATCTGGACGCAGAATGGAACCGTGGCTTTCAGTGCTTTTCTTGGCAAAAGTCTGCATTTTCTTAATGCTTTCCTTGTAAAAGTCTGTATTTGCACGTTCTGCATGATTGACGTGTGTCTGGAGAGAGGGTCTTATTTCAGAAAGAGGCACACTTTGCTTTGGACCCCCCGATGAGACAGGGAAATCAGTAAGTGCAAAAATCACTGATTTAGATCCGGTTCCTGATAGGGAGCAGACAGGAACCAGATAGAGCTTCCGCTGAACGATGCCAGTGAGAACCGAGAGCAATGAGGTGAAAACAAACAAAGCAAGAACTTCTGGCCGCCTGCGGTGCAGCCTTTCGGGTCTGCCTCCGTCGAGGATCCCCACCACCTGACGTCTCTTTTATTTAGTTGCAACGGCCATAGCTGCTCTGCCTGCAAACCCAGGAGATTCCTCCTCTCATCCTTTCTTGGAAACGTTTAACCCCTGCCAGCTGGAATCAGAATCGCAGGGAAGAGAGAGCGGCCATATGGCTTCGCTCTCAGAGTGATAGGTTTCAGGCCTCTTGCACATCGTTGGTACCATGGGATAGCTTCTCCTGC
>NW_011888829.1:647883-650109 GCF_000151845.1 Pteropus vampyrus | reverse complement strand
CCTTCCTCATCTGGAACACCTTCCTCATCTGGAACACCTTCCTCATCTGGAACACCTTCCTCATCTGGAACACCTTCCTCATCTGGAACACCTTCTCGCTCTCCTCTTTCCATTCGCTAGGCTTATCCCTTCATCCAGGTTCTAGCTGACGTTCTGCTTTGCTCGTGAAACTTTCTGTAAATAGTTAAGCCTTGGGGACCTCCATCTCCAACATCTAAACACTGATATCCAGCACTTACCTTACATGTAATCACATGCTTCTTTTTGGTTCTTTGGTTCTTCTTTTGTATTTCTTTCTTTCATTGATATTTAAATTTTATTTTTGGATTAAAAAATATTTTCTGTTTCTTTTGAATGTTTTATTGACCTGGCGTGACGATAAGCTTCTCGAGTCATGTGCTATATGTCCTGCTCTTATCCGGCACAGAACTGGCAGGTAGGAGCCACTCAGCAGTGGGGAGCAGGAGGTTTAAGGTTACCTGGGACTTTTGCTTTATTTTAATCAAGGAAATCTATTTTTAACATTACTATTTTTTTCCTCTACAGAATTATTTATTGACCTATCTGTCCCTCCTATCTTTCCATCAATATGTAAAAACAAAATTTCACTCATCAAAAAGAAAGTGTTCTGTTTACTGTTTGTGAGCTTGATTATGTGTGATTGACAGCTGGGACATACTAATATGATCCTTATTTTTAAAGACATCTCGGCTCATCTTCCCCAGCGAGGCTGTGTGAGTGATGCTTAGGGTGGAATGGAATCTTGCTCGCGGTCACGTGTTTGAACACCAGCGAGGGAGAGAAATCGCAATACTGCACACAGCGGCTGCCAGATGTGCCAATTCAGGCACATCTCAGCCCTGATGGCTTTTGTATTACAGGATATTAAAGAAAGGAAAGATTGACTGGCTGGCGAGGCTGGGCCTGGTTTTCAGTCTTGGCAAATCCAGAAACTTGATTTAATGGTTCACCACATTCTCTGAGGAGGAAATCGATGCTAACCAAACCTAAAAACATTGCTTGTAAAATCAGCATTCTAATGTATTAATTTACAATTAACTTAAAAATATTAGGAATTGATATCTACCTTCTAGGGTGATAATGGAAGATATGGAGGCATCAGGGCAATAAAATTCTAAATCGGAGTTGATCGATGACTGCGAGGGAATGAGGGCAGTGGCTCCGGGGAGGGGGTCTCAGACTCTGAGAAGGCCTGGAGAATTGCCTCTGGACTGTTCTGTGTGTGTAGGGGGGGGAGTGTATGTGTGTGTGATCCACACACACCCACACATACATTGTTTCCCCACATGCCTGCATGTTCCCCTCTGCCATTTGCAAGTATTAATTGAGCACCTACTAAGTGCGCAGTGCCACGTGCTGAAGACATAAGCGCTGTTTCTCCCTCCTGGAGTTCCTAAACCGATGTCTGTCCTTCAGACGGTGTTGAGTAAACAGTCACCCACTCTTAGTCATCAGCTCTTTTTTCTCACTCCCTGCGGATGACCGTTCCTTCGTGCCTTCAAAATCGTTTCTGGAGACAGCGTGTTTATAAAACTGACTGATCTTATCCATTTCATGTCCCTTTATTTATGGGAAGTGACATTTTCTAATCTGTCCCCCAGTTCTGGACGGCACTGTACCCGAAGCGGGTACACCCGTGCGTGTACAAACACCCAGCGACAGGAATGGGAAGCTGTGGTCAGGCCCGTGCCACTGCTGCTCAGCCTTGCCTCTGATGCCGCTGTAGCTGAGGTTCTCCTGGAAACTGGTTTGGGGGAAGCAGCCTGTGGCCACGGCAGACAGTGGTCCCAGTCTGCCCTCTTGGCTGCTTCGAGGAGGCCATTCTATCTGAAGCAGCATCCAGTAGCACAGATGTTACTGGAGATGCCAGTAGGGAGAGGACTTTCTCTTGAGGAGGAGAGGGGGAGTTTGCCTTCCAAGTGGGAAAACCGGAGGTGACAGGGTTTTGTGGCTGTTGTTCCCCGCACTTTCTGCTTCGCCCACTGGCTGCGGGCGTGGCAGGGAGCATGGCCGAACTTCTCTGGCTGACGAGGAGGCAAGAAGGACAGGCGAAGGTTGTGCTTTAATTAGCGTGAACAACAAAGCAGGTGGCAAAAGCACTGGCCCCGGAGAAGAACCGCTGGTCCCTGGGAGACACGGGGGGGACTCTTAATGCCAAGATGACCTTTAGTCCTGGAGCCGAAATTCCCAGGCTGTCTGCCCAGG
>NW_011888829.1:634368-647218 GCF_000151845.1 Pteropus vampyrus | reverse complement strand
TCCATCCGTCCATCCGTCCATCCGTCCATCCATCCATCCAATAACAATCCATTGAGCCTACAATATGGCATTTTCTATGTAAATGAGACACAAATATATTGAATGTCGAGTCTGTAAACATAAAATATGGTGGTGGCTGGCCATCTTTTCTTACAGCCCATTTTGAGGGTGGGAATGTGGCTTAAAAATCAATAATTGGGTGTTTCAATACCAAAAAGCTTGGATGTCCCTACATCCACGTTGGCTTGAGTTAATGCAGTGGGGGGAAAACTCAAATGTCTGGATTTGGGAAACCATTCACGTTTTTGTTAGTTTTTATTTCTTTGAATACATTCATTGTCCGATTTAATTTTTTTTTTTTTTTCGCTCAAGGTTAGGCAGACATCACCTGTCATTCAGTGGGAAATGGAAACATATTAAGGACTAAAATATGTCTCCTTTTTTCAACCCTGTTCCATGTTGTCTGGTTGTTTTCCACCTAAACCTGAACCTACCCTTTGGAAGCCTGTCCAAGGCATCTGGAACTTTGCTACTTTATTTTCAGTCTGATTCACAGCTCATCTTGATCTTAGTTATCTGTTACCTTAGAGAGAGCCACACAACAGTTCACATGTGCTAAGAATAATACTGTCAAATATTGTTAAACTGCTAAAAATCAACTTTTGGAGATGGGCTAAATGAATGTGTGTTTCCCATGCTGTCTTCATTCAAAGAGATCTTTTTTTAACTCTATGTGCTAGAAATGCTTACCTTGGATCCAAGCTTAAATATGAGCTATTTCTGCCAAAAAAGAAATGAACAATTTTTACCATGTTTTAAGCAATTGAAAAAAAAAAAATAGTGACTGTGATGGTTGGAGAGAATTGTCAGATACTGCAAAAATGTGATTCTTTCTGTTCTCCAGAAAAATAAAATACAAAGCAGAAGTCTTAGAAATAGCATAAAATCAAGAGATTTGTTGAACCCCATGGACCGCTAGATTGAGAACAAGAGCATAGGAGAGTCGCTCGAGAAATAAATTGGCTTTTGAACACTCGTCCCCAAAAGCAGTGGTTCAGATTAGGCTTTCTTTAGGAAGAGAGAACCTCACGGACAGACCGACAGCCAGCCTTGCCTCCAAAGTTTCTGGTCACTTGTGGCACTGAGCTCGGTGCACAGGCAGAACTGAGGCGGGGTCCCCTCTAGCCCTCGAAAAGCTCATGAGCTTGACAGTTAACGATATTCATGCCCATTCCATTATCCTTTCGGTGCCCAAATCAGTTTGAACTCATTTGCCTAGTAGCTATGTCAAGATAAAGGGGGATTTAGGCATTTTTTGATTGTGGAAAGATCTACAGTAGAGGCTTCTGAAGACTGGGCTGGAAGAATTGTCTTTCTGGTTATATCAATGCATTTGACTTCTTTCCAAGGGGTTAAGAACGGTGCGTGTTAGAGCGAGACCACTTAGTTTGGGATTTCTGCGCTTTCGCTTACTGGCCGAGGCAGGTTTCTTAGTATCTCAGTGCCTTGGTGTTTTCTCATCTGTACAATCGGGATCCAACAGACCCGACTTGTGAGGTTGGTGTAAGGATTAAATGCATTAAAGGGCTCAGCACATAGTGTGTGTTCATTACATGCTGGCTCTTGTGTTGACTAAGGAATCTCTACCAGGCATTTGTATCTGAGCGAGAACAGCCGAGATGGCATCTGTGACTGGAGTGAGCTCTGGGAGAGAAGCGTGACTCAGAATCTCTGAGCCTTGTGCGAGTTCAAAGCACTGTGCCTTTCTGCAGTCCTCAGTGGCCGCCGTCCCCACCTCCGTCCTCCTGATTTCTGTGTCCCGCAGCCCACACGCCTAGAGCCTCGGGCTCTTTCTCAAGGCTGAGCAAATCCTGGAATCCTTTACTTGTTCAGTTATTCTGCCATTTCTGCATTCATTCATTCAGCATATTGCTGTCATTATCATCTGTTAACTATTTTGACTATTACCCTGTATTTAATCCCTCAATAACTGTATGATAGAGATATTCTCATTATCATTCCCATTTTACAGAAACGGAATCGAAGGCATGGAGAGGTTAACTCGTTCAGGGTCACACAGCTAGCGAGTAGCAGTGGACTCAGACGTGGCTGGTCTGAGTCCAGCTCTTGCTCTTAATCTCCAAGCGGTAGCATCCTGTCTGTCTGGTGGCTGGAGGACGCGCCTTTTCTTGGGAGTGGGAGGCGAGACATCCAGAGATGGAGATGCTATTCCAGTTTGCTTCCGGTTCCAGCTCACCTGGATCCCCTCTGAAAGTTCAGGTTGAGATCGTGCCTCATCCATGTCTTTAGCGGAATCTTGACCTATGCACGCGCTTCTTAAGAAAATGAAGCCCTTTGGAGTGTGACTCCTCTCTGTAGAGAAGGGACCTTCTGGCTGTTAACACCACATCACAAATCTGTGCCATTGGCCGCCTGAGGCTCAGCATCTCTGGGCAGCCAAGACCCAAATGCCACAGCTCTGGGTATCTCCGGACCACCAAGGAAGCTCAGCTGCCATCAGGATGGTGACTGCCACTCTTTAGCAGCTTACCATCTTATAAAAGAGGCTAGAGGCTTCCATGGTGCCAGTGGCCTGTCTCAGAGTGCTTTGCCGTTATAGATCTGGGTGTCTCCTGTGTTGAAGATGCCAACTGTGTGAACAGTATAGCCTCATCAACCTCCGTGGCAAGTGACATTCATTGGGTGTCATGCATGCCCGTCCTCTGCTGCTCAGTGGGACCCAGGGGGCTAGGCCTAGACTTGTCAAGGAAGCCACAGCAGGGTGGAAGCAGAGGCAGGAGGCAGCGGTCACTAGTCACAGCCTGTACCCCATGCCCAATCTCACTTTTTCTCTGCTATCTGCCACAATTTCTTGAAAGTGGCTTTAAGGGCTCAACAGTGGTCCCATTCCTTGTGATTCTGTCCTGCAGGTAGTACCAGGCCTAAACAGCACTAAAGGAGGGGGTTTGAGCTCTCACACTTGCTATGTAGCAGAATAGCCTTGAGACCAGAGCAGTGGGTCTCAGTCCTGGCTGCCACTGGAATCACCTGGAGAGCTTTAAAAAGTACTGATGCCTGGGCCCTGTCCTGGGGTTTCTGATTTACTTGTCTGGGTCCTAGTTATCAGAATTTATAAACAAAAACAAAGCAAAACACCTCCCTAGTCGAGTCTCATAGGTAGCCAGGACTGGAGAAGCTCGGGGCACAGGCCTCAGCCCTTATTCCAGGATGCGGGGGGGGGGGGGGGGGGCTTGGATTTAAACAGGTGCAGAGCCCATTTCCCACTGACTGAAGGCAGCCTGGGCCCATTGTTAGGACTGCCAGCGTCCACTGCGGAGTTCCTGGTTTGTACAAAATGCTCTCTGCTCCGTGCGGAGAAACAAGGAGGTCGAAATCAAATTAGCATACAGACTGGCTGAGAATGAGAAGTGACCCGAGGTCCAGGCCCAGCCTTCCTCATGCATCTTATGTGTCCTCAGTACCTGCCCTGTCACGGGAGCACAGTAAACGTAGCCCATTGTCATTTATGTTGTTATTCGTAACAGTCATCATGACAACAATGCCAGGTGTCGATTAGAAAGGCCGTAAGCACAGACTTGTAGGAATCTGGGGTCAGAAGCTTCCTGAGGAAGGAGATTCTAGCAGGCGTAGGACAAGGACAGTCAAGGCATGGCCGTGGCGAGAGCGGGGGCCTGGAGGTAGGAATGTGGCCAGCAGGCTCAGGTCCCCCAGTCGGCCCGGAACGAGGCCTGAGTTGAGGTTGGGTAGCCAGGTACGAAAGAGATGGAGGTTGGAATGAGGCCTTGTGGCTGAGAAGGGACCTCCACCCTCTCACTGTGATTTGAGACTTGGGCTCACAAAATATTAATTAGCGAGCTAGACTTATTTAGATTTCATCCTTCTCTTATATGTGCTTTTGTTGTAAGGGGAGGAGCTAGACCGTCCTCTGGAATTCCGAAGAGCAAGCTGTCACGTAGCTTCTGAAGGGTTGAACTGCAGTGGTTTGTATGCTGCTGTTCATGGGGTGCTAAGTCTTAGGCTCTCCGCCACAGGTGGCTAACCCCCGGTAAATGTTAAAAGAGAAAAATCTCTTTTAAAATTTCTGTTCAAAAGCTGCTCATTGTAGAAAGCTCAATGCAGAAAGAAAAACGAAAGCAAAAATCTGCTTAAATTCTTCTGCCAAGATCGATCGATCTGACTCTCTTTCTGTTCTCTCTCTCATCTCCCTCTCTTCCTCCTGTTTTCCCGCAGATACACACACAACGACATATTATAATAAACGTGTGATGCGCACACATAATGCTACACAATGTTGTACACTGGGGTAATATACCTACTGTTTTGCAGCTTTCTAATTTGACTTGATGTGTTACGCTAATCCTTCTATATTAGTGAGTAAATTCTACATCGTTATTTTTAAGGGCTACATCATGTATCTTCTTATGGTCTCATCATTATTTATGTAACCAGTTTCACGTTCATGGGCCTTTAGACCACTTCTAATTTCTTTCTAATTATATTTTGTTTTTAATTTGTAATTATCGGTTGGAATGCTAAGTACTACATTTTGGGGGTTTGTATATTCAACAGGAATTTACCGAGTGCCCTACACTGTGACAGACACTACAGCAGTGATTCATTGATGAACAAGAGACAGAAGTTCCTGCTCTTATAGAGCTTACATTCTATGGTGAGACATAGACGATGAACGAGATAAATAAAAGACAAAGTGTGCTGGGTAATGATAAATGCTAAGTAGAAAAAAAAGTGCGGAAAGGGATATGAAATATTGGGAGCGGGAACTGGAATTTGAGAAGGGTGGTCAGGAAAGGCCTCAGTGAGATGGGGACTTTTGGATGGAGACAGGAGAGAGCCAGCCGCGGGAATGTGGGCAAGAGCGTTCCAGGCAGAGGACCAGCAGGTGCAAAGCCCCGGGGCGCTGAGGTGCAGACATGTTCAGGGAACTCCCTGGAGGTCATGACCTTGGAGTAGAGTGAGCGAGGGAAGGTTTAGTAGATGATGTAAGAGAGGTAGGGAGGGGGAGGATCGTTTGGGGCTCCTGTGTCCCGGAAGGGAAGATTTCTGTTCAGAGGAGTGATATGCTTTGAGTAAAACTATTAAACAGGACACAGCCCGAACGCAGGGCAGAATCAGAAGCAGAGACAGTTGGGGGTTGGGGTGGCATTTCAGTTTTGCAGGTTGCAGATGATAGTGGCTTGCACCAGGGTGGTGGTGGAACTTTGGGTGTTCTCTGACCCAGCACGATCTGCTGCCAGATCAGACGTGGAGTGTGAAAGTCAGAGGAGTGAAGGAGGTGGTTTCAGCGTTTTGTCGCCAGCAACTGAAGGCTGGAGTTGCCATCAGTCGAGGGTGACAGGATGAAGGCTCTGTCCGCAAGGGCAGTGGGCGGGGAGGGGGTCAGGAGCTGAGTTTTAGACTTCATGCCATTTGAGATGCAGTGTGCCTTCAAACAGGTTCTCTTTACAGCTGTGTCTCGTTTAAGTCACAGGTGGGTTCTTCTCAGTTTCATGAAAGAAATGCAACGTTTAGTTAGACTTGAGCGAATTTTCACATCATAGTTTTGAATCAGGGTATAACATCCCTTTAAAGAATCATCTGCCACTTTTTTTGCCTGTGAATTTGGAAGCACAGTCTTGTTTTAGCCATAAATCTGTTTATCGTAGATTACATTTTCGGTCATTATCTCTGCAGACTCTTTATAACTCTGTCCATTTGCATAAAAACAGGGCCTTTTTGTTTCTGAACTGATGATTAGCTTTTAGCCGTGTGTCGGTTTGAAGTCGTAATCCTCTCTTTGTGACAGCATAGTGGTTGCTCTTGGAAATGATTAGGATGTCATAATTGGTTTAGGACTCCAGGTGGAGGGGCAGAATGATCATTTTTCTCAGAAGCAAAAATTCCTTCCTCCTCCTCATGCTCTCAGTGATAAGAGAGGGAGGCCAGGAAAATGCATGACCTGTAAATAGGACTGCTTCGAATGAGCCTGCTTTCCTCAAGGTTTCTTAGGCACCAGAAAGCCCTTCCTCTTGGTAAATAATGGCACTGGTTTGACTATGCTGTGGGATGAAGATTCAGAAGAGAAATCTAAACTCGCTTCTTTGTGGAACAGATGCAGGTAAAACACTTGAGAGAACTCTGAATGGGTTTCTATAAATCTCAAGTCATTTTCCCCCAGAGTATAAAAGCATCTTGAGGAAGAAAGTTAACCCTTCATAGTTGACGATAACTAACACATCGCTGTGCATTTTCCCATCTACCCACTGCGAGGGCATCCCCAGGAGTGTCCCCCAGAAGCGAAAGGCTTACGTTCACTGCTCCACCTTCTGAGTCTTCGCTAGTCCTTATGGGGACCGGGCTTATGGGCTGACGCCGTTAGGGCACTCAAGCCTAGTGAGCTGACAGGGCCCGAAGAAGATGTAACTTTTTGGGAAGATCATAGCAAACATTTTTTCCTTTGATCCGTGTTCTCAGACTTAGAAAATGACACTAGAAACCCCCTCCCTCATTTTTCCCATGTGAATTATGTTCAGCCAAGCGGCTTTTCCACCTGAGGTGGTATGGACTCAAGTGACTTCGGTTCTTCGCAGAAGGCTGCCACGGAAAACTTGTATGCTTCTCCAGGGAGTTCGGCCATGATGGTCAGACACATGAAGGAAAGCCTTGTCGGCTCCGACTCGGGGATGACTAAGGGTTCCTCCACCTTTCAAGGTCACAGACACCTTTGGTAGTCCAATGAAAACTGTAAAACCCCCAGAAACACCCACAGATACCCAGCATTACTAACGCCATCAGAAGTTTACAGAATTCCTGGAGTCCATTCACGAACACTCCCGCTTTTGTAATATCCAGTTGTATTTTTTATTCAGCAAATTATTTATCGAACACCAGTCATACATTCAGCACCGTCCGAGGTCCTGGGAGCACAGCACTGAACAGAGGAACCGCCTATTAATATATATATATATATATATAAATTAACAATGGTTAACAATGGTTAAAAGTCTCCTGAGTAGAAACTCGGATTATCCCTTTCCTTTCTATCTTACATTCTCATTTTTCTAACCCAAACATGTGTTTATTTGCATTAGAGAAATATAATAAAAGAGGCAAAACTCATGGTTCATTTCTTGAGCATAATACACAATGACAAATGTTCCTTTGAAAGCAGTACTGATTTTAAATGAATTTGTATTTTGTCTATCTTAATAATATAGAAGTATCCTGATAAATAAAGGTCCAAGTGTGTGCTAGACATTTTACTTTAGTCAGTCTACAGCTATTGCTCGTGGCGCCTATGGGTAGATGCCTTGCAGTTACTTAAGAACTCGTGGAAGTTGAAAGTCCCTAAACTAAGAATGGCTCCTGCATACCCAAACCTGCTTTTATAAATAAAGTTTTATTGGAACACAACCATGTGCATTCATTTACGTATTGTCCATGGCTTTTTTCACAGTGCGTACAAAGGTAGTGTTGAGTCGTTATGACAGAGACCATTTGTTTGGCCCACAAAGTTTTACTCTCCAGCCCTTTACAGAAGAATTTGCAGAGCTTTTTCTGTATGTGAGAGCTGTCCATAGCACTTTCTGCAGTGACAGAAATGTTCTGTGTCTGCGCTATCCAGTACAGTAGCCACTAGCCACGTGGATCTATGGAGCCCTTGAAATGTGGCTAATGTGAGGAACTGACATTTTAATTTAATTTAATTTTAATAAATTTACATTTGAATTTAAATAGCTTAGCAACTACTTAATTGTGCCTAGTGACTACTGAATTTCACTATGAGCAATGTGACCCTAGACCAAACAGTGAAATTCTTTGTTTGTCCGCCTGGGTTCTGTTTTCTGTGCCATCGTTCAACCTGGGGACCTTGCTCTGGGTTCTCTCCAGATTCTCTCGACTGGAAAGCTTCTCATTTCCTAATCTTCTGTTTCTACATCGGGTATCCTGTAGCCTCCTTGTATGAGGTATAGAGTTCATGACGTTCTCTGCCCAGAAATATCCCTTCACGGGAAAGAGATTGGCTAGTGGAAATGTTGAGCAAGGAATGCAGAAAAAGCTCAAATCCCACTCCCTCCAACCCCGTTATTTTTTCTTACTTGTTCTTTTTGTTTTTTTAATTAATAAGCTTTATGTTTTTAGAGCCGTTTTAGGTTTACCTAAAATGAAACTGAGCAGAAAGTACAGAGAACTCCCCGCACCTGACACACACATACAGTGTCCCCCACTGCTGAGGTTCGTCGCCCCAGTGGACCATTTGTTGCAGTCGATGGAGCCACACCGGCATGTCATTAGCACCCAGAGTCCGTGGTTGGCATCAGGTTCACTCTTGGTGTTGTACATTTTATGGGTTTTGACAAATGTATAACATACGTGTTCAGATTGCTTTCGGGGCACAAGGAAATACAAGGTGTAGAACCCAACCATTAGCTTTTGATTTCTAGATCCCAAATGAAGGGACAGCTCTGGGGATGGAGCAGGAAGGCGGGTCGAGGACGATGGGGAAGGTGCTGAGAGGGAGGAGAATAAAGAAAAAGGTCGATTTGCTTTACAGTTTGATCCTCTCTCTGTCCCCGCTCGCGGCTGGAGGTGGGGTGGACCTCTGTGGATGTTATCTTCATACACTTCAGGCATCCTCCCTCTGTTATGGGCTCCCACAATCGTAAAGAATGGGACCCCAGTCTCCTGCTTGTTCCCAGAGACGCTTGGACCCGTTAGAGAGCAAGGCTGACAGTGCAAATAGCCGCCTGGTTTTCTTGGAAGACTCGTGTTCCCCGGGATGCTCACGCTGCTGGTTGCAGCTCACAGAGCTCTCACTTCCAGGCAGGTTACATGTTCAGTGCACCTGGTCTTTACAAAATGCCATGAGGTCTGTGAACTTTGTTCTTTGAACTTGGCCTCTCCAGTTATTCTGTGTGTCACCCAAGATTGAGTTAGGATTTGCCATTTGCCGTGACACATATAATGTGGCTTCAGGATGAAATCACCATTTTGGGGCAACATTCTTTAATATTTGGTCTTTTAAAGAAAGCCATATTTATTTTATTCAAAGTCTCACATTCTGGTGATGATCTAATACCCTGTACCTCCAACTACTCTTCCCACTCTGGTGCCTAATCATTAATGGAGCATAGTAGAAGGGCATTTTAAGAATCTCAGTGTCTTTCAGAGGATGATCTTAAATTATATTTTATCACCACTAGAGATCCTGGTGGTTTATTACTCAGTGCCTTTAGTGCATTTGCAGTTGAAATGAGGAATAGAGGAAACGAAACTGCAATAGTATATATAAGACACAGTCTACAAAATTGGAATAAGTTAACCTGCAGTATACATCATGGAGTGTTTATGAGGCTTATATATTCTAAATTATAGACATAATTGGGGCAAAATTTTGGTAGCCCATTAAAAAATTAAGTTGTATTTTAAGGGTATTGTCTATCAAAGTTCTACTTGAAAACAATTTCTAGACAAGCACCATGTCCTTATAAAATAGAGTGTACATAATTCAGCATGATCACTAAATGAATGAGTATTTATTTAGCCAGGTCGGGAAGTGGAAGACTGAATCTTTCAGGGATGACCAGATAACTTTACATCTTAACTTTGGACCTCATATCCTTCATAAGTGTGCCATAAGCCCTTCAGTGGCACACTCTGCTTCATAAGTGGAGGAGGAAGGAGTGACTGGCTGCTCAGGGTCTCTGGGTCTAAACCAGGAGAGGAAAGAGAGGTGAGCCTGCATCCTGCTTGTCCTGACATTCTGGCTTGTAAACTGCTCTGTCTCGACCCTTCGCCGAATCCTGATGTAACACCTGGCATGCAGTTTTTATTCTGCTCCGAAGAAGATGTCAAAGCTGCTGCTGTGAATCTTCTCTGTCATGGGCCAAGGAACTTGGCCATTGTCATTCACCACTAGGTTAAGCGATCCAGGCCAGAGATGCCTTTCATTTTCTTTTCCTATAATGAATCCTAGGCTTATTGACCTGCAGAGGTCTTTGAAGATCAGCTAGTATAAGATTGGCTATATTTCTAACTTTTTCTTTCCAGAGACGAGACTCCGAGTTTCTGTACCTAGCTCAAGGTGACTTAGGAAATTAGTGGTTAGAATCAGCTCTTGTGTGACTCAGATCATTTTGATATGTTGTACTTCCTCCCAGATTGGCCCTCTTTGTATATTCATACGTCCTACCGAAATCTGTGATATCTTAAGGTTTATTGCCTTTATGCCCTTAGAGTCAACCTCCGAGTCCTGGAATGGGAAGGCTGGGCACTTGAGGCATCGACACTGGACATTCTCAATCGTGGCGTGGGTCAGGGTGGTGGTGGTGCAGCGTCTGCTCCTTTGGATATGTAGCGAGAGATTGCTTGGAGTGTTGTTAAAACATGCCGTGATAAAACGAATGAAGTAACAGCAGCCCTCAAACTGTCGCTCTACCTCCACCAGGGGCTCAGAGGTGTAGCAGTGTCTGTGCGGGAAGAAGCTCGGGCACCCACCCAGGTAAGGCGGGGTAAGGAAAGCTGGGGCTCTGGGCAGCCAGGTGTTACATCAGGATTCGCCGTGCTCACCGTCCTCATCGCCAGCTCCCTCCCATGACTAGGTAGCCGGTTCTACGAGCCAGTTGAGCCACTGTATGAAATCACCCTTTTGTCCTGATACTTAGCAGATCAGCAGAACCGCCTTGATTCTTGTCGCAGGGGATCCATCTTTTCTGTCGTGCACCATATTCGGGAAAAGTCATTTTTTCTTGGTGTTCTTGTTCAAAAGGATTGAAAAATGAGTTGTACCGATCTGCCAGCACCTCGACCATCCTACGGAACATTTTACAACAGCCGCGGCAGGTGTGTCGGGGGAGGGCCGTCAGCCCGTGGCCCAGAAGCACTTGCCGAGCCTCCCCGTACACGACTTACACCTCTCTTCTTCCCCATTAATTAAACAAGTATCAAGTGACCTGCTATCATCAGAGAGCCGATAATGCGAGAGAAATAAAATAGGATATATGATATCAGATCACATGGAACTGAAACCAATCTGTTACGGAGATCAAACTCACACACAGAGGGCGGCTCTCTAGAAAGTCTTCTGATGACAGGCTGCGGACATACAGAACGCTGAAGCCGCGGCCGCCGACCGAGCTCAGCAGGGCCCGAGGCCGGGCGATACCCTGGGACTGCCACCGCTCAGCAAGGAGGAGCCGCTGGAGCCCACCAAGAAGGCCGCAGTGAGCTCCAGGAACTTAGCTTTATCTTGAGGTCGCTGGGACCCCCTCGAAGGGCTTTTCACTGAAGAGCGCCGTGATCGGATTTGTCGTGTGGAGGGATCGCGGCTGCCGGGTGGAGGGTGATGTGGGGGTGTGCGGGAGGTGTTGACCCAGGAGGAGTTGGAGGTAGAAGTGAAGTGTGGATGAAGAGAAACTGATAGATTTGAGAGAAACGCTCCCATGGGAAGCCACTGGGGGATATTAAGACGAAGGATGATGTAACATGACCTACGTTTTAACAAATCACTCTGGCTCCTGGGTCGAACGTATTCTAGAGCTAGGAAGAGGACAGTAGCAGGGGGACCAGCTCTTGCAATTATCCGGGCAAGAGGCGGTAGGCTTCGACCAGGGAAGGCAGCAGTGGAGGTCGCGAGGAGGAGTCACATTCTGTCTTCACTGTGAAGGCTGAGACGACAGGGTCCCCGACAGACTAGGCGTGAGGTGTGAGGGCGCCGTCAAGGATGGCTCCGGGATTCCTCGGCCTGAGCAGCTGAGAGGTTGGATCGCCACTGTCTGAGATGGAGAAGACGGAGTAAGATTTATGGGGGAAGCGTTGGATGTGTTAATATACCCAAGCGGAGATGCAGTAAATAGGCGAGTGATCTCCAGGTCTTGAGCTCAGCGTGAGATAGGGACTAGAGATATAAATTTGAGAGCCTCTGGCATATATATGGTGTTTAAAGCCACGGACTAGATGAGATCACCAAGGGAGTAGGTGTGAGTAGAAGGGAGAAGCGTTGGACCGACCCCCGGGGCACGCCGATGTTAGGAGGTCGAGCCGACGAGGAAGAAGCAGCTCAGCCGATGGAAACGCCATGGCCAGTGAGTTAGTGGGAACCCGCGATGGTGCTCGGAAGTCCTGTGAATTATTCGAGAGGAGGAAATGACGAATGTGACAAATGCTGTTGCCAGGTCAAGTAGAGGCCTGATGAGCTCCCATTGGACTTAGCGGCATGGAGTGCAGTGGGGAGCTTGGTAAGAACAGTTTTGGGCGAGTGGAGAAGCAAACGTTTGACTGGACTGGTTTCGGGAGAGAAGGGAGGGGGCGAGGAATGATATGTAATGACTACAGATGTCTAGAAGAGTTTGGCTGCCAAAGCGGGAGGGAGAAAGGCGGACGATGAGTTGGACGCGGACATGAGGTCCAGGGGGTCACCGATGATCCCGTGATCAGCTGTGGGGACGGAGGGCATTGAGGGTCTGTTTCCTCGCCCTTCAGAAGAGGCGAGCGCTTCGGGCTACTTCGTGGCCTCGCTGGCCGGAGGCGGACCTTGGGATTTCCCTGGTGGTCCCCTTGCTTGTGTTTCTCTTTGTGCCCATTCCCATTTCACTGGTCTTGTTCGGGGCCTCCTGTCGCTCCCTTTGGAGCGTTGCTCCATGAGGCCGTGTCTTCCGAATGGGCTTTTCCCGTGTTCTCAGGATATTTCCAGCCCCCTCGAGCAGGGGACGACCTGGCTGTGACCACATTCGCTCCGTTCCAGCCGTCACATCTGTTGTTCTGAGCCAGTCTAACCAGACTCATGCTTCTGAATAATCGCGTGTTGCTGCCTAAGATCTAAGACTCTCTCCTA
>NW_011888829.1:624137-634318 GCF_000151845.1 Pteropus vampyrus | reverse complement strand
TCTGAGATGGAGAAGACGGAGTAAGATTTATGGGGGAAGCGTTGGATGTGTTAATATACCCAAGCGGAGATGCAGTAAATAGGCGAGTGATCTCCAGGTCTTGAGCTCAGCGTGAGATAGGGACTAGAGATATAAATTTGAGAGCCTCTGGCATATATATGGTGTTTAAAGCCACGGACTAGATGAGATCACCAAGGGAGTAGGTGTAAGTAGAAGGGAGAAGCGTTGGACCGACCCCCGGGGCACGCCGATGTTAGGAGGTCGAGCCGACGAGGAAGAAGCAGCTCAGCCGATGGAAACGCCGTGGCCAGTGAGTTAGTGGGAACCCGCGATGGTGCTCGGAAGTCCTGTGAATTATTCGAGAGGAGGAAATGACAAATGTGACAAATGCTGTTGCCAGGTCAAGTAGAGGCCTGATGAGCTCCCATTGGACTTAGCGGCATGGAGTGCAGTGGGGAGCTTGGTAAGAACAGTTTTGGGCGAGTGGAGAAGCAAACGTTTGACTGGACTGGTTTCAGGAGAGAAGGGAGGGGGTGAGGAATGATATGTAATGATTACAGATGTCTAGAAGAGTTTGGCTGCCAAAGCGGGAGGGAGAAAGGGGGACGATGAGTTGGACGCGGACATGAGGTCCAGGGGGTCACCGATGATCCCGTGATCAGCTGTGGGGATGGAAGGCATTGAGGGTCTGTTTCCTCGCCCTTCAGAAGAGGCGAGCGTTTCGGGCTTCTTCGTGGCCTCGCTGGCCGGAGGCGGACCTTGGGATTTCCCTGGTGGTCCCCTTGCTTGTGTTTCTCTTTGTGCCCATTCCCATTTCACTGGTCTTGTTCGGGGCCTCCTGTCGCTCCCTTTGGAGCGTTGCTCCATGAGGCCGTGTCTTCTGAATGGGCTTTTCCCGTGTTCTCAGGATATTTCCAGCCCCCTCGAGCAGGGGACGACCTGGCTGTGACCACATTCGCTCCGTTCCAGCCGTCACATCTGTTGTTCTGAGCCAGTCTAACCAGACTCATGCTTCTGAATAATCGCGTGTTGCTGCCTAAGATCTAAGACTCTCTCCTAGTTTTTTTTTTTATGCACAGTTTTGTTCATTAATATCTAATTCAGGTGTCCTTTATTCAGATTCACATTCCAAATATTTTAAAACTCCCATTCTTTTAAATTGCCAAATACTGCATTATGCTGTCAAAAATTAGAATATACCCATGAGCCAAAAGAAATAAAATCCCCGGCAGGCCCACCGCCCTCATCTAGCCACTGGTACCATCACGTGGCTCACACACACCCCGATACACGCACACACGAACACACACGACCGTGGACGCGTTATGGTCGTTCAGACCGGCAATGGGCACAAAAGCCATGACCTGTGACAATGACAACTGTTACCCTCTCTTCCCTGTGTTTTTACTGTCGTCCTTTTTGGCACACACGCTCCTGCCCTCCCCCTCTCCCGCCTCCAGCTCCTCTCAGGGAGGGTGTCAATTTAGAGACACGTGTGAATGTCCGTGAAGGTTTTCAAGTGTCTCTTCTAGACAGTCTTTTCAAGTTACAGAAAGCAGCAGTGGCGATCGAGGGTGCCCAAAGACATAGAGGTGTGAAACGCGTATTAATTTGTCTCCCGCCTGCATTTCTGGCCTTCCCCATGGAAAGGTGTCCGCTGCCCGCCTCACCTGGACCGCACCAGATGTGTCGGGATTCTCTAGTGCTTCCTCACCGTGTAGTGAGTGTTGTGAATTAAATTCCATGCTAAGCAGTTCAAGGGCTTCATTCGTCATTTTGAGACCCGATGTATTCTGGTGCTTTGCTGCTCATTTCCCCCCTAGTTCGAGTGGGTTGCGGGGGTCTCCTCGGGCAGCACCAAAGAGCACTCGGCTGAAGAATTGTCCCCATCCATTTTGAATCCACTGTTTTGGTGAAATTTCCATGTTTCTTTACCACCATACTCTCTCTGTGACAGAGCCCTCCTCCGCTCCCCCAGGGATGGGCCAGAATTAACACCTGCTTTTTCCAGGTCACAATGACATCTCAGTTAAATACTCAGCTCTGAAATTCTATGGCACAGAAAACAGCATCAGACACGAACATTCGTGTGGCCCAACTGCATATTAGTTGGCAGCCCTTAGCCAGCCTGGGGCCACCGACAATTCGGGTCGGTGCGACGTTTCCCTTTCCTGCCCTCTGAGCTTCCCCAGCGCCTCGCCACAGCCAGGTGCAGCGACTTTGAGTTAATCATTGTCTTTCTGGGCTCAGCAACGCCTTATTTGGCTTTTCTGCCTATGAAACCAAACGTGCCCACATAATCATTAGCAAGTGTGGGAATTGTTTTTAGGAGCTGAATGTTTATTGTACACCCACAAATTTTAGGTGCTGTGCAGAATATGATTGCCAGGGGATTGCTTTTTCCTGAGATGCCAAAGGAAGTTAATTAGCATTTTAGAGAAAGGCCCCTTTACAGACGGAGCTCCTGTCCACGTTGGGCCAGAACTGGACAGCGGCTGGGCCCAGGCCTTGAGCACCATCCTGAGTGGAGGGTGGACAGCCTCCCACAGCCCCGTGCTGGCTGTTATTGTCATTGATATTGTCGCTCTGGTCATTTCTGGATCATACACTATCAGTTGTGTGTCCTTTGGGACCCGAAGAACATGAAGCCCTGGGATCCTGCTGCCCCAGGCAGAGTCCTAAAGCAGATAGAGAACCTAATTCCTTGGAAACGGGGAAAAGATCTGTTTGATCATATGAAAATCTATTGAAGGGAGTGGAGAAGAAAGCGACGGGAAGAGGGGCCAGCATTTTGAAATTTCCACTAGGAAAAAATCACTAGCAGTTCTGTCTGTGGCTACCCTCGCCCCCAGCGGCCCCACACGGAGGTCACCCTCCCACGGACCGCCCCTTCACAAACCGATCGTGGAAAGCCCTGGGAGATGCAGTTAGTTGGCATTCTGAGCCACGTGTCTGTCGTGTCCTACAAAAGGAGAGCACTTGATCCAGGTAATTAAAAGTGTCAGCTTCTTATCCAGGAGAGGGTCCTATTAAATTATGTACAGTAAATATTTTTGCAAGTTGGAGCTCTGGAGAAGACTTATTGATCTGTGGCAAGCTGCCAGGCAGCTGGTAAAGATTCGGAAAATGGTTCTGAATCCAGGGCAGGTCCTAGGAGGTGTGAGGATGCAAACAGTCTGGAGGCTCTTTGGTTTCACCTGTATCTCAGCCTCCTGTGAGGAGCCTGCAGTTTCTCCCAGGGCTGCTGAATCAATAGCAGACAATGGCATGAACTGCTTGGTTAGTGCAGCCTCGGTGACTCTGATGCGAGCCACATCAGCACCCCTGCTTAGGAGGGGCGGCCTGGAGAAGGGAGGGACATCGATGACAGACTGAGAGTCTGATCCAGCTGGAGTGGCAGGTGGCACTGCTGGAAGGTGGGTGGAGGGGACAATGCCGCCTGGACCCTTAGCTCAGCCCTGCCCTCCAACAGCTCCCGAGAGCGTACGGGAGTCCGTACCTGGCTAGTCCTCTGTGCCGGAGTCCGTATCTGCCCTTCTCCCTTCCTTTGGCCTCAGCGCCTGGCTCTGCCCTGAGGATGCTGGAATGGCATTTGCCAACTGACATATATAGTCAGTCGAGTCTCGAGAACAGAGATGGGAGGTGCGGGCAGGCGTGACCAGGAGATCTTTTCTTGTAGTTTTGGTTCTGTGCAACTGGACAGGCACCCCGAGGAGGAGCCAGGGGTGACAGCTGAGGGGGTTGCCCAAATGTCCAGCCCTCCTAGACCTCCTGCTAGCTAAAGTGTCCTGTTTGTGGTCTGTCTCTTCCTCTCTGTCTTCTTCGCGGCAGTATTCCCAGTTCTCAGAATACTTCCTGGCATGTGGTAGGTGCTCAGTAAATGTTTGTTGAGTGAATGAACGAGTCCTCTCCTCTTCGCCTTGATTCGGCAATCCTGCGACGGTTCCTCGGGCTCGGGCAGAGGGTGGGCGGGGAAAGGGCTCTGCTTGGAGCGTTTGGAAAGTCGCATGGACCCCACATGCTGAGGGGTGCACCTTGAGTCCAGGTGCCTCCCATCACCCGGAAACGCCTGGTGGCTGGGCTGTAGGGCAGAAGGAGCAACTAGAAACAAAGGGACAGGTGGTAAAGGAAAGACAAAGAGTTGAAAGCGGGTCCATGGGTAGCGTGCACGATGACCCTTCTTTCTCCAGTCCCAGCCTCCCGCCCCTTCTGCCTGGCAGCTCCTGGCCTCCCTCCTCCCCCTCCTCCTCCCCTCCCTCTCACCAGTGATCCCGGCGTGTCTGTGGGGATCTGGCACATCGGAGGCAGGTTCTTGGGCCCCCTTAGCTGTCTTCCTGATGCCTGGCATTTTGCAGATCTGTGGTTCATTTGCACGTTCAGTGGTTATGGAAGAATAAGAGACGGGAACCCACAAATAGACAGTTTTGCTGCTCATTAGTAAATTCTGTCGGGAGGAGAAGCCATCGAACACAGTGGTGATCTGGAGAGCGGTTTGGGATTGCTCTTTAAAACCCCTTTAAGCGTCTCCTCGCCTCACCTCTCCCCGTTAGCACAGCACGATGGGACATCATCTGCCTTACAGGTGTGTCCAGAGCGGAGACACGCGGGGGTCCTGTCAGGCCAGTTTGGCATTTCCGGGGAGCAGTCTGAGTCACGCGTTAGAGAGAGGGCAGGGAAGACGGTGCGCGTGTGCATGTGTGAACCTAGATGCTTCTGAGGCCCGTTATTTTTTCTTAAATCTGAGGAAACTTGCCAATTTTCCTCCCAGCGTCTCTGGGAAAAGGGACCCCCACTCTGTGCTGTGAGTTTAGCTCTCCATGCAGGGAGCCATCTCTCTGCTGTTTAAAGAGAGCTTTACGCTTCGCAGCTTTAGATCATGTCACGCGATGAAACACCATCGCACTACTGACAATTGTAATTTAAAATGTTTGACGGTCTTTTCAACTGAAAAAGAGTAGTAATCATCACTTGCCAGACTTGGAGAGCTGCTGTTACGGAGCCAACGGGAGGGGGCCGGTGCTCCCCGGGGCGGCGCTGCTTCGTTTGCTCCTCTACCTCGTCCTCGCTGTCTCTTCACCCTCCTCGGCTGCTGTCTGCCTCCGGGTCCCACCGGGTCCCACCTGGTCCCACCACCACGGTCACACCACTGTCACCACCCGTGCACAGCTGGCGTTCTCCTCCTGGGCCCCTGGCCTCCTGGCTGCCCGCCTCCGTTCCTTCCTCTGTTCAGAGCCAGGAATCTGAATCCTGGCCCGCGGGCTTCACTGGAAGGGCCGGGCCTTGAGAAGTGCTGCGCTTCAGACACGCTGGCCAAGAGGAGACTGTTAGTTGAAGGACACAAGTCTGGGTTCACCACTGTCCATTGTGTGGCTTCGGGCACTTCCTGAGCTGTTGTGGGTCTCTGTTTTCTCATCTGTAAAATGAGACTAGAAATGCCTTCCTGTTTGGGCTGTTGCGAGTTTTAAAGTCAGTGTCGTAACGTCCCCTACGTAAGGACTGTATCAGTTAGTTTCCATTTCATCATGAGGACGACGTCTGCGGGACACTGTATTTCAAAAATAGTGCAAGTTGTATAAATGCGTGGTTTTACTATTCTACTCTCTTGCTCAGTGAAACCACATATCCTGAAATTCTCACAACCATTGCTGCTACCATCACCACCATCCCCGCCATCACCACCATCACCACCTCCACCATCATCACCACCATCCCCGCCATCACCACCTTCGCCATCATCACCACCTCCACCATCAACACCACCTCCATCATCATCACCACCTTCGCCATCAACACCACCTTCGCCATCAACACCACCTCCGCCATCTTCACCACCTCCACCATCATCACCACCTCCACCATCATCACCACCTCCACCATCAACACCACCTCCACCATCGTCACCACCTCCACTATCATCACCACCTCCATCATCATCACCACCTCCACCATCAACACCACCTTCACCATCATCACCACCTCCACCACCATCACCGCCTTCACCATCATCACCACCATTATCAACACCACCATCATCACCACCTCCACCATCATCACCACCTCCACCATCATCACCACCTCCACCACCATCACCACCTCCACCATCAACACCGCCATCACTATCTTCACCACCATCACCACCATCATCACCACCTCCGCCATCATCACCACCTCCGCCATCATCACCACCTCCACCATCATCGCCATCATCACCACCTCCACCATCAACAGCGCCATCACCATCAACACCGCCATCACCATCGTTACCATCATCACCATCATCACCACCTCTACCACCTCCACCATCATCGCCATCATCACCACCTCCACCACTGCCCCACCGCCATCTCTGAAACCAGCAGCAAGAAACTCTTATTGGACCTACTTGCCAAGCACTGTTGTGCTTTGCATTTATCTACTCACTTAATTCTCATAAAAACTCTGGAATGTCCTTAAGCATCATCAGCCTCATTTTCAGTGTTATTACCCTGATGATATATGATGAATCTAAGTCCCAGAGATATTCAGTAATTTTCCCACAGTCATAGAATTAATAAGTCATGATGGAGCCTGTTTTCTGTCTGTATTTTTGGCTACTTCTTTCAGGTTATTCATGCGTGTGCATTGGTAACTGCGTGTCTGTGGATACATGTGTTTCTACATGGGTTGGTGCATACTTTGTCATTTTGACAACAAGGAGGCCATGCTGGCTTTATTAAAGACTTTAAGTTCATTCCCAACAATAGAGGTAGAAAATTTTTGAGAGGCATCCAACAGATACCGCAAGATGTTTTGGTATTTTTTAAAAGCAAGGTTGTTTTGGAAATTCTGGCTAGAAATTAATTAAAGTAATAAAAGTGTAAGACAGGGGAAGAAAGGTAGTGTTTTGGTCACGATGCAGTTAAAACCTTCACTAGCAACCTTATTTTGTTTAAAAGTGGTTATAATCAGTGGAGAAATGCAGTAAGTCAGTCAACTACATAACTGAGCTTTCTCTCAACATTTCCTGTTATTCTCTCCCAGCTTTGTTTTCTTCCCTAGAAATCAAAGGAGCATGTGAAAGTAGTCTTTGGGGTTCAGGATGGAGGGCACCGTCGTCCCGGCTGGAAACATCTCATTGAGATCGTTAATAATGGAAACTGCGGGAACGTTAGAGCACCTCCTTCTAGTTGATGTTGGACAACAACTGAAGGAAGGCAGAGGGTGGCATCTATTTTCTCACGTTATTTAGAGCAAAAGAAAATGCGAAAGAGGATCTTTTTTCAGTGATTCGAGCGCCAGTGCCACACTGCCCATGAGGTCCGGACGGCCTGACTGTGAGTGTGTCCATGACGTCTAACACTTCAGGAGTTTCCGGCAGAGCAGGGACCAAACTCTCACCCCAGCCAGCTGCCAGCCTTGTGGCCGTGGTCTGTGGCGAGTGCACGGGGCGACCGGCTGGTTCTCCCAGCCCTCAGACCCAGTCCTGGCTGGGCAGCGGTGACATTGCCACACACGAAGTCCCAGTACAGTCCCACCTCTTCTGATTGCGCCTCGCCCTATGGCAGGACGTGGATGTTGCGTTTTTACAAATCGAAGGCGGGACCCTCCACCAGCAAAGAGATTATGACTCGCTCCATTGAGACCCTCGCTTTTCAGCGGTGGCCTAGAGCTGCGCCCCCAGTATCTCCGAGGTGTGCCCGTGTATTTTAGAAACAAGTCCTCGGATTTTGGAAGCATGTTTGCTTTGGGTGCGTTTGTCACACATCACATATAGTTGTGCGTCGAGGGCTTATCTCAATGGTAGGAAGCTGGTGCTCTCTGTTAAAATGTAAATAGTTATTTCAAAAAAATATAAGGACTTCCACGACAGGTGTCAGAGAGAGAAGACGGTTGTGTGCCGGAGGGCGGGGACTGTGGCTTTAACACGTAGATGTGCATTGCGAAACCCTGAGTGGGCCGGTTCCTTCAGACCCAGACTGGGCGAGGCCGTAGCAACCCTCCGGGCCATCTGTTTTCTCTTTGGCCCTCGGGAGTGGAGGGACGCTTCTTCCAAGGGCAGGGGTCCAAGTCGGGGAGGAATCGCTTCGACGTGGCAGCCTTGCACAGCCGGGGCGGGGTAGGGCAGCTGTCTCCAGAGGAATTCAGTCGCCAGATGGGGAGAGAAGGCAGTGTGTGTCAGGGTGCAGTCACGGGGCGTCCGGGGCCATGCAGGCGGAGGGCGGGGAGTTCGTCAGCGCCTGGGAAACCAGCCGCTGCAGCAAGGACGGAATTCAGAAGTCAGGCCACGTCGAAGGTCAGAAACCGAGATGCACTCAGCGACAGATCTAGTGAAAAGGGTTACAGTGGGGGTGGACACAATGATGGCTCCCAGGCTGTCCGTGTCCTAATGTCTAAACTTTACAGATGTGATTAAGGACCTTCATCAGGAAGATCACACAAAGGTCCTTATGGAAGGGAGGCAGGAGGGCCAGAATCGGAGGGAGGTTTGGGATGCTGCACGGTTGACTTTGAAGATGGAGGAAGAGGCCGTGAATCAAGGCATGCAGGCCACTTCCGGCAGCTGGAAACGGCAGACTCTCCCCGAGAGCCTCCAGCAGAAGCCAGCCCTGCTGGCACTTTGATTTCAGCCCAGTGGAACCCACTGTGGACTCTTGACCTACACAACTACGAGACAGTAGGTCTGTGTCGTTTTAAGCCACTGAATCTGTGGTGATTTGTTATAGCAGCAACAGGGAACTAGTATCTCATTCTATTAAGAACCTGCTTTAGAAATTTCACCTGTAATTCCCGTTATTATACTTTGGTATGTAGAGTTATATCGGTAACATTTAAATAAGGATTTATGTTTTTTAAAGGAGTGAAATCATGCTTATTTCAATCTTAGTTAAAACTCATTGAATGATGTGTTCTTCTCAGAGGACCCTAATTGTGGCCATACCAGCGCCTGTTGGTTGCACAGTCTTCACTTCAGAAAAATATCTAAGGAAAGCACAAAACTTGCAGGGAGCATTGCAACAGGAAAACACTAAAGTTATAAAGCAAAAGCAAATATCATCCTGACATGAAACTCTACCTAATAGATTGGCGGGTCGCTGAATACTGCATACTGTTATTTCTACAAGATCATTTGCTGCCCCTCAGTTTTTCAACATTATTCAAATTATGTATCTCTCTGCTCTCCAGTATGTGGCTAAAGATGGAACTCACTGCTCCCTTCCTCCAAATCAAGAAGGAAGACAAGCCCTAAGAAAACCACTTGCAGCCAAAAAATATTGGGTGAGGTCAACACAGAGAAACAAGTACGCACCTTCATGACAAATCCACATGTCAGCATCAATAAGAAGGAAATGAATCCTCTACTTTCTTCCCAAACCAGGGCTGGCTTTGACTCCGTTTGGAGTTCTCTGTGTACAAGCTGGAGAGAAGGAGGCAAACTGCTTGCTGGCTGTTGTTGCTATGGGAACTGGCAGAGACAAAAGACCACAAAAATGAAGGAATAAGATGACATCTAAGGATTAAAAAACAAGACGAAATGGGGGTTTCTTTTTTTTCCTCTCCCCCACTTTACTGCGTTAACTCATTAAGCGCCATGGTTAGAGAGGCCAGAGGCGCGGGGAGTCAGACATGCAGGAGGAAAAGGGACAGGGTTTTGCCTCTGTCTTGTCACTTGTTTTAACTGCATAATCCAGAGTTTTTCTCTTGAATTGCTCATCATCTCGCCTCATAAGTCTGAAGGTGGCACGCAAATGTCTCATTTCTAAGGAAAACGGGACTAGTTCAGCTACCCGAGAGGAAGACTTTTCTAAGTGGACTGACTGCCTTCTGATTGGGGTGCCCTCATCTCTAGGGGTTGGAGGGCGGCTGTGTGCAGGCACCGAGAGGTGGGCAGGGTGACACCAGGTCCCTGCCAGCTCTCAAGTCTGCTGGTTCAGTGATTAATTGTTCTAGTCATTCAACCTAGGGAAAATGGGACTTGATCTCAGAGGCACCTCCTTCCATCTAGGACAAAAAGGAAAAATTGATTGCAAGGCTCCTGTCCTGAGAAGCTCCAGAGTCTGTCTCTGGGTTTCCCCAGCCCCATTCTACCACAAGCTGAGACATTTACTACCCTTTGGAAATTCCAGTGACTTCTTGTCTCTTCAGAAACTAGTCTTGACTTTTCTAGTGTCTCATAGTAAAAATTTACAAGTCGCCTCAAAAAT
>NW_011888829.1:602866-623111 GCF_000151845.1 Pteropus vampyrus | reverse complement strand
TTGTTGGACTCATGTGCAACCACAGAATCTAAGGCCAGATGGGTGCCCGGGCCGGTGACCTTCTCGCAGCTGCCCAGCTCAGAATCAGGCTTGATATGGACACAGCTGTGATGGGAAAACTTCCTTAAACCTCTGGACTCCCGCCTGTTCTGTAGAGATAACTGTGGGGCCAGCGGCCCAAGCCACTGACTCCTGCCATACCGAGTGTCCATGATCTTGGCCTGTGATTTCCAAACCTCCTCGGGAGCAAAGTAAAGCTACATAGTCATACTACAGGGGGTAAGGCAGCTTAATATAAGTTTGGAAATACAGATTATATTGGCCCCTGACTATACGCTGATCTAAATTTCTATTCTGTGGTGTTAACATGTAGCTGACATTGCCCAATAGTGACCATATCAGTAGCAGCAGCAGCAGATTATCTCGTTCAACCTTCTATGCTGTAAAGCTTTGTAAGTTCCATTGCATGGACCAGGACACTGAGGGCTGGAATGGTTAAGTACCTCACCTGTGGTCACAGAGATGGAAGTGCGTGTCTCCGGTATCTCAGACTTCAGGGCCCAAGCTCTGAACCCCTGGTCCTGCGGCTCATCAGTCACTAAACTCCAGGTGGTGTTTTAAGGGATCCCACTTATATCGAATTCTACTCTATAATGGAGAGTCAGGAGAAGTTCCCAACATATTTTAGAAATTTCTTTTTTACTTAGAAAAATTTTAAATGTGACTTAAACACTTTTCTAAGCCATGGATTTTTTTTTTTTTAAGTCAAATAGCTCTTTGAAGGAAGGCCAATATGTAAAACTAATAACGATGGACCAAGAAGGCCCAGCATCCCATTCTCTCAGGTCCCTAGAGATTCACAGATTGGTTTGAAAACCACCGGAGAGTGTAAGATTTTAGAACTTTGGGAATCAGAAGACCTGGCTTTGAGCCATGACTCTGCCACTGGCTGGCTGTGAGACCTGGAGTAAGTCAGCAAACTCTCCAGTGGTCTTGGTTATAAAGTTACAAAGATGGACGAGGGCCCTACCACATCTCCGATTATGACCCATTTGGTGATTAATGAACTTGAACTAATGGCTAACAAAATACAGTAAAGAAATAGGCTCTCCTCTTATGAAGAGGTTAAAGCTAGTCATAATTAGCACATTGCATAGAAACGTGTTAGGAAAAGAACTTGGAAAGAAATTATGTCCTAAAGCAGGGGTCCCCAACACCCACATTGCAGATCGGTACCAGTCAGTGGCCTGTTAGGAACCCCGGGCACACAGCAGGAGGTGAGCAGTGGGCCAGTGAGCGAAGCTTCATCTGTATCTGCGTCCACTCCCCAGCCCCAGCATCACTGCCTTGGCTCCACCTTAGATCATCAGGCATTAGATTCTCATAGGAGCACCAGTCCCTGGTGCCAAAAAGGTTGAAGACCACTGTCCTAAAGTAAACGGTTGCAGATGCACTCTCATTTCTGTTAGTACTTTGCCTACGATCCCTCTTCCCACCCATTTTCCACTTATAGATAGAAGACAGCTACAGTTCAGCCTACCCCTGCTCAAATCGGCATTCATTCATTATCAGTAGTACTTTAATAGGTTATTTATCAGAAATCTCACATTTATAATACATTTAGAAGGCAAGTTGGTAATTCTGTTATAAAATCTTTAAATCCAAATATTAACAATTTGGGATTGGTAGTAAAGATTTTTTGGAGAGATTCTGGAAAAGTAGGATGTCACCTTTCACCTTAATTTTATTTTCTGTCCTCACTGTAATAGGGCTTGATCTCTTTTCTTGCCAAGAGATAGCGAAGATGACACTGTTTCAGTGAATGATAGAGTTATCTCAGCATAACTTGCGACATGTGCATTAAGGTCCTGCTATCTTTTTGATATTCAAGTATTAAGTGATTTTTGTTATGATTAGGTGATTTTGTCACTAGGTAACGGTTTGGTACAGATGGTTAGAGTTTCATGGAAAATACAAAGAGAGGTCTGATGTGGTCAGGAAATTAATATTTATCTTACAAAGCAAAAAAGTGAAAGGGATTTGGTTTAATTAAGTACTAAATCAAATTATAAATGATTACTTAAAATATCCTTACTGCTTTTTTTTTTTTTTTAATATCAACTACCACTTTTAACATTAGATGGATATTTTCAAGCTTAGAGAGTAGTTCACCAAATGAGACCTGCAATTTGAGCATCCTGTTCCCAGGTGATGGAAGATAAGAAACTCACTTTGTTTTGTGGCAAGTGGCCCAGATCTGTGAAATTTCTATTCATTTATTTATTTTAATCAAAAGTAGCTCTTTACCAAAATAGATGACATGGAAAACAGTACATCATGCTGCAGAAAAGCAGGTAGAAAAATACTAAGATATAAAGACCTTCGGCATCCTTTTCAACACTCCTTGGGTGTTATCTATCCATCCTGGTGTTGCTGCCATACTTCCTTGTTTCCTAATTGATCTAAAATGTCACCTGAAAGATAAAGTCCTCTTAGGACAGTACCTACCTCGAAGGCTTAACTCATGGCCAGCTGTGTAAGGCTACTGGTTTATCAGCACCTTGTGAGGAGGAATTATGGTGATTATTTGTGTTTCCTCCCTTCACTCCAGCCACCTCAGATACAGGCTATGGGCATCTGTGTGTGTGTGTACACACACACACACACACACACACACACACACACACAAATAGAATTACAATTTTTTTCTGTTAGGAAGTAAATTTCTACTTCAAATTCAATTAGTCATGAAGAAAAAGAGAGTTGTCTCCTTCCCCATAAGGAATCTTCTCGATCAGGTGCTACCTAGGTTTGCCATGCGGTTTAAACATCATAGGGAGGAGAGTCATGACGCTGCGTAGATGCTAAAGCGAGGGTGTAAGATGAGAACCCCGCTCGGCCGTGCCCCTGGCTGCGCCACGATGGAGATCAGCACACAGCCTGGCAGGGCACCCAGCAGAGCCGGCTTTTCCCGCGGTGTGGGCAGAGACCACCGTTGGTTAGTGGAATAGCAGATGACATAACTGGTTTGTGTCAAGGAGCCACATTGTGCAAAAACAGTTATCATTAAGGACCAGCATCACGCTCCACGCAGCTGGAGGCTCATATCCGAGAGTGCTGTGGTAATGGGGTGCCTGGGGGGCCAGCGTGCTCCTGGGCCTGTCCAGCTCACCACCTCTCTGCTCTTGGCATGAAGTCTGGGTACATAAACCGAGTCAACATGTCATGTCTCTTACTTTCCACTTCCTCCCTCCCCGCTTCCTGTCTGCCTTCCCTCTCCCTGTCCTGACTGCCCGCCCCCTGCCGCGTCACCCCGCTGACAGTGAAGCCTGTGTGTATAATGAACGCAACCTGGGACAAACTGCCCTGACGATCTTGCTTTGTCACAGTAGTTGCCTAGGAAAGATGATTGCACAAACAGCCTCTGTCATAAAACCTTTCAAAATTTAATTTCCAAAGGTCTGCATCTAATTACCACAGAACTTTAAAAAAACGACGTTCACACTAGCTGGAGGAGAAAAGAATTTAAAAAGATCTTGCCGCATTTAGCAACAAGCTGTATATTCTGTTGCTTCCTCGTGAGATTTTTACTAGCCAGGTCTTTGTATTTTCGTTTACTTTATTGTCTTAGCTACAATCTTGGCTTTTGCCTTAGCGGATTTTTGTTTGATCTTGTTGTCGTTGATTTATTCCTTAACTTAGCAATTGTTTTGTTTTACTATGCGAATAGGATCACAGAATCAGTGAATCAAAATTTCTTCTGCAATAAAACCCAAATTGTGTGGAGGTCTTTTAAACTACCATTTGAAAAAGCTAGAGAATCTATTGCATTTAACCTGCACGTCAGATGGATGATGGACCTGCGGTTCTTTAAAGGGTGCTGGACTTTTCAATCCAGCAGACAGGCAGGCGGTGAGGAGTCTGTGAAGGAACAGCATTCTGACTGGAGAGGCAGGTATTAGAAGAAAGACGGATTTCTGGAAGAAAAAAACCGTCTCTGGGCTTTGTTGGCAAATTGTAATTTAGGGAGAGAGCAGTCTGAAATTAGTTAATCTAATTTTGACTGTGAGGAAAAATGCAGCCATTTCAGAAAGAGTGTGGATAATTTCAGGCTGAAAGCAAATTTTAACTGACAAGAATATCTCCAGCCTTGTTAAACTAATGAAACCTTAACTAGGTTACAAAAAATCAGAATATGAAGTTTGAAATGGACCTTTGAAGAAAAGAAGTGGTTTCAGATAATGTGTCTTACCCTGGCTGGAAGGCTGATTTTGTCTGAAAAAGAATAGCTTTAGCCTAGTTTAGATAATGAAACCTTAACTAGGTTACCAAGCCATCGGAGCATGAGTGAACAGAACCAAGGAACGTCAGAATCCTGTTAAGAGAGTGACAGGCAGAGTTCATGACAGGGTTCCGGGGACAGGGTACCATTGATTGACAGACCATGGTACATGCCCACATGACTGACACGTGGGCAAAAGGAAGAGATCTACAAATAACAGTTTGAATATATATATTTTGTAATTTTTCTACCAGACTCTTCTTATTCACTTTATTTCATAGTTAATTGATGTTATTGGTTCATAGATAATAAACAGCTTAGCTTTTATTTACAAGCTAGAACTGTTCTATATTTTTAGGTATTCTTTTTTTGATTTATCTTTCCTCTGTGTATATAGCTTGCTCAAATTTTTAGATTGCCAAAAATATTATATGATTTTAAATGTAAATTACTCATGGGGCCTGTCTTAACTACTCTTTGGTGAACCCCCAACTCTGGGTAGAAAAAAATGACTGATGGATCATCCTAAAGCGGACATCTCTCAGGAGAAGCTAAAAGGAAAGGGACCCACACACACGTTAGATCAGGCTTCAGGAAAATTCGAGATGAGAGGTTCACACTCAGACATTCAGTGCCTATGCTTTGAGCTCTTACTCTGTGCCAGGCACTGTGTGAGGTGCTTGAGTTACGACAGGGAGCAAAACAGACAGAGATCTCTGCCCTCGTGGAGCTTACATTTCAGTGCGAGGAGTCAGAAAAGCGATAAACAAAACAAGTAGGTCAGTTATCTGGTATGTCAGAAGGCGGTCATTGCTGTGGAACAGAGGAAAAATATAGCAGGATAAAAGTATTGGAGGACTGATGGTGGGGGTGGGGCAGAATGTGGTTAAGCCTCCCTGGTGGCCCAGTCAGCATTAACTGAGTTCCTACCATTCATAAAGCCATAAGAAGGAATTCATCTACCAGCCCACCCATCTATTCGTTCATCCACCCACTCATCTACCTATCCATGCATCTGCCTACCCGCCTGCCCATCTCTCCATTCGTCCGTCCGTCCGTCCGTCCGTCCGTCCGTCCGTCCTTCCTTCCGTCCATCCATCCATCCATCCATCCATCCGTCCATCCAGTGAGATCTATTGAGTGCCTGGCACTGTACTCAGCTTTAAGATACAGAGATGAATAAGATGTCACAATATTTCCTAGCTAGGCAAGGAAACCAACGATTATATGACAGTGCTCTACCTCCCAGAGTCCCTTCATTTAGGCTCTACTCAAATGCTCTTTCATCAATGATGCCTTTTTGGGGGCCATCTAATCTAAAAAGTCTCCTTACTGCCTTTCTATTCCTGACCATGCTATATTTTCCTTTATGGTACATACCATTCCTGGCATTATTACATATTTATTTGTATTTTACTCTCTCCTACTAGAATGTAAGCTCTGAGAGAAAGGACATTATTTTGTTCATGGCAGTATTCTTATTGCCCAGAATAATACCTGGTTCATAGAAGATGCTTAATAAATTTGTCAAATGAATGAATAAACGAATGAAGGGCTGTAAAAGCAGGATATATTAAATACGGAGTTGCTGACCCTTTTGTCTCCAAATATAGCGGTGGGCAGAAAAAGCAATATTAATATAGGATCCCCTGGACACAGTGGCAGGGAAGGGATTAAAGTAATGTTATTACACAAGAAAATGTAATATATTTTTTATCAGATTAATTAAAAAAATTTAAAACTATGAAACATTTCAGAAAAACAGAAAAGTATGTAAAATATTTATATGCAACTTTTATATGGTTTTTTGTTTTTCTTACACACACACACACACACACACACACACACACACACACACACACACACACATTTTCCTGGAGGTTTTATAATGCTTGAGCCCCAAGGCTCAAAATAGCAGTGCTTAGTGACAAGCAGTCTCTGGCCACTTGAAAACTATAAAGTCTTGTCTATCCCTTAATGAATTTCCCCTACCTCCAGCAGTGGTAGAACCATACCTGGGCACCCCTGCAACATATGATCTGCACACGCCCTGGCATCATTTTGAGCAAATCTTACCAGCACATGGATGATGGATGGAGTGGTATGCAGTAAGGAGTGATGTTAGCCAGGACTCTGTATCTCCAAGCTGGTCTCCAGAGCAGTCGGGGCACCAATTTCCTTCAAAGCAGGGAGCCAAGGAAGAGTTGTCTTACATTTTCCTTTCATAAAGATAGTCTGTCTTTAGCTTTTGTTACAAATAACCCCAAAAGTTTAGTGGGTTAAAGCAACAGTTATATATTTAACTCACAAGTTTCTGAGTTGGTAATACACTCTGGTCCTCGGGGGCTCGTTCGTGCATCTGTAGCTGGCTGAGGTTGGCTGAGGGCAAAACTGGTCCAGAATGGCCTGCACTGGAATGGCCGGTCCAGAAAGGCCTTGGCTGGAATGGTTGGTCTCTTGTTCCATAGGGCTTCTCATTTTCCAATAGGCCAGCCCAGGCTTATTCACATGGTGGCTAACCAGGGTTCTGAGAGAGAGCAGCAGTGTGCAAGGCACACGTATGCAAGTCCGAGGTTAGTTTTGCTGCATTTTATTGCTGAAAATAAGTCAATGGTCAGCCCTGATTCAAGGAGTGGGGAAACAGTTTTCACCTCCTGACAGGAGAGTTTTCAAAGGAACGTGGACACAGGGAGGAGAATAGAATGCTTGTGGCCATTTTTGCAAAGAAACTGCCCAAAGTTCAATATTATTTCGCCATTCAACTTCACATGTCTACTGTACTTCTCCTTCTCATATTATTTCTTTGAAAACCTGGAAAATTTTTTAATGTCATGACTTTATGAGCACTCCCTAACTTCGGATTCCCAAACCAGGTATTCCTAGAGATAGGAAGCAAACAAGCAATAATTAGCAGACATGTCCCATCTTTACGATGCTGCTGCAGTGGCAATTAAGAATGAAACTCGGGAACAGCACAATTTCACAAAAGTTTGTGGAGCACTCCAAATGCTCCAGCCTCAGCATGAGACGAGAACCGAAGATGAATATGGCACAGCCTCTTTTCTTAGGCATTCACAGTTGTTTTCAAATTACTTAGCATTGTTGCAGGTAGCTCATTTTCCCTTACCCTCCCTACATTCAAACACAAAGTCCTGCGGATTTTACTTTTAAATGTTCCCTGGAGGCATCCCTTTCACCACCTCCTGATTTCATTCCTCTTCACCTGTTGCCATGACTACAATACAACCCCCCCCTTCCTGGTCGCCCCACTTCAATCCCTCCTTCTCTGCCAAACTGTTGGTGAAGTCCACATTGCTGCCAGGATGTCTTCCACGTGCACGTTTGGTCTGTCACTCCCTCGTGAAGATCTTTCCATGGTTCTCCCCAGTCTAAAGATCTTTCCATGCTATAAAAGACCTTTTAACACTGGCCTCCCTTCACCCCACCATCTTTCCAGGTTCATCTTACATTTTCTTCTTGAGCAAAACTGAACCATTGATAGTTCCCCGAACACACAACTCTGTCTCAAATCTTTTGCTTTAACATATGTTGCTCCCTTTGACAGCAACAACCCCTTTCCTCGTTATCTGCCTAAAGAACAATTTTTTTGAAGGCAAGTTATTCTCAAAAAGATATCTGTACTATCTAGAAGCTGTATGTGAAACTCAAAACATATGCTATTGCTACCGACTTCATGCTTCTACTTCAAGTGTAAGTCCTATTGCTCCTCTCCTGTTAAAATCATACTGCATTATTGTCTCTTCTCATGATTATCGTTTTGTTCATTATCTGAAACCTCTTTTAAGACAGTGTCCCATTCTTTTCAACCTTCTTTCTCCAGCAACTAGCGCTTAATAAATGTTAATTAAATGAATGAAGTCAAACCAGAAAGAAGTGGAAAATAGTAAGTTCATTTTAATTACACTGATGGACAGACAGCAGGGTATCATATATTGGTCGTTGGACATGGTGCCAGAAGAGGCTGGTTTGCTACTTAATAGCCATTTGACCTTGAGGAAGTCTCCTTCCCTCTTTGAAGTCTCAGTTTTCTCATTAGCTACACAAGAATAAACCCACTCTACCTCATCGTATTAGGAGGATCAAATGAGAGCATCAAGTCTGGGCATTTAATTATTTGCAAAGCGAAACTGAGAAATTGAGAACTTAGAGCAGGCTTCAAGTTGTCTATGATCCTTTTCCCCTGCTGCTTTGCTCCACGGTTTATGGTCTGTAACTCATAAAGACTCCAGTAGGCAGTAGCAATGTATATGCTTTGAGTACTAATACATACTGTTCTTTGAGTTTAATATACCATTTTAACTCCTGTAGTTTTCGTTCGATTATTTTAGAATAAGCTATCCTCAAAGAACATTATAGAATTGACGGCATCAGCGCAAGTGCTTTTGGTGATACGGTGATGTTATACAGTAAATTCTCTTCCACATCCTTCCACAACCATAGAACCTCAAATTTGATGTGGTGTCCAGTTCTGACCAAATAATGAGCAAGCTATTAATCCCAGTACAGTCCGGGAATATGAGATGTTCAGGAGTCGGTTTGTCTGTATGGGTGTGCATGAGCACCTGTGTACATGCACGTGTGCATGCATCTGTCCTCAGGTGTTAAATTATTTTCATTTGGGGCAGTTTCTTGTACTCTCTGGTATCCTCTTCCTCCACCTGGTTTCACGCTGGTGGCTCCTGCGGTTCTCACTCGCGCACCCGCTTCAGTTCCATTTCTACGTTCTTTCTTTATTCCCGAGTCATTGCCATTTGCAGCACCTCCTCCTGAGGCATTTCTCCGAGTTTCTCCCTCTTTCATCTCTTCAGGACTCCAGGTCTTCTTCCTTCTCCCCCCTTTCTGTGAAACAATCTTGAATATCCTTGCAGGTTTAAAAGATTCTAGCTACTCTCTAACATGAGTTATTCTACCCTTTGATGTGTTTTGTTTTGTTTTGTTTTGTTTTGCTTGTAAAAAAAAAAACAAAGTTATTCGCGTTAATGAAAAAGCTTACTAAAGGCAGCCAGAACGGAGTAAACAGCTTCCTCGGCCAGACTCTGCTGCTGGGATGGAGACGCAGAAAGGATGAAGGACTGTCGCCTGGGAAGGCGGAGAGAGAGCCAGAGCGAACACTGATCGTTTTTCAGGGCCATCTCTAGTTTTATTGAAGGGAATCACATGTTCTTATTAATATCGTCAGGGCTTTGGCTGCTGTTCAGACTTGGTGACTAAGTCAGGAAATAAGTGGAGCCAAAGGGATGGAAAATCTAAGGTCAAAAACAGAACCACAGGCGGACAGTCTTGTCTCCTGCCAGGTAGCCTCAGAGGAGCACTGGGGCCCTGACGGTCTCTTCATCAGCCATTCATCTGACGTGAACTGAGAGATCCAGAACAAACGAAGGTCATTGGTTCTGTTAGAACAAAGGCCGGCGGGCTGATACCGCCTGTGGCTGCGCTGTCCAGGGTGCTGACTCGCCTCTGCGTCCAGGTGACCTTAGTTTAGGGTCATCGATCTTGTTCTCGGAGTTTCTGCCTGAGAACTTGACTGTGTTGAACCTCGCCACCCTTAGTACGATGACTCCACCCCTTCCCTCCTTTCAGCTTCTTCTCTGAGCCCTAAAATCACCCTCTGCTCGCTCCACTGCAAATATGGTATTTTGTGGTCCATAAAATACACCTTAAGTCAACAACTGGACCGTAAGTTTTAGCGCTCAGTATCTGAGGCTGGGGTCCTGTGGTGAAATACACATATGTAGGTATGTGGATTGTAATTATTTTTTAGTCATGAGAAGAGAACACAACTGATTCAGAACAAGAGTGGATTCTTGAAGAGAAACATCGCGATATTGGTTCAGACCCACTGTCTCCACCTTCGTCTTCTATTACGAATGATGACCTCAAGTGAGGGTTCTATTGTCCTCCCTAACGTCAGCTCTAAAGGTTAAATGCCTTCAGCTCTTCTCTGTTAGGAGCCTCTTATGGCTAAAATTGGTAAGTTTGTTCAAACCCTTTTTGAATCTCTTTATATTTCTAGTAGGTACAACCTACTAAAACATTGAGGAGCACATATTTATAAGGCTTGTAAACTTGCCTCTTTTGGGTCTTAAACTCACTTCCCTCATGGTTATTATGCCTTCCTCTCCACCTGTCTTCATGTTTGTGAACATGTGAAATAAGTCTGTTTGTTTTGTTTACATTATTCATTATGTGATAAATATTGGACATGGTCTTTCTCAGCCCTTGCTGTTATGACAGGAGTACTTAGCCTTGGCCTAAGGGGCCTGTGGGAGAAATTCACGGCATTCACGAACATGAATAAGAAAAATTACATCTTTATTCTCACTAACATTCAATTTAGTATGGAAATTTAGTATTTTCTTTCATTACAAATATTGCCAATAAACACCAGCACATTTCCATATCATGTTATAATTGTTTCAGAGATATTCAAATGTAACTTATACTCAGGAACAAATTTAACTTATAGTCATCACTAGTTTGAAGTTATGGTGATTATTAGAACTGCCATCAGACCTTGTTACTTGCTGCGTTCATAAAGAAGCTTATATACTACTTTATCACCAATTTGTTTTAAAAAATATTTTGAAAACTAGATAGCTACATAATTGGTTTTCTATGTAACATTGCATATTCTGCTTTATACATTTAAAAACATTTTGCTGAGAACGCATCCACAGGCTCACTAGACTGCCAGAGGTGACCAGGGCACAAACAAGGTGAATCCCTGTTTTACAGATGAAAAATTTTTGAGCTTTTTGGAATTCTGTCTTCACACACCAGCTCATATATTATGGAAACCATTTGAACTCCTCTAATCTGTGACTCCAGTTCTTTTATATATTTCTTAAGGACAGAATTGAACATAGCATTTAAGAAACTGAAATATTATAGTTTAGATAAAGGAAAGGTATACCTCTCTGCCCCATTTCAAATGTACATTTTGATTATTTTATTGACCTTGGTTGTTAGCACACAGATCAAGTATCTTCAGGAAATCACCCTTTGTTAACTGATACTCAGTATTTTATTCCACATGGAAGTTTGTGTGATTTATATTGTAATGTGTTTCGTTACCTTGTTACCTTTGTTACGATACTTCTTTCTTTATTTTATTTTTTTCTTTCTTTCTCCAGTCGCACAGGTTTGTAAGAGTTTCCTGTGTCTTCTTTCAATAACTTGACTCGTCCCTCCCTGCACCTGTTCGGTATTATCTGTGAGACACCTCTGTGTCCTTTCTCTTCAACTTTGTTTTTAAAGATGATAAATGGCACTAGCCTGATGTTTATCTTCGGGAAACCCGGCTCTCGATATTATGCTTCTCTTTCGGAGACACTTTAAAAATATTTTTTAGTCCCTAAACAGCTGTTTATATGTGAACCACTAACCTTGCCTGCCCTATCGCCTCAATCCAGTTACAACTCATTCAATAAATTTAAAAAGCATTGAGTGGAGGGAACTCATATTAATGACTATGAAATTCTGTTCCTCTTATGTAGAGTCCTTTCTTTCTCAAAGAGTTCTAACGAGTAGGCAGACGTAAGTTTTCTCTTGTTCGAACTACATTGCTTTCCTATTCCTAGGGAATCTTTAGATTTTATAATTGTCTGTTTAAATGAATAATAAACATTAGATCTCATGGAGATGGGGTTTAGAAAGATCATCAGTGGACATGGAATTATGGTTTTCAGAAGCTTTATTAGTCAGTAAGTGTCATTTCCATGTATTCGGTCTCACACACACACATACTCATCTCTGTATGTACTTCTGCACAGTTTATAGTTACCATAACTGACTGAGAGTAATCAGCTGTTTCTCATAAAATAGTAGCTACATTTGGTATCAAATGGAATAGCCCCGGTAAATTCTGTCTGAGAGACTCTTTCATACAAAAACCCAGGAGTCTTGCACTAGTGTCTGTTTTTTTAAAGCCTTGTCACTCAGGGTTTTATTGGTGGTCCGTTTCTTACTGCCTCTCCAGGAAAAAACGGGTCTTAGATGTGCTTATCAGTTCTGCCTCAGGGTATACCCACCACCCATCTCCTTGGGTCGAGTCTTACATAATTAACACACTTGATGGTATCGTTGAAGGTTCTGTATTGAATTTCTCTTTACCATTTTTTATAGTAACTGCCATGCTTTCATCCAACTTCTTAAATTCACTCTATTCCAACCTGCACTGCAATCTCTCCTAATTGACCCATTATCATTAACTCAATGGTTAGCTTACTCTAATGACTATAAACAGTTGTGATGATAACCTACTCTTAGGAGAGTTACTGAAACAATTTGGCTCACCTTGGCTCACATCCTTTTATTTTAGACTCCATCAGCCATTTTTCTAGAGCTACCTTGGAGTCCTTACGGATGGGAGCTGTGTAGTCAGTAAACCAGTCTTTAGAATTGGTGGCCATTTATATGAGTAGGTTACATATTTTAGCTAATTTCATTCTTGAAATTCCTTTAGAACTCTTGGATGCATCCCGTCTCATCCTGACAATTAACATAATTATTTAGAAAATTTATCTTTGTGGCATACTTTGCTAACAGAACTCAGATTCTGTTCAGATAATGATAAGGAGGGGAAGTAGGTTCATCTGACAGCCTTAGAGGATGAGTCTGGATTGATATGAGCCGGTGGTGGTAATCTTATTCTGCTCTAACAGATATTCCCTTTCCAGCTTCCCACACCTCTAGGAGTGTCTGTGGGACCACCAGATCCTCATGAGAGGAAAGCCTTTTCGCCTCTGCTCCTTCCTTCATGTTTGGCAGGGTAGTGTCGGGGCATAATGTCTGCAGTCGTAGCTGTCCTGCAAGCATGACACAGTAGGCAAGAGAAATACAAAATGCTGATCCAGCATCCTGATGTTTTTGAGCCGCCGTCTTTATTGTCTCCATGACACCGAGAGTGTTAGTTGATTATCACTCTTGCAATGCTTTTTTTCCTCATCATAGAGAGTCTCTCTCAGGAGCGGGGGAAACAGAAGAAAAGATAGAGTAGGCTGTGTTTTTCTTCCACCTGGCCTACTTCATCATTAAAATTAGCTGCCTACCAACATCTGTAGGCCTTAGAATTTGCAAACCCAACTATAACTATAGTGCACACCTCACATGGAAATTTGTCTTTGCGACACTTTCAAACTCACCCTTCTTGAAAGAGGGGAGGTGAGGAGGTTGATTATTCCTACAAGGCGAAGCATCTTCAGTGCCTGGCAATGGCAAATTAATTCAGCTTTCTAGATCCCTTTGCCGCAAGACAGCTAGTCTGACAAATGCCATCGCTAATTAGCGCACTGAGTCGCGGGAGGGAGCCCACTATCTGGCGATCACAATTATTGCTTTTCAGTCGGCCCAACAAATTAAGACATGACGTACAATCTTCGCCTGTCACTGAGGAATTCCTGGGTGTCAGTAGTAGGACTTTTACTTTCCAGTGGCAGGGGGTATTCCTGCCAAGGCCATTTGCTGGTGCAAAAAAAAAAAAAAATCACTCAGTTCTGGTGCAAGAAAATAAGACACCGTAGTCGTGTCAAATTGGACCTTTTGGCTTTGAAATGTACAGACAAGTTGCCTGTGGCGTAAGCATCTCTTGTGCTTTAGAGTAAAATGCCCCCATGGCACCCACAAAACTGCCGGTTTCCTCTTCGATTCTGTCATAGTGCGCAAGCCTGACATGTACAATTTTTAAAGACCTGTTAATTAGCCAGATTCTTAATTCGTCCACTAAAAGAGAAGAGCTCCATGGAGCAGAGGGGCCTAGATCATTTTATAATCAAAGTGTCAAGTCTAAGAAAGCTCTTGATTTACGGACAATGGCAGGTGGAACTCGGGGTTCGGGAGCAGTCTGCTGGGCATTTGGCACTCGAGGTCAGCACTGTCACTTTGCTGACATTCTGGCTGAAGGACTGGCCTAGGGCCCAGCTTCTGGGCATCAGTGAGTAGTTGGGAAAGCATCTGTGAGTTCCTCACCTGCACTGGGCAGAGAGGCAGTGAGTAGTCTCCAAGTTATAGGAGAAGCGAGGAAAAAAAGCCTCCAGTCTGTGGCCTTCCCTCCTAGGGCCCCTGACAAATGCTCAGGGTATTTGTGCCATCCAGACCAGGTGGCGCTCTGCCCAGCCATCTGGAGGAGCCCTAGTGAAGTGAGGTCCCCAGCAGAGAAAGAGGGACATTTTTCAAGCAGACAGTGCAAGAACTGGGAGGGCAAAAGTGAGTGTGTCCTCTAGAGACAAAGCCGTCCAAGAGTTCCCATGCCAGGGGGTTCTGGAGAATTGGCATGGCAGCAGATTTAGAGGCGACAGAGCACTGCCAAAGTCTCCAGGGCCTAAAACAGGGTAGCTCATTAACGCTGGGGAAAAAAAGAGTGAGCGAGTCTTAACATGAGTCAGAAAATTGTGACTCATGAATGGGGCTGATGTGACACCCTTGGGGTTTGCCTTCGCTGGGTTAGTCAGCAGTTAGAAGTTCCTTTAGGATCTAGATGTCGGGAGCCAGATAATTTAGAGCAAAACACATTACACGTCGCTCTCCTCCCCGAGGTACTATTGCACGTACCTTTTGGCTGGTCATTTACTCAGGATATCATAACTTAGTCTCCCGAGTGCTCCCACGCGTGGCCTCAGAGAAACCCCCTAGTGACCCCTTGGAGCTGACAGGAGTGTTCTGATTTTCAAGTCAGGGAAACTGAACATCAGTGAAGTGATGGGCCGAGGTCAGGCTCATTAGTGGGAGGGCAGGACCCGCACCTGGCTCTCACCCCCGTGCCGTTTCTGCAGTGTTCCAGGCTGGACGTTTCCCCATGACGGCCTTTCTGTCACTGTAATTGCCCCTCCTGTCCCTCCTGTGCGTCGAGGGCAGGAAAGGAGATTTCTGGGAAGTTAGATCTCTTTTAGTTGCTCATTTAAAATGAGATACTATTCCGAATTCTGAATAAAGGTAAGCCTGGGGCCTCGGAGAGATCGGGATGGTCATCCTCACTGAGGCCCCATGGGTCACCGTGATTCCCTCCACTGTTTATGTCTTTGTCACTCATGACCATATCTAAACCATTTTGGGGTCAACTTATAACTTTACATCTTCTGGCAATAATGGATTTATATATATGCTTTCTGCCTAGAGTCACAAATGTGGCTTCTTTTGTTCTGTAACTAACTCCTTTAAGCCTTACTTCATAAGGGAGCCATCCCCTTTTCCGGCCCTAAAATAACTTCCCAGAGGCCGCAGTCCTAGTGCAGGTAGAGAGTCACTCATTCGTGCCGCACTCCTGGCTGGTACTCCCTTCAAAAGCAAGTGCTTCTGCAGTAGGAACACACTAGATCGTCGGGCCGGGGATCCCATACTGACATGTCTGCTCCACAGGGCAGGCAGGTCATCCCTGGAGTGGACGGGGCTGCATGCAAGTGAAGCAGCCCCGCAGGAGCGACGTGACGGGCGGCTGCCACCCGGCCCTGGTCACTCGGGTAGTAGGGAGTGCGGGGGACCGCGGATAACACACTCTGCCCCTTCTCAGCCTCAGCTCGGTCGTGTGAGAAGGTAGGCCCCATGTTGCCAGATCTTGTGAGGTTTTCAGTCAAAGCTAGAAGTCAGGATTTGAAGGTAATGTCTGCAGAGTTTTTGATGTTGACTCCTTATTAAAAAAAAAATCAACACTTTGTGGGCCAAACAAAAGCACACGTGTGGTCTGGCGATGGTGCCAAGGACTGACTGAGGAGAAGGCGGCCTCTGCCTCGGCATCTCCATCACTGCCCCCTTCTTTAATGTAAAGACACATGGACTTTCTCAGTCTCATGTAAAACCCTGGGGAGACCCAGCTTCGAGAAGCCCTCCTCTTTCCCACCGGATCGCTGTCTTCAAACCACCCCCCCTCCCCCGTAGACATTTTGGTTCAAGTTGGCCCTCGTGATGTGAGTGGAAGACTGAGTTGGGGTGTGACCCTGGCCAAGGTGAAGGACAGTTCCCGCATCTGCGCATCTGCACAGTGAGGCAGTCCAGCTCGAAGGCCTCCGCCGGAGCTCCGTATCTGAGGTCAGCGTGGTCCGGGCTTTTGGGTGAAGGCTCCTGGATCCACATGCTGTGCCCTGCATAGCTGTGTCCATCAGGGCACATTTCCTTAAGCCCTCAGAGCCTCATTCCCCCTGTCTGTAAAATGGGGATAATGATGATCCCTGGACTTGTAGGGGTGTTCTGAGATTAGAGGAAATGCGTATAAACATTTGGGCACCAATAAATGTCACCATTCCGTTTCTATTTTACGCCAAAGTTTTACTGACATAGTATCAGATTTTTTTCCTTACTGACAACTGAGGTCGCTGCCCACAGAAATGGAATTCGTTGAAGGGTCCAGAGAGTTGGGGAGTTTTTGATGTTGGGGAGATACTAGCCTGTGGGACGGGGCCTTCGTGAGCCATGTGAAGTGGCTCGGTGGCCTGGGAGGAAAGAGGTGGAGGCCAGCGTGGCCCAGCCAGGGTGGCCGCGGTGGAGGGGTGTCCGGTGGCAAGCTAAGCCTCACTGGCAGAGCGCTAGGGAATGTTGGGTGTGAAGTCCAGAGACCTGGAATGCTGTCACATTCCTCAGCAGTGCTTGTTGGAGTTTCCCAGGGCTGCCAAACCAAAGTCTCACAAACTGGCTGGTCACTTAAAACAAGATTGAATCTCTCACAGTTCTGGAGGCTAAAAGTGTAAAATCCAGGTGGTCTTTCTCCTAGCTTCTGGTGGTTTCCAGCAGTCCTTGGTGTCCTTGGTGGCCTCGAAGCAGCATCACTCCAGTCTCTGCTTCTGGCGTCACGTGGCCGTCTTGTGTTTGTGTGTCGGATGGTATTCTTCGTTTTGTGCGTGTCTGCCTCTGTGTCTCTCTTCTTTTTATAAAGAGACCAGTCCCATCGGATTAAGGGCCCCTACTCCAGTGTCACCCCACCTTCGCTTACTTCTTCACACAGCCGCGAAGACTGTATTTCCTATTTTCAAATGAGGTCCCATTTCCCAGGTATCAGGAATTAGGACTTCGGCACATCTTCTGGAGGGACACAATTCACCCCACAACAGCGACCGTGGGCAAATCATTTAACGCTTAGAATGTCACTTCCTTCCTTTGTCAAACAGAGACGCCACCCGTCTGACCCAGAGCGGTTAGGAAGATGAAATGCAATAATGTTTGGAGGACCTTCCTACAAAGCACAGCGCGCTTCATAACTCCTCCGTGTTTTGTTGTCACGCTGGAAGGGATGTCATGAGGTCAGGGAGGGCTGTCGAGCGTGCGCTTTTCTCTGGAGCGATCGTAAAAATGAGAGCGTGTAGCATTTATTATTAATAACCTGCTCGCTGGATCCGCAGAGGCCGGGGAGCCCAACGACGGAATCCCCCGACGCGCTCCCCGTTCTCACTTCTCCGACCACTGTCCACGCGTTCCGGCCCAAGAGGGAGGTGGTCGCATTGCTTCCCTTCCCCCCAAAACCAGACGGCACACAAAGGTCACAGCGAATTCATCTCGGGGGACTCAGGTTTTCAAATCCATACCGGCTCTGCCGTGATCAGGCGCCACGCGGAGAGCTAAGTTTCCCCGTGTGGATTTAGCATCCCGCGGGGCTCTGCGGACGGACGCGGGCGATTTGTTTGGAGCTGGGGAGAAGGCACAGATTTCTTGGTGTTTTGTCCCCTCCAGTCTGTCAGCTGCACACGCCGGGCCCCCCTCGGGTCTCTGTTTGCTCTTTCTGTGACACCATTTTGTTTGCTTTTCCACCGTTTTTCTTGAGCTCTCTTCTCTCTGCGTGTTTTCGTCACTCCCTTTCCAGAACCTACGTTCCCATCCCTTCCCCCACTCTCTTCGTCTCCTTCGTCAGGTGGACGAGACCCTCGGCTAACCTCTGCTTTATTTTCATTCTAGAGACCTTTCAGACTGTCCAGCCCGTAACATACTCTGCCACTCTCCTGTGACAGCTTATAATCTGTTTTATGGACCTTGAAACTGTTCGGTCTCCTTGCTCCCGAAAGGAAGTCGCAGATGCTCGATGGAACCCAAAGAGTTTTGCAGGCGGGGCTGCTCTTCCAGACACAGCTGCATATTTCTGTCCCCGTGGGGTCTGTTGGATTTGCGCTGCTGCGATTCTGTGCCTCGCTCCCAAGGGGGAAGGCAGAGCAAGGGCTTCTAACCCCGCTGAGACAGCACCACCCCCAGCGCCAGCCCCGGGGACGGGGGTAGAGAAGGGGGAAGACATCCTCTGTCCTTCTTTTACAGACCAGTGTCAGATGACAGGATGGGAAGGTTCTCCACTCATTCATTCAACAGTTACTTTCTTGAGCTCCTGTCGGGAACCAGGCATTATGTCGGGTGCTAAGAACACGCAGTGGTCCTTATCTGTGGGGGATGCATTCTAAGACCCCCGGTGGATGCCTGAAACCACAGTGTCGAACCCTAACATACTATGTGTTTTCCTATACATACATACTTTTCACTTAAAGGAAGTATTTTATGGCTTCTCTTTGGCACATCCGAATGTGCTTTCAGGGCCGTTAGTCAATAACATAAGGGTTACGTGAACACAGACACTGCCGCGTCGAGACAGTAGATCTGATGACCAAGTGGCTACTAAGTGACCGATGGGCGGGGAGCACATACAGCATGGAGACAGTGGACGAAGGGACGGTCCGTGTCCCAGGCAGGACAGAGTGGGACAGTGCAAGATTTCATCACGCTACTCAGAATTGTTTATTTCTGGAATTTGCCATTTAACGTTTTTCGACTGTGGTTGACCGTGTGTAACCGAAACCGTGGGGACAAGGAGGGACAGCGGACGCCGTGGTGTGAGATGAAGCCGTCTCTCCACACCAGGGGGTCTTGCTGGACAGTACGCAGAAATCACAGAAACAGTATGTAAAGACAGGCTGTGCTGGGCACTAACCTGGGGTCTGAACCGCCCTGGCCTGCTGGGAGGTGGAGGGAGGGGAAGAAAGGATTCCCTGGGAGGCAGTGACCTTGAGGTGTGACCTTGAGGTAAGACCCGGAGGATGAACCAGGGTTAACCCAGGGGGGAGGCGGGAGTGAGGCAGGGAGCGAGGGGCCAGGGCCGAGACGATGGCGGTCCAGGCCGCCCTCGGTGCTTATGAAGCTCTGAAGACCCGCGAGACTGGGGAGGTGAACGGCCCAGACCAGGCGAGAGGGAGGCAGAGGCCGTGCTCGTTCTGGAAAAGCAGGAAAATGTTGAAAAACATAAAAAGGAAAAATGATCTGAAATACTGCTAGCCACTCTTCTGAATTTGTCTCATACTGCCTCTACACATTTTAAACTTTTTTGAGATATACATAAAGTGCCTAAAGTGTACTTCAGTGTACATCTCGTTGCACGTTTCCATGAGTAGACTGCTCATAAACTCGTGGTTGTTTTTTAATGTAACTTCATCTCACACAAAATGTACGCTGTTGAAACACTCAAGAATGTGATTTTTGAAGACTGAATACCATTCCGTCCTAGGCGCATCATGAAGTGCCCATTCCACGGCGTGCCCATGTCCTGTTTTCGCGCTCCCCGATTGTACCCTGCACTGAGTGTTATTGTGTAGAACAGTTGGTGCATATCTGGTCTACACAATATGGTCATATCTGGTCAGTCCTACAGGGAAAAAGGCTGTGGACAGATGAGGCTCGCGAGACATGTCCCCTTATTGCGGAAACGGGGTTTTAACTCCAGGACTTCCCGCAGAGTAGAAAACACCCCGAGCCTCCTCCGCCTCACCGTCTTGTCCCCCACCTTGCTCTCCCGAGAGTCACGCTGCCCGTTTGTTCTCTGAGCTCTGAGCCCTCCAGTAAGGGATCGCCATGAGTGCTGGGCATGGCGGGGAGACCTCGTTTCTTTGCGGTGGAAAAGCCCGACCCGTGAGCCTGGGGCCCCTCCTGGGGACGGGGTGGGCTGGGAAGAGGGCCGGGCCCCTGCTCCTCCCCTCCCTGCCTGGCTTGCCA
>NW_011888829.1:595444-602816 GCF_000151845.1 Pteropus vampyrus | reverse complement strand
TCGAGACAGTAGATCTGATGACCAAGTGGCTACTAAGTGACCGATGGGCGGGGAGCACATACAGCATGGAGACAGTGGACGAAGGGACGGTCCGTGTCCCAGGCAGGACAGAGTGGGACAGTGCAAGATTTCATCACGCTACTCAGAATTGTTTATTTCTGGAATTTGCCATTTAACGTTTTTCGACTGTGGTTGACCGTGTGTAACCGAAACCGTGGGGACAAGGAGGGACAGCGGACGCCGTGGTGTGAGATGAAGCCGTCTCTCCACACCAGGGGGTCTTGCTGGACAGTACGCAGAAATCACAGAAACAGTATGTAAAGACAGGCTGTGCTGGGCACTAACCTGGGGTCTGAACCGCCCTGGCCTGCTGGGAGGTGGAGGGAGGGGAAGAAAGGATTCCCTGGGAGGCAGTGACCTTGAGGTGTGACCTTGAGGTAAGACCCGGAGGATGAACCAGGGTTAACCCAGGGGGGAGGCGGGAGTGAGGCAGGGAGCGAGGGGCCAGGGCCGAGACGATGGCGGTCCAGGCCGCCCTCGGTGCTTATGAAGCTCTGAAGACCCGCGAGACTGGGGAGGTGAACGGCCCAGACCAGGCGAGAGGGAGGCAGAGGCCGTGCTCGTTCTGGAAAAGCAGGAAAATGTTGAAAAACATAAAAAGGAAAAATGATCTGAAATACTGCTAGCCACTCTTCTGAATTTGTCTCATACTGCCTCTACACATTTTAAACTTTTTTGAGATATACATAAAGTGCCTAAAGTGTACTTCAGTGTACATCTCGTTGCACGTTTCCATGAGTAGACTGCTCATAAACTCGTGGTTGTTTTTTAATGTAACTTCATCTCACACAAAATGTACGCTGTTGAAACACTCAAGAATGTGATTTTTGAAGACTGAATACCATTCCGTCCTAGGCGCATCATGAAGTGCCCATTCCACGGCGTGCCCATGTCCTGTTTTCGCGCTCCCCGATTGTACCCTGCACTGAGTGTTATTGTGTAGAACAGTTGGTGCATATCTGGTCTACACAATATGGTCATATCTGGTCAATCCTACAGGGAAAAAGGCTGTGGACAGATGAGGCTCGCGAGACATGTCCCCTTATTGCGGAAACGGGGTTTTAACTCCAGGACTTCCCACAGAGTAGAAAACACCCCGAGCCTCCTCCGCCTCACCGTCTTGTCCCCCACCTTGCTCTCCCGAGAGTCACGCTGCCCGTTTGTTCTCTGAGCTCTGAGCCCTCCAGTAAGGGATCGCCATGAGTGCTGGGCATGGCGGGGAGACCTCGTTTCTTTGCGGTGGAAAAGCCCGACCCGTGAGCCTGGGGCCCCTCCTGGGGACGGGGTGGGCTGGGAAGAGGGCCGGGCCCCTGCTCCTCCCCTCCCTGCCTGGCTTGCCACTGGGAGGGCTTTTCAAGCTTCAGCCTCAGCTCTGCTTCTCGGTTGTTGCCCCTCTGCCATTTTCCTCCCTAATGGAGCTAATTCCACACAAAGTACAGATATTCAGGATCTGTTGGTTGAGTTAATGAAGAAAGATGTCATTTCTTAAAGTGACGCTGTCTAGGAATGGTCTCCTTTTTTGCGCATGCGCGTGTGTGTGTGTTAAAGAGGGTAAGTGTCATCACGGCGAAGGTGGAATTTGCCGGCCTCTCTGGCACTGGCTTTCTCTCAAAGCAGCGACTCCGTGCAGGGTTCCTGGGCTTCTGCAGCTGTCTGACATGGCTGATCTCCTGTTTACCTCCTCGTCTGTATGTCTCAGCAAAACGGAAAACTCAAAAGAAGGTGTTTTGCTTTTTCCCCCGAGCGAGAACGCAGAGCAGGGAAGCACTTTCACCCGCGTTGCTGGCTCCCTGCAGTCTGGCTGCGAGCCCGGGCTTAGGAAATTCACCTCGGACAGATACATTCTGCCACTTTCTCTCTTGGGAACAGGCATGGCAGAATCCCAGTGGGTCATTCCATCTGTCCCCTGGAGCCAGGATTACTTCCTACCTCGTCCTCACAATGGCTTTTTTCAGCGTGACTTTTAAATAAACAGTAAAGTGGAAGAATGCCAGGGAAGTGGAGAAGCATTCGATCAGTCGAAAGGGTTCGTGGAATCACACAGCTTGGAGAAAAACAAAGAAAACAACATCAAAGCAAAAGCAGGAAAGAAACCTCTGCTCGTTTTGTCCGCTCTTTTCCCAGCACAAGACAGACCTTAGTCATCCCGAGTAACAGTGGATTCTGTGTGAGCTTTGTACTCCCAGGTCCGAGGGACGCACAGGAAGGTCTGCCCCAGGTAGGAGGGTCCTGGGGCCGGGGAAGCCGTGGGAGCCGTGGGAGGGCCCCCAAGTATGTCACTGAACCACAGAGACGGAGGGAGCGGTAGCAGGAGCTGCAGCAGAAAGAACAGAAAACTGGGGGAGAGAGTCATTCAAAGGGAGGAGCCAGTCTCAGGATATCGAGAGCAGCAGCCAAGAGACCCCAGGGACCGGAGCGAGGAGCCAGGTTCTCAGGAGGCCAGCGGTTCCGCGATGCCGGGGAGGACGGGCTCTGGACCCGGCACTGCATGCGGGACTCGACGGCTGGGCTCATCTTCCAGAGGACCAGCCCTGGGACGCGGCTGAACTTCACGAAGTACGAGCGAAAGGTGCAGCACGTGGCCTCGCCCTCGACGAGCGTCTGTTCCAGTGAAGGAGACTGACATGTGCGACAGGTGGCCGTGCGAAATAGTGTGAGGGTCCGTTTGCGCGACGGACAGGGCCTGCCACGTGTGCTCAGTGGAGAAAGAAAGTCATTGAGCCTGAAATAGCAGAGGAGGCTTTTCCGGAGAAGAGGAGCATTTATGGACGTCTCCGAGGGTGAATGAGATTCGGACGCGAAAGCCAAGGCATTTCAGACTCTGGCCCTGAAACAAGGGGACCAGGCCCTTTACCCCTACGTTGACCAGTCATTAGATGCTGGCCAGCCCCCCGAGAAGGGGCGTAGCGGCGGATGAGGTGGCCGGCTTCTGCCTGGGGCAGCGCCAGGCCTGGGCCTCAGCTGTGGGCCTTCAGCAGCCAACACTCGCGACAGCTGGGCAGAGAGGAGAGCTTGGTCCAGAAGGGCTGGCTGGACAGCATCCCACAGAATCCGCTGCTCTGTTTTTCCACCTGAGTCCAGAGGTAGGGGATTGGACGTGTTGAAACCCGTGCTCAGAAGTCAGAATGTGAACCTGAAATTTGTGGGAGGGGCTCTAATTGTGCCACTAAAATCCTCACACGGGGCAAAGATTTAGTCATGCATGAAACCCTTCTTCGGGGGGTGAACTTTAACGGAAAGGAAAAAAACGGCTGTGCAGAGGAAGCGAAGGCCCACCCCGTCGCTGGCAGATGGAAGCCCCAAGCTGGGGCGCCAAGGTGTGCTTCGTGCCTTTCTAGGGAATTCGATGGGCAGCCCACGACTGTAAACACGGGCAGTACCTCCTTCAGGGCTCCTGGTGCTCACGTGGTGCTTCGTCCCCACTTCCTGGCTGGAGATCAGCATTTAAACAGGACCCCACCAGCAGGCCTCTGTGGCCTAAGGGCAGAGCCTGCAGCATCTCTTAGGGTGTCCAGGGCGCCAGACACCCCATTTGGCTGAGCACTCTTCGTTATTTATTTTTATTTTTTCACGTGATTATTTTTCATTTTACTCGGTACAGAATATTATATTCGTAAGCAGTCTTTAAAATGATTACCTGTATAAGCTCACAGGCGCAGGCACACAGTGTGTCCACCACTCCCAAAGTCCCTTCTGCACACTGTTCTCACACCTGTTCTTTGCTGTATGCATCTTAGTGGGGAGAAGAGCAAAGAGGTGGGTGAGAACGAGTGATCGTTCCCGGGGGAGTGGTCTGGCCGGGGGGCGCAGAGTGAGAGCAACTTCGACAGCACAGGTGGGAAACCGTTGCCCATCTGCGTAACCGCCGCTTTCACAGTGCTCTCACACATGTCCCCTCATCACGTGATGACTCCTTAAGCATTCGTGGGACTTCCTTTCCCAAAGCAGCAACTCGTCACTTGATTTTAGTCTGGTGTTTACTTTCGCAGGCCATTCTCTCCTTGTGACTATATATTCATCTCTGGCATTTGAACTAAATTTTGTGAAAATTTAATCCGATAGACTAGATCATTACCAAGGACCTTCCACTCCAAGGTCCACGTGTGCCGAATGTAATGAGGCAATGTACCAACCACCTTTACAAAACGCCAGCGCATACAACACCTTCTGCATCCTATTTAGCATTCGCTTTGTATTGGTCTTAAGATATGTGTCCCCAAGTCCCACGTCTGGGATTTGAGAGTTTGGCTTCCTATTTCCCTATATTTCTTTTTCACAATTTAACACATCCTTGGATACTGACAGATGCTTTGCTTCTGGATTTTGCATATTTGATAGACAGATCACCACCTCACTTTATATCACTGGACGCTGAGTGTTACTATTTGCTTTCCTTTATTCCTTTATACCATTTAAATGTTGATTCTTCTCTCTGTGATTTTAATAATTAACAGGAGTAAATTATGCCTAAGATTGTATAACCTCGATAGATCGTGACACATGGAAAGATTGTGGTGTGGCCTATCTTTGAACTCACTTGCAGCCTGAAAATACTGGCCTCGTCATTTCAGAGTCATTGTGATGTGCCATGTGAATTGCAAAATAAATCCTCCCATTATATCCGTCTTGATTGCACCTGCATAGAGGTCGTCCAAGTTAGACCCTTATTTTTAAATGAAAAAGACAAGGAGTTAAAAATGTGGTAGAAACTTTTTACAATTCTGATTTTAGCAGACAGGGCTAACATCTGTGTTATAAGCCAACTATATTACATCCTGGTAATAGTTACCTTCCGGGGGAAATCATTTGACTCCAGGGGTTCTTCCACCATTTTGTTAAGAAAATGCACCCTCCCCCCACCCCCGCCCCATTACTCTGAATAATTCTCGGTTATTGGAGGCTGTGGTTCTTGAAGTATATTTAGAAATGACCATGTTGACGAGTCTATAAAAATTTGTTACACTGCCGTATTAATTAAGGGGGCTGGGGGGTGTTTCATTTGAAGGGAGATACCGTTCTCGAGGAAGAGGCCAGACTCTCATGTCGATAAGGTAGAAAGAGAGAGGACAAGCCTTGGCTGAGCAGTAGAGGGAACACCCCTCTATGCTTCAAGCCCAGAGGAGATCAGATGGGACCAGCCACACGGAAGTAGCCCGGGAGCTAGCAGCCCAGGGTCTAAGGCAAGGTGACCCTAAAGTTGTGCCAGTCCTCTGGGCACCTCTCTTGACCTCTATAAGCCAAAGCAGGTCTCTATTTTATAGTTGTAATACTCTCGGCATATTTCTCCCTTTCGTTCTTCCTTAATGCTTCGTAAAATCTTTTAAATGCTTTAGCCGACATCTCCTGTCTTTTCTATAGGAACTGTATTTAAGAGTACCCATATGGACCCAAATGATTAGGGGGATGTTCTCCCCTACCAAAGGAAGCCAGCTAAGAATAATAGAAAGAATCTTAGAAATAATTTCATGAATGCCAATGAAATTATTGATTCAGGCGCATATTATTCATTGGTATGAAAAGCACTGAATATGTAGCTATTAGGGAAATGGATGTTTGTTATACTGCCAAATGACTCTGGTGACACAGATTACTTTCTCGTCTCAAGAGGGAAACATAATTATATAATATAGGGAAAATGATATCATCACCCTAATCTGGTGACCAAACATGACACCACTCACTAATGGTGTAACAGCCTGATGTTGTATGTCTTTTGATGTAATTAACCTCAATTACATGACATTTATAATATTTTCTAGAAAATAATGTTTAACATTAATCTATCAAGACTTTGGATAGATCGTTCAGTTTCTAGGAAATATAGGGGATAGAGGAACAAGTTAAGCATCACCAAAAGGAAGTAGTCACACAAATCTAGAGTCTGAGACATTCTGCAGGTTGCTGGCTTGGTGTCTTTACAAGCAGAGTCAATAGGGAAAATTACTATATTAAAAATTGGGGTCATGTGCCACAGAATGTCATTTCAGTCAGTGATGGACCATGTATAGATGACGGTGGTCCCATAAGATTATAATGAAACTGAAAAGTTTTTATCACTTAGCGATATCTTAGCCATCATAATGTAGTGCATCTCATTGGTAATGTGTTTTTGGTGATGCTATAATAAACCAACGTGCTGCCAGTCGTATAAGAGTATAGCACACACACTTACAGTAGAGGCCGTCTGTTCCGTTTAGCCTTCGTGCAAGCACACTCCGTGGTGTTCGCACGAGGACGAGATTGCCTAATGACACATTTCTCAGAATGCATCCTCCCTGTTAAGAAGCACACGTCTACTTACTGAACGTGGCTCTCAGATGCGGTCATCCTGGATTGGATACTGGCTTGCACAACAAAGCTGTAAGAACATTTTGTGGGAAATTTGAATACGGTAAAAGTTTAGATGATATGAAAATTTCCTGAAATGGAAAAGAAGAAATCATCGACTAAGAAAAAAGGCTGCAGGACAGAATGTACTGTAAGATCTCGTCTTGGTAAACATGTACATAAACATCAGAAAAAAAGCCGGAAAAATACATCAGAAATATGCCCTAAGATAGTGACCGTTGATTTCTAGGTGGTAGAAATGTGATGTTTTGATTTTTAATTTTTACTTGTGTATATTTTATAATTTCCTGTAATCCATGGCAGCTGTTTCTGTTATTTTAAGAAATCACCATAAAGAAAACATAGCAAAAAGGAATTAGGATTTTTTTTTTTGCGTTCTTTTGGAACTCAAATAGTTTTGAAGAAAAGCCTTTATTTTAGAGTTTTAGATTTAGAGAAAAGGTGCAGAGATAGTACAGAGACTTCCTGTACATCTTCACTCGTTCTCCCTAACGTTAACATCTCACGTTACCGTGGTCCATTTGTTAAAACTCAGGAGTTAGCCTTGGCGCATCGTGTCCACGGAGCTCCAGGCTTTACTCCGATTTCACCGCTTCTTCCCTTCACGCGCTGCTTCTGCTCCGCGTTGCATTCGGTCAGCACACGTCTCATTCTCGTCTAGTCTGCGCCGGATTCTTGGTCTCTCCTTGCTTTTCATGCCCTTGACAGTTCTAGAGAACATCGCTCAGGAATTTCGTCAACTGTCCCTCATTCTGGATTTGTCTGATGTGCTTCTCATAGTTGGACGGGCACTGTGGGTTTTAGTGAATTCCACAGAGGCGAGGTGCCCTTCTCATTGCGTCGTATGGGGGAGTGCAGGGGATCAACGTGGCTCATCACAGGCGAAGTTCACCTTGATTGCTTGGTGAAGGGAGTATCTGGAAGGTCGCGCCACTGTTTTTCAGGTCACTATGTTTTAGTTATC
>NW_011888829.1:593015-595394 GCF_000151845.1 Pteropus vampyrus | reverse complement strand
TGGTCCATTTGTTAAAACTCAGGAGTTAGCCTTGGCGCATCGTGTCCACGGAGCTCCAGGCTTTACTCCGATTTCACCGCTTCTTCCCTTCACGCGCTGCTTCTGCTCCGCGTTGCATTCGGTCAGCACACGTCTCATTCTCGTCTAGTCTGCGCCGGATTCTTGGTCTCTCCTTGCTTTTCATGCCCTTGACAGTTCTAGAGAACATCGCTCAGGAATTTCGTCAACTGTCCCTCATTCTGGATTTGTCTGATGTGCTTCTCATAGTTGGACGGGCACTGTGGGTTTTAGTGAATTCCACAGAGGCGAGGTGCCCTTCTCATTGCGTCGTATGGGGGAGTGCAGGGGATCAACGTGGCTCATCACAGGCGAAGTTCACCTTGATTGCTTGGTGAAGGGAGTATCTGGAAGGTCGCGCCACTGTTTTTCAGGTCACTATGTTTTAGTTATCATTTTCCCTTTCTGTACTCTAGCCTCTGGAAGTGAGTCACTGAGTCCACTCCATATAGCTTTTAATTTTTACAAAGTGCTTCTCTGTACTGCCCCCGACCCCCCTAAATACTCAGCACACTAATCATTTTCACTGAGTTAAAGGGAGCTTATTTTCGCCCACTTTCGAAAAAGCATTGTTAGATAAAAATGCTCGCCAGAATGTGCAGAGTGAGAATGACCCCCATATACCTCGTGTAAGAGTCTCTCTTGTTTGTGTAACTGCCAGTTTCAAAGTGGCCCTCAATGTTTTCTCAATTGCAAGTGCCCTAACGTGAGAAATGATGGTTTCTGAAGTTTGGGGAGATTTTAATCAAATCGGGAGATTGTTCAGGTATATTACGATTCTCCCACAAAATTATTTTACCTCTGGAGAATTTGGAAATGGATATAAATTAACAGAATTTCTTATTGGATATTTTTTCCTACTCATCTATTCTTACTACTTTAGATATAGACTAAAAAGTTACTTAGCATTTCACCCCCTGCCCAGATATGTAAATCTGAAAACAAATTCAATCGGATATTTAAAACGCATATTTTCATGCCAGAAATTAATATAATATTGTATGTCAACTATACTTTAAGAAAACTTTTTTAAAATGCATATGTCAATGACAAAATTTTCAGGCCCAGATGTATATTTTGAGATCTACTTGATCAAAGTTTTAAAACATTTGTGCCAATCATCTCAATAACTACAATCGATTATAGTTCTGTAATGTTTAATGGGACAGCAAAAAAGTCAACCGTGTTGAGATTTGTTGACCGTGCACAAAAACCTGGGCATATGACATATGTGAGTGTTTTAGAATGAGAGTAGAACACTTAGAATAACTCAATCTTTCAATCATATTTTTGTGTGTATGTGTGTGAAGACTTTTCGAAGGCAATTGAGTAGGGAACTCCATCTTACTGATATTAAATTGTAGGAACTTTCCTGCACCTTTAGAAAATGATATCCCACGTCATCTTCTTTATAATATCTAAACTTGAAGGGATCTGCATCAGAATTTTTAGGTTATTAATGTTTTTTTCCTTTCTGACCAGAATATACAATTTTACCAAGTGCCTCACTCAAATCAAATATATTATGTACTACTAACATTATTTGGGACTATGTACAGTCCCAGTATTTTGATTAAACTTAAACAAACAAAAAAAGCATTATATGTTTCCTTCCCTTTTAATAGTAAAAACCCAAGCGTTTATTATTATCGTTATCGTGAGGGCATATGTGTGTGTTTGGGAGAGGATTCTAGCCTTTCCACATAGCGAATATTAATTAAAAGCATACCATCTTGATCCTTAAGATAATTATGTACATAAGTTGTTGTCGTCCGGAGCTATATTGGATCTTTTCAGCTGATCACTGCGTTGTAAGTGAAGCTGTCTCAGCAAGTTTGTCTCACTGCATTTCAGAGGCAGGGTGTCATCTCTGAAAAGGAACTGAGACGTCTCTGTCTGTCAGGAGATTTCAGACTCAGATACCTATATAGAATAAAGCAGACCTGTAACTAGTAGTTACACGGGCCAGTGTGTGGCCGCTGAGTCCCTGATGACGGATCCATCTCTGTGGCCCCACCCCCAACCCCCAGCACACAGTCCACCTCTTACATGCATGCTCAGCACAATTCTCTGTGTGCTTGCTTTGCTGTCCAGTAGTATCACAGGGAGTGAGATAAGGTGGGCGGAGGGTTCTGGGTTCCAGATCGGGACAAGCGTAGCATCAGTGTGACTGTGATCTTCCCGTGCAGTTCAGTGATGTGCCCCACCCCCACCCCACCCCAATCCGAGTCTTGTAGTTAACTTAGCAATAGCTTCTCCTGACTTTTCTCTCTGTCCTTGCTCACATTTCTTAAATTCTTCTAGATCCTTAAGCCAGATAAC
>NW_011888829.1:583276-591695 GCF_000151845.1 Pteropus vampyrus | reverse complement strand
AAATTATGGCTTTCGCACTGGCCAGACCACTCATAATTTATATTTTCCAATCTCCTAAGCCCCTGTAAGTGAATTTGTTTATTTCACATGTCTGATCTGCTGCCAAATTCAACATTCCACTCTTTATTTTAAACAAAATATCCATTTCTGAGACTTCTTTTCATCTATTATCAGCATTAGCAGATCGCTTCCTTTAATGGACTATTTTTCACAAGAAGGACAATTTAAAAAAATAACTTTATGAGTGTTAATGCATGTGTGACGGCAAAGGGAAAACAACACTAATACATTTAGTGGGATCTGCCAGGTAGTAGCCGAGCCTTCCCCACTAGCTAAGTGATTCAGTCCCACCAGCAAACCCCACGGCACTCACGATTCAAAGCCGTGCCTCGGCAAAGCGTGAAGTTCCTCCACGTCTCTGGGGTCCATTGCGAAATGTAGGCGTCACAGCGACATCCACCAGTGTGGATGCGCAGAAGCCCCCTTCCTGCCTGTCAGGCGCCTTCACCCTCACTGCTGTATTCTCCCGCCCCACTTCTCATGGGAACGTGAGGAAAACTCATCTTTCTGCCCCATACCGGGCCAGTGCCTGGGCCGACGCAGGAGGCTGCAGTCCATCCGGGATTCCTTGGTCGCCTCTGACACCGTCACTTGGCTTGAGTTCACGCTGACATTGAACCACTGCTCTTGGAAATGCTTTTATTTTTACAATGTTGGGGAGTCTGCTCACCAGCTGTGTTACTCATCTTCCTACATGGTTTATCGATTTATTTTGGGGAATCGTTTTCCCTCAGCTTCATTGACAACTAAAATTTATTTATACTTTTAAAATAATTTTTATAATGAAATTATAAAAGGTATTTAACGTACGCAGTGTGATGATCAGATATACGTACACGTTGTGTAAAGATTCCCCCATCGAATTAATGAACACATCCATCGCTTTGCATATTTACCTTTTTTGTGTATGTGAGAACACTTAAGTTCTATTATTTCAGCAACTTTTAATCATACGAATACAATGTTATCAACTACAGTCGCCGCGTTATACGTTAGATTTTCAGACCTTGTTCATCTTATAACTGAAAGTCTGTGCCCTTTACCAGTCTCTCGCTATTTCCCCCTGGCATCCACTTCTCTACTCCCTGTTTCTATGCATTTGCCTTTTTTTTTTTTTGGTTTGGTTTTTAGATTTCACATATAAGTAACACCATGCAATATTTATCTTTGTCTGGCTTAGTGTAACATCCTCCAGTTTCTTCCATGTTATCGCAAATGACAGGATTTCCTTCTTTAAAGCTGAATAATGTTCCAAGTGTGCACGTGTGTACCATGTTTTTCTTATCCGTTTATCCATCGATAGACGCCTAGGTTGTTTCTATACCTTGGCTATTGTGAATAATGCTGCAATGAATTAGAGTACTGGTATAATTTTGAGATAATTATTTCATTTCCTTTGAATTTCTACTCAGAAGTAGAGATGCTGGTTAGTATGGTAGTTCTGCATTTAATTTCTCCAGGAGCCTCTATACTGTTTTCTACAGTCACTGTCCCAGCTTACGGGCCCACCAACCGTGTTCAAGTGTTCCCTTTCCCCACATCCTCGCCAGCGCTAATCTCTCGCCTTTTCGATTTCAGACATCCTAACATGTATGAGGTGATCCTTCATTGTGGTTTTGATTTGCATTTCCCTGATGATTGGTGATACTGAGCAATTTTTTATGTACCTGTTGGCCATTTGTATGTCTTATTTGGAAAAATGTCTATGTAGGTCCTTTGCCCATTTTTTTAATTGGGTTGTTTTTTATTCTATTGACTTGTACGCTCATATGTTTTAAAATATGTTCTCACCACTTTCTGTGGTCACATTCTACTTGACATCTCACTGACTGTCTAGTATTTTGATGATCTGTGTAGTGTGGAACTCTATCAGACGTAATTAGTCTACTCATCACCCCTTATGGAGCAGCTGATACTTGTATGTGATTCTTTCCATGTTTCTTTATTCCCAGATCAATGAAAACTTCTCTCTAGGTTTGTTATGAAGCCCTAAATTCAAAACTAAACCCAAAGCATTCTTTACCCCAAGTGACTGTCCTAACTTAAATTTATATAGGTTTCCAGAAAGGTCCCCCATTTTTTTCCACTAAAAAGAGAATCCTTTCTCTACTTTTCATACTTTTTAGTATAACTCTCATGAGCCTCTTCTTGATGTTTCAGGATCCTTAATTATGCCAGCTCTTCAGCACATGCAGTATGTCCATTACTGAAATAGACTAATATGTTGCAAGACCAGCCCCTAAAGTTGAAACAGATCCCTTGAGGTATACAGATCCCTGTATACGTAATTATGGTCCCTCCCATCAGACGGTCCCCTCTAGGGACATCCTTGTGGGCTGACTTTGTGTCAGCACAGTTTAGATTAGTGGAGATCCTCCATTCAAACTAGCTACTTATACTTTTTATATAAACATTTACGTTTAAAAAAATAGGAACATATTAAATATAACCTTGAACTCTATAAGTAACTCATACCTTATAGTAAGTAGAGGGAACAGACTTTTTGGTTCCAAAAGCATTACCATTAGCACTCACTTAATAACTATTAGTAAACAGGGTTTCAAATAACGCCAACTGTTACAGTGTCAACCACACGTTGCCATCCAGCCCTACCCATCTGTCCTGCTTATTCTCAGCCGTGTTTTAGGGCATAAATCCTACTCACAGCATCAAAACTTCTCCTGTTACTCTTGGGCCACCCATTGGCCTTCATTGTCCCTAACGCAGGTGAGTCTAGGAACAGCTGTGATCAACATCTCTGCAAGAAGAGCAGCTCCCAGCATCCCTTCCTTCTCCCCCTCTGCCAAAGACCCTTCCGCCTCCTAGTCTGGCGTCGCCTGGGCTTCACTGTATGACAAAGAGACCAGACTTCTTCCGGGGCCTTTTTTTTTTTTTTTTAAACTCTTCACACCACATAATAATGGCAGGATTTTCTTCGAGTCTCTGGACTGACTTGCTAGAATATTCCTCCACCTTTCTGTCCTTTTCAGCATCCATTCATCACAGTCACAGGGATCAGAAGCCTTGGGCCCACGGGCAGGTGGCTTCTAAAAGACTTCGGGGATTTTGAACTGCCAAGGTAGTTTTGAAATTTTCCTCCCCTCTTCTAGGCTTTGCATCGTCATGGATATAATTAGTCTTCTCTGTTCCCTTCTCTAGCTTTTTGGTCTCCTGGGTGATGACTTGATTAAAAATCTTATCTACTTATCGATGGCATGCTAGTACCAGAGGGTTGTTTGGAGACTTCACAGAAACCCTAGCGCCGTCCCCTGGACTCTGAAATATGGGAGCAGTCAAAGGCATTAAAATCCACTCTCAGGAACTTTGCTGTCCAGTGAATAACATGCTACTTTTGTTCTCCATGGAGCTACCGCTCTATTACCTTCCTACACGAAGGTCTGGTATCCTGGGTTTTAATCATTCTGGGGAGACGTCAAGAATACTTTGAAACGATTATGAAAGCTATGGGCTTCCTTTCCAAATAGTGTGATTTTATACATCCATGTGTGCTTCGTGGGCCGGTCCTTCGTTTGCAAGCAAAGGAGGTCTACACGGGCTGATGCGAACAGAAAAGAGGGTTGCCGGGGTGGCTCACGGACTTGACTGGGAGATAAGAAGCTGGTCGGGAGTAGGGCAGGAACCTGGGGCTCAGCGGCTGGGGAGAGCGATGGGGAGGGCGGGATGGGGAGGGAGAGAGGGAGTATATAAGGGGGAGGTTCTTCTTCCTGACTCAGCTCCATTATCCCCCAGTCTCCATACCTGCCCCAAATTTCAAAATCCCCAGAGAAAGAAGTGAGTAGTCCTAGCTTGAGTCAGATGGGTCAGCTCTGCCAGGAGGGCAGGGGGCTGGTTCAGATCTAATAGAGCACTGTGAGCTAGACAAGCGTGTCCCCTGCCACCTAAACGTTGCCCGCAATTTCAGGGCGCTCACAGCCCTCCTGCCTCGGAGGGAGATCAGACTAGGTTTGACAGAATTCATAGAACCTTGCAATGTTAGTGGAAGGAAGATTAGATAATATTTACGTTGTTTTATTGAGCATTTACTGTGTGCCAGACATTAGGCCGAACACTTGACATGTACCACTTCTTTTTATTTTTACAATAACTTCATAATTCAAGGACGTATTACATATTATTCCACAGATAAGGAGACTGAGCTATTCAGCTTAGAAAAAGGTAGTTTGGAATCCCCTACGCTCCTCATAATCTATAACTGTCGGGGGAAGAAATCCCACGCCTGCTTCTCAGTTCCTAGAGATCCAAATTTTATTTCTAGTCAATTTAAATAGATCAGAAGTAACTATAGAATGGCATTAGTCCCCACCTAAAACAGGTTTGGGGACAGATGGCTCCCTCCTCATACCTGCGTTTGCTTACACCACTGTCAACCTTAGAGGGGTCCTCAGGAAGAGAAGCTATATTTAGCAGACCCCTTTGTAATAAAGGGGAAACGTTAAGCCTGCACATATTCACCCCCGTTTTTGTCACCCCGTGGCATGGACTCCCTCTGCCCGCCCACTGCCTCCTGCCGCATTTCCCTGTGGCCTGACATTTGCCTCCCATCGCCACATGGCTCACCCACACGGTTCCATTTCTGGGCCTCTCGTCCACCCACTCCTGCTCTGTCTTCTGTGACACAGCCCAGAGCTCCTGCCAGTTCTCTCCTCCCCCCCCATGGCCATCCTCACGGCCACTCCTCAGTCCAGGAAGCCCAGTCCGCACTCTCTAGCCACCTGCTTTTGACAGGCCTTCTTCCCCTTACCTGTCGTTGCTTGCTGAAGTCGCCAAGCCACACACCCTTTTGGCTTGTTGTCAGCTGACTCTTCGGGATGTATGCTTTTATGGTTGGAAGGTTGTGTCCGTTGAGGTTTTCTGGTACATTTAGATGATTTATATGAGCTATTTCTGCCAGTGAGGCAGCTTTCCTTACTCAGATACTACTATTTCAGCTGAAGTGTCTATCAGGTCGCCATACCAGTTCCTGGAGAGCAGCAGGAAGCAGCTCGGTGTGACTTTGGTTCCTTTGGACCTGGTACAATGCTGGGCTCATAGTAGATACTCACTAGAGCTGGCCCTGAATCGTATCCAACATGATGTCTGAATAATCAGGCTTTGACTGGGGACGTCTGCCTGAGATAGGTGAAAAGCATGTCTCTCTGCTTGAGAAAGGGTGTCACTAATGCGACCACTTGGTTTGCTGGGAGCACAACTGAACTGAATAAAGACCGAGCTGCTTTTCTCTAGATGAAAAATGTTCTTGTCATTTCAATTGATGAACGCCAAATTCTTCTAAACAACAAGGATGCAGATCCATTATTTCTTCCTCCTGAGTTGCCGTGCTCACTCCCTAAGCCTCTTCCTGCCAACCAGAAGGACCCTAGTGTCACACCGGAAAACCGATCCCAGAGATGGCTGGGGAGTTAGTGTCAAAGGACTGGAGTGACAGGTGCAGGCTGGCGTCGGCTCTCCCCTCCAGCCACGCCAGTGTGGAAGGGCGGAAGTTTCCACACGCCCAGCTCCACCACTGCACTTTCGATGTTGCTGGAAATTTTATACACAGCGTGGGACTGATTTAGGTAGGAGTTTACCCACAAACAGATAGTGGGTAAAATGAAATACCCTGGGTTCTTAGGAGTTCTGTTCAGATTTGCAAATGTTTTCATGAGTACAGCCATTACAGAAAACAGTATGGAGGTTATCCAAACAATTAAAAATAGAACTACCTCGTGACCCAGTAACCCCACTTCTGAGTATATAGCCAAAGGATACGAAATCAGTATCTACATTCTAATGTTTATTTGAGCATTATTCACAACAGCGAAGATATGGAAACAACCTAAACGTCTGTTGAAAGATGAATGGATAAAGGAAATGTGATATGTATATATATTTTAGATATATAAATATGGGGGGGGTGTGTGTGTGTATGTGTGTGTGTGTGTATTTAAATAGATAAATATGGTGTATATATTTATATTCACATATATTTCCTTTTTTTTAAGGCTGAATAATATTCCATTGTGTGTATATAATAGGAAATCCTGCCATTTGTGACAACATGAATGGATCCGGAGGGCATTATGCTAAGTGAAATAAGTTAGAGGCAGAAAGACAAATACTGTGTGATCTCACTTATATGGAAATCTAAAAATGTCACACTCATAAAAACAGAGAATAGGATGGTGGTTACTGTGGGTTGGTGGGGCGGAGGGGTCTAGGGAGATGTCGATCAGGTGATACAAATTGTCGTTCACGCAAGATAAAGAAGTTCTGGAGACCTAATGTAAAACAGTGAGACTATAATTAGCCGTCTTATTTTGTATCCTTGAAATTTGCTAAAAGGGTAGGTATTAAGTGTTCTCACCACGAGCAAACAAAGGGTGATGTGAGGCGATGGGTATGTTCATTACCTTGACCGTGGTATTTCGTGATGTATATGTACATCAGCTCATAAGGTCATGCACCTTAAATAGGTAAAATTTTGAATTTTCAAGTATGGCTCAAAGTAGAAAAAATGAAAAGATGATAAGTAGAATAGCAGCCAAAGTATTTACTAGTACTAATTTGTATGCTGATTCTTGGATATCTTCTATACATTAAATCTTTCCTTCCAAAAAAAAAAAAAATGCTCAGAATTGTAGAATGGAAGATGGTATAGGTATACCATTTCTGCAGACATGTCCACATCAGTGTCCTGGGACAGTCTAGGAGCAGGCCTTGGTGCCTTATCCTGGCAGCAGCAAAGGTTCACTGGAGCTAGCCTGGGTTCCAAAGTCCAGCTGAGTCTGGCATAATGTCACCATGCTTTGATCAGCAGGGTCTAGGGACTGGGTCTTCTCGAGTTTCTTCACTCTGGCAGAAAGAAACTCCTTACTCTCAACTCCGCAATCAGTAAGAGGCATGCTAGCAAGTTTATCACTTTTTCCTGGTACCACTACTCTCATGAGGTCCAGGGTATGAGTAGAAACTTCACAGTAAAAAACGTGTAGCTCCTCTGGGCTCTCTGTCAATTACATGGATAACGTACAACATAAAGCGGGGAAGTGTCTGTTGTCTGTTACCAGCTTGCTGTAACGAGGAAGTCACATCCGCCAGCCTGATAGCCCCTTCTGGACCCATGGAGTGGTCTCTCTAGTAAATTGGTTTTGAACCTGGGTTATATCCAGGCCTGGACTTCATTTATACAGCCTAATGGAAAAAGGAAGGCGCATCTGCACACAACGTAATATAGTGTAGAAAAAGAAACAGTAGTGGGAGCCATTAGGTGTTCACCACTTAGAGTCCGGGGTGATTGGTGAGTGTGGGAGGCCCTACTGTTCCTAGGATCTTAAGATCTCTGATTAGCCAATAACAACACACTAGCATACTAATCACACCAGCTGTCACGAGGCAGCACCGTGTTGTCAAAGTCATCAATAGAGTGACAATCCCCTTTACTCTCAAAACCGTCCTCGATCACTGTCAAAGACACTGTTGGGAGGTGTCTAAATGAATCTGAATAGAGAAAATTATGTGGGGTCTACAGTTTTACCAGAAACCTTTGGGTATGAGTAGGGAGTCTTGCGGAGACTTTGGGGAGAAAGGATGTTACCAGCGGGGAGACTGGCATGAGCACCTCAGTGATCTGCCTGGAATCTCAAGATAAGAATGAGAGATTCTCTTTTTCCTTTAAAAAATACGGCTGCTGTAGAAACTGAGCAGCATCTGACAGGAGGCAGCCTTCAGGGACCAAGTGTGTGGCTGGGAGACAGTTCGTTCTCAGCCCAAGCAGTTACTACTAAGGAACATTTTAGCTTCTCACCTAGAAATACTTCAAGCACTAAAATCCATTTCCTTTCAAGATAAAATTTCCTTCCAAAAAAGGAGAGAAAATCGTTTAGGCTTAAAGGAGTGAATGAGGGAGGGCAGGCCAAAACTGATTTAAAGGGTAAATCATCGCTTCTTTCTCTGTAAACTTCTTCCCTTCTTTCCTGGATTTTGGGGGCAATACTCCTTCTTTTGAGTCAGAAAGTGGTTACCTGTTATGCTTTATCACATGCGCTGTGGGATTCTAAGCCCCAGATGCATACTTCACTGCTATGAAGCAGCTTTGGTGATTTCTGTTCTCAAGTGACAAATTGTCATTTATTTGTGTTTTCATGTACTATATCCTATTCCACAAAAGAACTTTACTGTGGTTTTGGAGGGATCAGCTCTCACTCAGAGCCAAGTGATTTTTACTTGTTGGGGAAATCAGAATTGTCTGCCTCTTCTGTCTGTCTCCGAGGGGCCAGCGTCATCCCGGCTCTTATGGGGGATGGCAAGTATCCTAGTAGCATTTTCGGGGCACACCTTACATTCTGCAGTTGGACTTACCTTT
>NW_011888829.1:580279-583226 GCF_000151845.1 Pteropus vampyrus | reverse complement strand
GCCTGATAGCCCCTTCTGGACCCATGGAGTGGTCTCTCTAGTAAATTGGTTTTGAACCTGGGTTATATCCAGGCCTGGACTTCATTTATACAGCCTAATGGAAAAAGGAAGGCGCATCTGCACACAACGTAATATAGTGTAGAAAAAGAAACAGTAGTGGGAGCCATTAGGTGTTCACCACTTAGAGTCCGGGGTGATTGGTGAGTGTGGGAGGCCCTACTGTTCCTAGGATCTTAAGATCTCTGATTAGCCAATAACAACACACTAGCATACTAATCACACCAGCTGTCACGAGGCAGCACCGTGTTGTCAAAGTCATCAATAGAGTGACAATCCCCTTTACTCTCAAAACCGTCCTCGATCACTGTCAAAGACACTGTTGGGAGGTGTCTAAATGAATCTGAATAGAGAAAATTATGTGGGGTCTACAGTTTTACCAGAAACCTTTGGGTATGAGTAGGGAGTCTTGCGGAGACTTTGGGGAGAAAGGATGTTACCAGCGGGGAGACTGGCATGAGCACCTCAGTGATCTGCCTGGAATCTCAAGATAAGAATGAGAGATCCTCTTTTTCCTTTAAAAAATACAGCTGCTGTAGAAACTGAGCAGCATCTGACAGGAGGCAGCCTTCAGGGACCAAGTGTGTGGCTGGGAGACAGTTCGTTCTCAGCCCAAGCAGTTACTACTAAGGAACATTTTAGCTTCTCACCTAGAAATACTTCAAGCACTAAAATCCATTTCCTTTCAAGATAAAATTTCCTTCCAAAAAAGGAGAGAAAATCGTTTAGGCTTAAAGGAGTGAATGAGGGAGGGCAGGCCAAAACTGATTTAAAGGGTAAATCATCGCTTCTTTCTCTGTAAACTTCTTCCCTTCTTTCCTGGATTTTGGGGGCAATACTCCTTCTTTTGAGTCAGAAAGTGGTTACCTGTTATGCTTTATCACATGCGCTCTGGGATTCTAAGCCCCAGATGCATACTTCACTGCTATGAAGCAGCTTTGGTGATTTCTGTTCTCAAGTGACAAATTGTCATTTATTTGTGTTTTCATGTACTATATCCTATTCCACAAAAGAACTTTACTGTGGTTTTGGAGGGATCAGCTCTCACTCAGAGCCAAGTGATTTTTACTTGTTGGGGAAATCAGAATTGTCTGCCTCTTCTGTCTGTCTCCGAGGGGCCAGCGTCATCCCGGCTCTTATGGGGGATGGCAAGTATCCTAGTAGCATTTTCGGGGCACACCTTACATTCTGCAGTTGGACTTACCTTTCTTTGCATTTGGTTCAAAGCCAGACATTCTAAGCTGCCTGGTCCATCCTGAGATGACATACAGTTGGAATTTTTATATATAGCTTGACATTGAGAGTAGGGATCATAATTTTCCAACTATGACCTTTCGGTCTCAATCCCATGCTACTCATAACCTTTCTAATGGGCAGATTTCTTTGAAAGAAAATTTATGCTCCTGTGTGCAGGGACTCTCAAATGAATTACATACACAGTGAACTCAGCCTTGGCCAGCGTCCGAGCATTGATTTTGTTTGTAAGAGCAAACAAACATTTAGGGAGAATACAAACAATATGCAGCAGGAATCAGAGAAAGAAAGGGTCGCTCTGGTTGGAAAAATTGGGAAGAATTTTAAAAAGAAGACGGCATCTGGGCTTGACTCTCCTGGTGGATGGGATTTGATGGATGGAAAAGGAGGACAAAGAAAGTTCAGATGGCGGGACTAGCAAGAGGAAAGGCACAAAGAGGCTGCATGGCAGGGCCCAGCACCGAGCAGGAAGCAGGAAGCAGGAAGCAGGAAGCAGGAAGCTGGAAGCAGGAAGCTGGAAGCTGGAAACAGGAAGCAGGAAGCAGAGCCTGGGATGGCTTTGAAGGCCAGGCTGAGGAAGCTTTTTGTCAGTGTGCTTAGTATCTTTCTTTCAACTCCCCACTATGGAACATCTTTATTGCGGTAAAATAATACATAACATAGTATTTACCATTTCAACTATTTTTAAATGTACAGTTTTATAGCATTCAGGACATTCACACTGTTGTACAGCTATTACCACCATCCATCTCCAGAACTTGTTCATCTTCCCCAACTGAAACTCTGCGCCCAATAAGCACTAAGTCCCCATTCGCTCCACTCCTGGAAGCTGGTAACCACTGTTCTACTTGCCGTTGCTATGAACTGGCTATTCTAGGTACCCCATATAAGCGCAGTCATACAGTATTTGTCGTTTTGTGGCTGGCCGACTTATTTCCCTTAGCATAATGTCTTTAAGATTCATCAGTTTTGAAGCATGTATCAGAATTTCCTTCCTTTTTTAAGACGGAGTAGTAGTCCATTATGTGGATATACCACTTTCAAATCCTGTTGTTTTAGGTAAATAACTTGCCGGTTCCGTCCATTTTAGCTGGTACATTTGTGATGCGTTTAAATTCACAGTACGTATGATAACTCATTTTCTCCTGTTTGGTAAAGAGAGCTTGTTTCTGGGGACGGATGCTGTCCCAGGCGCTTCAGAAGGCGATTCTCTCTCCCGGGGCCACTCGGTCTTTCTCTTCCTTTCCCCCTCTCTGGCTTTAGGTAACCATGAAACCAAGAATTCCCAAATTCCTCATCTGTCACTGAATCAGCAGGATATTTACTGAGGGACAACTCTTCATGTAGCAGTCAGGGGGAGTCCAAGGAAGTACAAAGCCCTCGAAACCAGGAGAGAGAATTAACAGAGACATCGTAATTACAGAATCAACACTTTCAACCCAGAGTGCAAAGTGTACTAGATATTCTGATCAAGGAGGAATAAAGGAGCCTGAGGACTTCCAGGAAAAGATGGAAGTTGAAGTGTCGTGAAGGGTCTGTGGGGTGTGGCTAAGAGGTCAGAATGCGGGAAAGAAAGCGTTCCGTCTGCACGATGGGCTCAGCTTAGTTCTCACGCCGCCTCACCCTGTTCCTGGAA
>NW_011888829.1:577268-579086 GCF_000151845.1 Pteropus vampyrus | reverse complement strand
GATCCTTCTCTACCTCTCTACTCTGAATTTCCTCTAGTGTGCTAGCCCATTTTTAAGTTCTTGTTCCATATTTTAAATACATGCTCCCTACAAATTCTGTACCAACCTGTGATACCTTTGACCTTTCATTATCTTAAAGCTTCTCTCTGTTTACCCACAATCCCCTGTTGCTCCTCACGCCTAACAGGTCCCTCTCACTCCCTATCGACTAAGCCACCGCCACCACCACCACCGCCGACTTATTTGCACCTAATCATTCTGATTCCAGTTCCTTAGTTTGATTAGGTTTCCAAAGAAACCTGGCCACCGAACCACTCCAGAAGAATCCACAGATGGAATTCCACACACGCGACACAATTACTAAGAGCTTAACCGCACTCGCATACAGCCTTGCACGGCTTCCAGAATGTCAGTGTTTTGACCTTCTAACAAGCTCAGAGTGCGAGCAAGGCTGCTTTGTTATTCCCATTTTAGGAAGAGCAAACCGAGGCCCAGAGACAGTCAGAGGTTTCCCCGGGGCCCTCTATCCGTCTGTGGTGGCCCCAGAGCCAGACCTGTGACTTCTCGTCCGGTGCTTGGTCCACAGTGCCCTGCCCTCCCTCCTCAGTAAACAGTAAACAGTGAGCCAGCACTGTGTGTTTACTCCACTTATTTGTACATATGGCTTTCTGGATCACCGAATGGGAGAAAAGGACAGGGTGGGGGTTGGGAATGGGTTGGAACCGGAGAGCTATAATTAATTCTGTCTCCCACACAAACCACTGAAATACCACGTATAATAAACAGCATCACCCGCGAAATGCCATGATTACACAGCATTGCTTCCTAGTCAGGAGGGAAGGGAGTGGGGTGGCGCTAATTAACAGGTGGAGATGGAATATTTACAACATACTATTATTGGTAATAGAATTATCTTCACCCTCCTAATCTTAATGGCGATGCAGGGGTTCTCCCAGCTATGTGTCTGCCGGTGCCCTGGGAAATAGGATGAAGTGAGAGGCATGGGGGCCTCTTCTGGTCTTGATCCCCCTCCTTCTAGAGAGGGGGAGTGGAGAGCGAGGCAGAAGCGAGGGTGGAGGAAGGGCTCGTCATTATCAGGAGAGGGGCATCTTTGCCAGCAGCCCTCACCTGTTCCTCATCCCGAGTTATTCCTGGTCGTCTTGTATGCCTCATCTTCCAGGAATTTGCTGCCCACATTCCAAAGGAAGGGGACAGAGAATCTGTTGCAAAGGTCAGAAGAGGCAAAAGCCCCGGCCTTTTTCCCCACTAATGCCTCGCTCCGGCCCCGCCACCCTCCAGCCCGTTTCCCAGAGCCATCCCGTACCTGTTCAGCTGCTCTCCTGCTGTGGCAGGCCTGGTCCTGCTGCCTTCGGGGTCTCAAAGGCCTTGAGAGCCAGTGTGACGTGGCTCAGCTGGCCCAGGCCTCTCACGTGACGGAGAAGAAAACAGCCTCAGAAAGATGACGTGACAGAGCTGGGGCTGGGAAAGGTTTAGCCACCTCTCAGGCTGGTCACTGCCTTCTGCTCGTCATCACATCTGCGTCTGGTCAGAGGCAAGAGGCCACTCCAACTGTGGCCGTAAAGAAAAGTAGAGCGGGATGTTAGGGTACAGAATATTTTTTTTAACACTGACAGTCGGCACAGTGACCACTTAGCCATCTCCTTGAAGTCTGTATGATACTGAGAGAAGGATCATAGAGAAGGTCACTACTGCAGAGTGAAAATGAGAGAGGACATGATAATGGAGCTGGGGGAAAGAACACTGCGTCACTGCAATTCAGGCGTCGTTGAAATCCGTCCACCAATTCCGTGTGGAGAC
>NW_011888829.1:575230-577218 GCF_000151845.1 Pteropus vampyrus | reverse complement strand
GGAAATAGGATGAAGTGAGAGGCATGGGGGCCTCTTCTGGTCTTGATCCCCCTCCTTCTAGAGAGGGGGAGTGGAGAGCGAGGCAGAAGCGAGGGTGGAGGAAGGGCTCGTCATTATCAGGAGAGGGGCATCTTTGCCAGCAGCCCTCACCTGTTCCTCATCCCGAGTTATTCCTGGTCGTCTTGTGTGCCTCATCTTCCAGGAATTTGCTGCCCACATTCCAAAGGAAGGGGACAGAGAATCTGTTGCAAAGGTCAGAAGAGGCAAAAGCCCAGCACTTTTCCCCCACTAATGCCTCGCTCCGGCCCCGCCACCCTCCAGCCCGTTTCCCAGAGCCATCCCGTACCTGTTCAGCTGCTCTCCTGCTGTGGCAGGCCTGGTCCTGCTGCCTTCGGGGTCTCAAAGGCCTTGAGAGCCAGTGCGACGTGGCTCAGCTGGCCCGGGCCTCTCACGTGAAGGAGAAGAAAACAGCCTCAGAAAGATGAAGTGACAGAGCTGGGGCTGGGAAAGGTTTAGCCACCTCTCAGGCTGGTCACTGCCTTCTGCTCGTCATCACATCTGCGTCTGGTCAGAGGCAAGAGGCCACTCCAACTGTGGCCGTAAAGAAAAGTAGAGCGGGATGTTAGGGTACAGAATATTTTTTTTAACACTGACAGTCGGCACAGTGACCACTTAGCCATCTCCTTGAAGTCTGTATGATACTGAGAGAAGAATCATAGAGAAGGTCACTACTGCAGAGTGAAAATGAGAGAGGACATGATAATGGAGCTGGGGGAAAGAACACTGCGTCACTGCAATTCAGGCGTCGTTGAAATCCGTCCACCAATTCCGTGTGGAGACATCAACACTCTAAGACATTCGTGATTATTGTCATTCAGGGGAGAAAAAGACAGAGCCAAGAGGACAAAGTGTCATCAAAATTGGACTTACTTTTTTTGTGTGCCATGAGCATCACTGAGTAGATGTCGGGGTGCTCTCACCGTTACTGCCACCATCACCCCAGGAATACCATGTGTCACCGTCCCTTCCCTGGAGGTTAAGAGTTGCAAGAAAGGTGAACTTCAATTGGTACTTTAAGTAATGGGATCATGGAAGTTTTTGCTCCAAAATCATGGTGATTAACTGTTTCTTTCATCTTCTTTCCCCAGAAATAGCTCAGTGAGGAAAAAAAGTTAACTAAGCATGACCTTGGGAGATGAAAAGAGGCTCCTCACCCCGATAACTTTTGGACTGTCCTTAACGCAGAGTCCTAAGGGCATTTGCACCGTGAAGGTCCTTCTGTTGGGCAGATCAGTCCAGGGGTAACATCGCTTCTCTGAATCTGACCCCACCTCCCCACCTCCCCTCCCCCCGCCAGCCAGGACAGACAGACCTTAGACGGAGCTGGTGGTCTCACTGTGGTGGTCTCCAACACAGAGTGAGCTGAGTTCCGCATTTTCCCTGCAGTATGCTGATTTGGAGCCCAGAACACATTTTCTGGTAGAAACCATGCTCTAAACAGTAGGCAGCTTTTCAAGCCAGTGAGTGAGAGCCTGCTTAGCTTGTCTGTAACTGAGCCGGGAGTGGGGAGCCGGCTCAGTTATTCTAGTTTCAGCTCCGTCACTAGCTGCCAGAGTGACCACGGGCAAGTCATTTAATCACCGCCCCTGATATTCTCACCTGAAAGCCGATGATCTCTCTGTATTGAATACTATAGAATTTAATCACTTCACAAACCCTTCCACGAGAGGTTGCATTTCACTTCCTAGTGTGCGATGCCGGGAAGGCATCTCTCCTACCCAGTCGGGGGCGGAAGTCGGGTTGTTCTGCCCACCCCGCCTTCCTGCCACTCTTGGAGAGGCGGGGACTCGAAGGAGAGCTGGAGCCATCACACGGGCCTTGGGCAGCAGCGGGAATGGGAAGGGGCCCAGCTCTGGCTATCCTGGTAGCCAAGCCAGGGCTGTCTCCTGGGTCAAGAGATCAGAGGGGAGGAGGCTGTATGTGGGGGG
>NW_011888829.1:557249-572650 GCF_000151845.1 Pteropus vampyrus | reverse complement strand
ACTGCCTCAGCTCGGGCCCCGAGATGTACATGTCGCCTTGGCGTGGATCAGTTTTGCCCTTCCTTTTCCAAAACTGTCTCACCTTTTCTAGAACTTCCTTTCTCCCATTCCTACCCATTCCCAGAATAGTCTCTTTTACTCATACTCTTATTTAAGGCAGCCGGCAGCTTTCCTCTGGAGGTAAGCCTTTCACACGATGCTGAAAGCAGGTATCTATGTTCCCTTGTAAAGTGAGGGCTACTGTCACACTGTCCTGAAGAAGGCCCAGACAGCTCGTCCTGGGTGGAGGCCCGGAGTGGTGGTCCAGGAGGGCTTCAGGGGACGATAGCCTTTGAGCTGGGCCTGGAGGTGTGATCGGTAGACAGGGAAGGTATTCAGGGCACAGTGTGGAAAGACGTGGTGTGTCACGTCATTGCCTCTGGCCTATCCTCTCTGCCCCCAACTTAAATGGTGCCCAGTTGTCCTAATGTCCTATTTTTCTTCTCTTTTACTCTCCAAAACCTTCTCCGAAGGCCCCAGGACCTCTTCCCGAAGCACTGTTGGGGGAACACGAACGAGAGCCAGTGACCATTAATGACCCAAGTCTCAAGTGGCTGATCGATTATCCGCGGTAGCTATAGGCTGCAGGCCCACCACGCCCTATTCTGTTCAGTGCCAAAGAACACTTTTCAGTAAGTTAAGGACGACTCTTAGACAAAAGAGAATAAACACGTTTCAGAAATTTATCCAACTCATTAATGAGGGAACCAGTGAGATGGTACAGCTGGTTCAAAGACCATTAAAGAACAGGCGTTTGTATGTCTTATAGGGAAAAAGTATCTAAAATATGCTAGAATAAGAATTAAGACTCCTAGGCTAGATACAGACCGGTTCAGGGGTCACAGGGTGAAAACAGTAAGCATTGGGCTTGTCTTTTCTCCAGGCCAGAAACCATTTATAGCTCTGCAGGACAATATTCACGCATTAGTGTTGCTAGAATCATTTGCTTTGCTATCGGTTTTCCACCCTGACAGAGCTGTAAATATCCTAATCAATAGTCATAGCACGTGGAGCGAAGGTGTGGACCCCCGAGGAGTCAGACAACTTCAGGCAGCCAGCTAGACCCTCCCCACTCTGCAGCCAAAGGCCCCGCAGTAACGTTTGCTGGGACCATTTTTTTCTAACACCAGGAAGAGTCGCCCTGGGAATTTCCACGTGGTAGTTTTGCCCTTTTTTTTTTTTTTCCTTATTTAATAACAACAGTGAACGCTTAGTGTCTTCAGTGTGTGTGTGCCGGGCATTGTGCTGTGCGTGGCAGTCACCAGGAGCTAAGGCCTAGCAGTTTCTCGCCACCGCCAGGCACTACGAGGAAGGGTTAAAAAGAGCGGTACAGATGATAGTATTAAAGTTCTGGGGAGAGAGGGATCCATCCTGGCGGGGAAGGGCAAGAGGCTTGTGGAGGAAGCGCCGAACGCCTGCGGGCTTAGCTAGCCCGGTTTTCCCCTCGTCTGGCGCGTGGGCATGTGCCTGTCTGCGGGCGTGGGCGTGGGCGCCCTTCTTGGCACGCTCTGCGGAGCTGGGAGTCAGGGCTCTTCAGAGACTCATCTCCTCCTCCCCTCCCCGCTCCTGTCATTACTGCCGACATTTCACCCTCGCGTTGGGAGCTGCATCGTGGGAGGGATCAAGTGTCGTGCTCCGTGACTGCGCTGCCATGCCACCGGCGGCCCAGGATCGAGCGCGTCGCTGGTCCGTGCACAGGCGGAACCGAGCGCGGGGGGAAGGGGAGAGATGGAAAGGCGGGAGGAAAGTGAATTTCCCAGCAGTTGCCTGGAGACAGGTGGACAGATGTGGAGTGAGCTAAGACGGACAGACTGGAAGAGACACATGTCACAACCTGGGCTGGATCGGGTCTGTAATTATCCGAGCTCCAACCAACCTGTTATTACAGGCACTTAGCCGTGCCAAGGAGAGAGAGGCCAAGGAGAGAGAGGCCCCGGACAGCCGAAGCACTCAGAGCCCGAGCGTTGACAGCAGCTGTAAATTGCGAGGGGGGCGGGGAGGGCTCTGGGTTATAAGCGAGAAAGACGAGAGCAGAGAAACAAGGATACTTCCTTTCCTTTGTTTTACCTCTGCTCCCCGTGAAGGAACCTACTGCCTTTGGCAGAGCTCTGTCCAGTGCTGTTTCGTTTAACCATACGGAGGCAGGTCACAAACGAAGCAGAGGAACGTGGGCATTTTTTCCCCTGCTCCTGCTATAAACTGCATCTGCCTAGATGTGCGGCTGTTCGAAAGACCGGCCAGAATGCCCGTGTACACGTACCTACCAGCCGGGGTGTGTCCAGGCCGGCGTTGTCCAATAGTTACATCATCTGAGCCAAGTATGTAATTGTTCATTTTCTAGTTGCCACATTAAAAAAAAAAGTCCAAATTCAAACAGGTGAAATTGATTTTAATATTTTATTTAACTCGATGCATCCAAAATATTATCACTTCAATATATAATCAAAATAAGAAATATTAGTGAGGTAATGTGCACCCTTTGTACTTGACAGCACATCTCCGTTTGGACTACTCATGTTCAAGTTCAGCAGCCGCATTTGGTTCATGGATACTGCGCTGGACAGTACAGGCCCAGCCAGGACAATCTAGGTGTTTGGAACTTGTAACACGAGGACCATGGTTACGTTGGTCTTTATAATTGGCTTTAAAACCAATTTTAAGCATGTATACATAGAATTCTGATATATGCTGACACATGGATGGACCTTGCAGACATTATGCTAAATGAAATAAACCAGACACAAGAGAACAGATGTTGAATAATCCCATTTAAATGAGGTCCCGAGAGTAATCAAATCCACAGACAGAAAGTGGAATAGTGGTTGCCAGGGGCTCAGGGAGAGGTAAAGGGGAGTGGCCATTTAACAGATGTGGAGGTTCGATTTGGGATGATGAGAAAGGCCTGGGGGGTGGAGAGTCATGATGGTCGCATAACTGTGAATGTACTTAATGCCACTGAACTGTACACTTAAAATGGCTCAAATGGTCAATGTTATGTATATTTTACCGCAACAAAAAAAGAAAGGTATGCCTGGGCTGGCCTGCTGTTCTCAGGAGAGGAGGAGGGACATATGGTGCAGAGAGAAGCCCCAGCTGGCCCCAGGCACATGAATGAGGACAGCAGAACCGCCTAGCTGAGCCCAGCCCAGATTAGAGCTGACATCCAGCCCATACTTCTTTTTTTAAACAAACAAAAAAAAATGCATAAATGCTTCAAAAGTCCATATGTTCTGAAATATATGACATTATATAGGCTCCTTTTCTTTGCTTTAAAAAGTTAAACTACTTTTTAAAGTCAGATATTTCTTATAGGGAGAGAAGGACATCCGGACATGTGTCCCTCCACCTGCATCTGTTGCATCTGTGTGTCCTGTAGCCCAGCAGAATGGTGTGGGGGTGACTACGACCATGGGGGAGAGGAGGCAGAGGTCACCTGGTTCCCACAGGTGGAGGAAACACTGGCCTTCTCTTGGCCAAGGCTCACCTCCTGGGGAGCATTGGGGTAAATCTTTCTGGAAAACCACCCTTCGGTATGTGTAATACCCATCCCAACTCCCTTCAATGCACTCGATTGCTAATTACAGAGCTTAGAGCTGGAGAGACCCCTCTCCCACTGCAGGTGACCAAACTGAGACTTAAAGGGATGGAGGACTTGCACAAGCTCACAGAGCTAAACAGCTAATCAGTGGTAGAGTCACAACCGGAACCCGACTGTACTGATGGCAAGTCCAGTGAGGGGTGTAGGTTGCTGAGAAATACTGGGAAATCGCTGTCCTGATGGAGAGAGAAGGGAGTGGAGGGGAGAGACGGGAGGCGAACATGTGCACAAGCCCCACCGACGGAGCTGGCGGAGTCACCACACATCACCCGCTCGTCTCCAGGTCATCCGCAACCTCCTCTCCAGCCCTTACACGCCCTCACCTTCAGCTTCTGTATGCGAACCACATACCTGTCCCAAACACCTGCATGTGCCCGCGTCTCTCACTTAGCCGAGGAGGTGGCACCAGGCACCTACAACAGTTGAACGCTCACCTCACAGGACCCATTCGATGTCACCTCCTCCATGAAGCTTCCTCACTCCTTCCCAGGCAGAGCAGATCCCCTTCTCCTCTGACTCCAAAGCGTGGCTTGTCGCGCTCCACACAGTAGGTTTTACACGTCGTCGAGGCCACATACATGCCATCCTGTGTGTGGGGACACGTCGGAGGTGCCAGCAGACCCTGTTCCCCTGTGTGTCCCCACAGGGTCTCACACTGGGCTTAGGACAGAGCAGGCTGTCCCTGCGTATTTGCTGAATGATGAATGAAAAGCCTAGCTGGCCTGAGATGGCTTCCAACTTAGGCGATGGTGTGAAGAGAGGGACAGAGATGAAGGGGAGAGAAGGACATTCATGCACGTGACCAGCCCCAGTGACCAGCCCCAGCACACAGTGTCTGGATGTCTGGAGACGGTGCCGTGAAGGAGGTGACTCCTGACTACTGCTGACGAGTGCCCCTCAGACCTGCTTCATCTCTGGGTCTCGTCCTCGCACACATCGGGTCTGGCGCCCATGGCCTGCCGCCGGCGGGAGCCACACCACGGCCCCTGGGGAGCCTGCCGTGCAGAGCAGCCATTAGGCACGCAGAGCTCCTCCTGCCCTCGGTAGGCAGAGGCCACTCACCGAACGAGCCAGCAGTGGGAGCGGGCCTCCGTTTGACCCTCCGCTCACTCCTGTTTTACGCCCGCCTGGCTGTGTGCGAACACCCCAGAGGCGAACCTGTGGGCTGTTCAAGGCCGAAGCAAGATGCAGTGGGGAAGCTGTCACACTGCCTGGGAGGCCGGCAGCGGCTCCGGTGACTGGCCGTGTGCTGTGACAAGAGCGTGGGTTTCATGTCCCAGGGAGCTCCTCTCGGCTACTGTGTGATCCTGGAGACTGGCTTTACCCTTCTTCAGTCGGGCTGTCTTGTGGTTTCACCGGATTACGAGTCAGGGGCCTTTTCCAGTGCCGGGCGCAGTGTAGATGCCTGTAGCAGATTTAGTAGGAGCGTCAGGGCTTCCAGCTGCCCATGAGGGGCGCGGCCCCTGTGGGGAGGGGGTGGTTGTCATTCACTCGCCTGTGATGGTGGGTGGGGGAGCGGACTCCTGCCTCAGGGACTCACCGGCTGTGATCTTGGGCCTAACGCTCCCTTTCTGGGTCTCATTTTTCTCTTCTGTGAGATGGGAATGATAACGGAACGATTCCACGTCGTTGTGAAGCTCTGTGTGAGATCGTCTAACCAAATACTGAGCTCAGTGGCTGGAGCAAAGTGAGCCTCACTCATTTTCGGCTTGTCTGTTGTTACGGAAAATTCTCCACCCTCACAGCCCCCAACCCCTGAGGAAAGAGGCAGTCACGGGGCGTTTTTGCAAATAGGAGTTTCTCCGGAAGGAGGACCAAAATGTCTGCCAGAACACACGTCTCCCTCGCTACTCTGTCCCTTGCCGTTGGCCGTGTGTCATTTGCACTCAGAGCCGCCCTAGGAGGCAGCAGGGGAAGGTGTTTGTTGTCCTCATATGAGCTTCTTACGGTTGCCATACTAGTTGACCACAGACTGGGTGGCTTAAAACAACAGGAATTTATCGTCTCACAGTTCTGGAAGCCGGAAGTTCAAAACCAGGGTGTTGGCAAAGCCACACTCCTCTGCAGACTTTGGGGGACGGCCCTCCTTTGCCGCTCCCAGCTTCTGGTGGCTCCAGGCAGGCACTGATTGTGGCAGCGTCACTCCAGTCTCTGCCTCACTCTTCGCGTGGCCTTCTTCCCTGTGTCTCTGGGTGTCACATCTTCCTGTCCTTTCTCTTCTAAGGACCCAAGTCGTTGGAGTTAGGGCGCACCCGAAATCCAGGATGGTCTCATCTCGAGATCCTTAATTACATCTGCAGAGACCTTATTTCAAAATAAGGTCATATGCACAGGTAGCAAGGCGAGGATTTGGGCATATCTTTTGAGGGGACACAATTTAACCCGCTACATCCATTTATATACAAGGAGATGAGGCTCCCATCTTTTCCAGGGTTGCATGGCTGCTTAGCAACAGAGCTGCCTTCTGTGTCGACTACTCTGAGCGCATCCAGTACCTCAAGGGCAAGGCTATGGGTGAAGTTCCTCTTGCAGCCTCTCCCGCAGCCTGCGGGTGCATGGTGCTTCTGTTAGGGCCCTTCCTGCCCTCCTCCTCTACATCTGATGTGTTTCTGTGACGCTGTCTTGTCTCACTAGGGTGCTTGAGGACAGCCGGATCTGGAGGCTTCGCACCGTAACCACTTGGACACAGGAATTGCAGCTCCTGTGACAAATTGGTGCCATTTGGGCAACTGAGCCTTCGGCCGCTCGCTTCATACCTGTGGGCAGCCAGGTACCTGGTGTTTACACCAGGTCAGGCTAGGGCAGCGCCGCTGGCCACATATCCCTAGGCAAGAGGAGGGACCTCACCATTCTGGGGCCCTTCCCCGATTCCAGAGACAGGGTCGTGATCTGTGTGTACAACTCACTTTAACCTTACCTGACCTGGACCGTTCGGACACATTTTTCCCTGAATGTAGAATGAGAAAAATACCCTCCCTAACTACCTTGCAGGCTGAGGAGCAAAGGAACTAATTTATGTAAAAGCGCTTTAGTACAAGTGTGAGGATTAATTATACTGTCATCCTCCCACGTTCCCTGTCCCCCACCCCCAGAACCCAAAGCCGGACTCCGGAGAAGCTGGACGCTTTCCCTGGGGCGCGTCCTTACGCCTCTGCCCAGAGGCGAGGCGGCTCCCTCAGACCTTTCGGGGCCTGTCCTCCTCGGGCCTGGGGACTGTCTCAAAGGAGGAGGCCCAATGACCATGGCAGCAGGACGACGACTCCTACTGCTGTGGAACCTCTGGGTCTCCTTGGCGTGGGGATCGGGCTTCCTGGTGGTGTGAAGCAGCTGTGACAGCTCTACAGATAGATTTCCATTGGAATGCATGTGTCAGAGCGTCAACATGTCTGCGTTGCATTCAGTCCTCATTAAAATGGAGGCCTGTCGCCACCGGGTACAGAGGAGGTGTGCCGTATCATTTATCGTTGGTTTTTGTTTGTTTGTTTGTTTGTTTGTCTGTTTTCCTAAAACTGGGCTGGTCAGGTTCAAATGACAGATAAAACTGCCACCCACCTCTCTCCACCCTGTCATTTTTTCCAGCTCACATCTGTTCACTGCACATTGTATGTTAAATGTTACATTACTTGAGTGTCAGAAGCTCTGAGTGGTACCCTCCGAAATCTGATTGGTCTGGCGTCCTGGCAACTCGTAGGGGTTATTTCTGCTGCTTTCTGTCTCAGCAAGGTCGCTGGCTCGGGCTTCCATCTCTCCGCATGCTGGCCTCTTCTCTGTCTTGTGTTCCACGAAGCCCCTGTCCTGAGCTGTCGGAAGGTTCCCGCCTCCCTGCGTTTATTACCTTGTTCCCTGCCTTCTGTCTCAGCCAAGCTTTCAGTCCTCTCTCCCAGACGGCGCCAGAGATGGATGTGAGAAATGAGAACTCCACCTACCACTCAGGAATTCTAAAGACTTCTAACAACGAACACAACTCACTCAATCCCACATCACTTAGAGATCTGCATCTAAGTGTATTAAGGTTATCATTGCACCAACGTTCTTACCCTGTTACTTTACATGCACGCTGGGTCAAAAGGACCGTGTTTCCATAATTTTAACTCCTAGAAGAACAGAGATGAGTTGAAGTGTTTGTAATATGCGAACAATTTATACTTCATAAAATGCATCAGATTTTAATTAGGATGGGATAGAAGCAATTTGTGTGGGCAGACATAGAGAGAGCTTTGTTTTCTAGTACTGGGCCTTCCATCCAATGTCATTTGTTGAAATAAAAATCCTATCATGAACTCCACATGACTCAAATTCTGAAGTCACAGTGGGATTTGGCTACAATTTATACATTCCCAGAATTCATACCCTCAGGCTGCCTGAACTAGATATAAAATAGGATTGGTAGCCAGTTTCTCCATAATGAATTAGCAAAGAAAATGAAGTGCGTTCAGTGGGGATGGGAAAAGGAGAGACTATGATTTTATCACCTCTAGTTCCTTGAGTCTCTTAGCCAGAGATCACAGACTCTGGTCTGTGGGCCTGTTGGCTTATGCTTTGTCTCCTACACCTTCATGCTACAACGGTAGAGGCGAGTGGCAGTGGCACCAGAGACTATGGTGTGCAAAACCTAAAATATTTGCTCTCTGGCCCTTTACAGAAAAAGCTAGCTGAACTTTGCACTAAGCTGTTGGGTACTTCTGTGCTACGTAGCACCCATGGGTGAACTTCTTGGCTGTGATGGTCCCTGAAATGTTCAACGTGAGCCATTCGAAAGGCTGCCCTGCTTGATGTCTGAACCAACCAAATAGAAACAAAAGAAACTGTCCTGCATAGTCTGGAGCACAAAACACATACAGTCTGGTGTCACATAATCAGATCATATTAACTAAGATTGTTCTTTGCAAATGGTTTGCCGTCAGATCTACTTTGCACTGTTCTCCTCAGGAATGACAGCAGCACAATTAACAACGGCAGTAGTGCCTTAGCAGCAAGGGTCTCCAACGTGTATTGAATGCTTACAATACACTTTGAATATCTTACATATATTCAAACAACCCTGGAAGGCAGGTGGCAGTGGCACTGATGACCCATGTTACAGACGAGGAAACTGCAGACCAGAGAGAGTAGATAGCTCCTCTGTGTCATGCACTTGGAAGCATCGAGCTGGTTGGGACCCAGCCTGAAGCCCTAACCTGCATCGTGACCCTCCATTCACTGCGAGGGTCTTTTTTTCATGTTCATTGAAATGGGATTTAATCTGATTTCAGAGAATCATACAATTTTAGCATTGAAACTCCTTGATACTCCTCTAGCACCGTCTGCCTCATTTTGTCAGTAGTAATGAACGTTTGTATGATGCTTTAAAGTCAAAGAAGACATTCATATAGGTCTCTTATTTGATGCTCTTGCCAACCCCGTGATGTAGGCAGGTCTGCTTTTTGGAAGAGGAATGGAGGACCAGCAAGGACACAGGGTTCCCCGTAAGAGCCAGGCGTGCGTCTCATCCTTGAGTTTTCTGACTCTGAGGTTCATTGGATTTCCAAAAGGCCACATGAACCAAAGATCCATTGATTTAATTTGTTCCAAAGTCACCTCGCTTGTTGTCAGCTGCACCAGAGCTAGAACAAGATAGAAAATACAGTCAGGTCCTTTATATCCACGGGTTCCACATGTGTGAATTCAAGCAACCTCAGATTGAAAATATTCAATAAAAATGTTACGTTGTTGCTGACATGTACTGTATAGTTAGGCCTACAGTGGTTACATTTGTGCTGAATGTTTACAGACTTTTTTTCTTGTCATTATTCTCTAAACAATACAGTATAACAACTAGTTACATAGCATTTACATTTATTAAGCATTATAAGTAATCTTGAGATGCTTTAAAGTATGTAGGAGGCTGTGCCTAGGTTAGATGCACATAGTATGATGTTTTATTTATATAAAAGACGAGCATCCTCAGATTTTGGTATCTGCAGGGGGTCCTGGAATTAATCTCCCACAGATTCCAAGGGATGACTGTGGTTATCCTGGAATCTCTAAGCAAGACAGGGAAGCTAAGAAGGAAAGTCTGATCACCTCCTCAGGGAAGCATGGGACATGAGGTCTCCAGGAGCTACAGGGTAACTGGTTTCTAGTGACAGCCGTGTATCCATTCATTCCACATCGATTGAATACAACGTGCCAAGCATCGTATTCAAGCAGTGGTTTCCAACTTGGACGGCTTGTTGAAACAGACTGCTGGGCTCCATCACTGGAGGTTCCAGTCAGCAGGTCGGGGGCGGAGCCCGAGAATTTGCATTTCTAACAAGTTCCCAGGTTGGCAGGCTGCTACCAGGGACTATAGTTAGAGGCTTCAGACACAGCGATTAAACTAGAGATGGTTGGTGTTCCTGTCCTCAACGGAGCTTACACATGTGAGTGGATGAATGAATGAATGAATGAATGAAGAGTCTCATCGAGTAGACGGTCACTGAGGAAAGCTAGCATCACAATGCCGTGTGGGAAGACTACCAGAGGTCAGTATGGGAGGTGCAAGGAGCAGAGAGAAGAAGCCAATTCAGTCTGGCTGGGCACAGGAGGCTTTGCAGAGGAGGTGGCCACAGGTGGGCATGAAAGCCCAGGAGGCTTTATCCAGGCAGGAGAGGAGCAGCAGGCAAAAGGCCCAGGGGCAGGAGAGTGGGAGGCTGGAGAACCCAGGATGAGTTGGGGGGTGGTACCCACCGATCGGTATGATTGGCGTGAAAAGTGCATTTGTGGGCAAGAGATAGGGTCGGGGTGGGGGATAGTGAGGGACTAGAGCTTACGACAGGAGCCGATTGCGAAGGGCCTTGCACAACATGTGGAAGAGCTGGGGTTTCACCCTAATGGCAACGGGAGGCCCGGAAGAATTTCAGGCTGTGGAATGGTGTGGATGAGATGAGCACTGGAGAAAGATGCAGACCCTCCTGAGCTGGAATCTGCCACCGCATTTCACTACCCCGAGCAATGATAATGAGCCTATGAGAGAGAAGAGCGGGCAAGGCCACTTACTGAGTCTGACTCTTCTCAGCTACCATTTCGGACCTTTGCTAACCCGTTTTAGGCCATTTTTAAAAGTCATAAAATAGTGATTGAGTGTCTGGGGAAGAAAGATGGAATGTTTGTTCTGATTCCATTTTGCCATGTGACCTTGGGCAAGTTACTTAGCCTCTCTGTGCTGCTGTTTCCTTGTCTGTGAAGTGAGGCTGATAGTGGGTTGTCATGAGGACGATATGGGTTAGTATCAAGTAAAATGCCTCCGGGTACATCGTAAGCACTCTGCACAGGTTCGGTATTTTTCTTAGTTTCTGTTAGGTGGCATTTTCTGCTTTCCCAGGAGAGACGATAAAGTTGGGTGTTTCTGTGTCATCACGCGTCTCTGTAATTAGCCCGTTTTCTTCGAGAAAGAACAGCAAGAGTCTCTCCAGTACACAGATGTAAGTGCTTGTCCTCTTTGACTGTCTTTGTCTCTCTTTTTTTTTTTTTAAGAAGTAATTTCATGGCTCATGCACTAGAGATTCCATCAGGAAAGCGGGTCCTCTCTATCAGGCAGATGATCGCCCCTGCTGGGCGTTCATTGGCAAATCACAGTTCTGTTAATCAACACGATGTGCAATTCAAGCTCTCAACTCCTTTCAAACTCACCCTTTCTCACTTGGGGTTCGAGTTGTGGCCTCTCTCCCCTTCTGAGCCCTGGGGACTCAGGCCACCCCTTCGTCCTTGCTCACTCCTGGGTCCAGCAGCGAGAAGGACATGGGCGTCGTGCCTGCCTCCCCCACACTTGCCTGTCTTGTGCATCCTTGTTCTGCTGCTTCCTACCTACCCCAACGGCCCCATCACCTACTTTCTGGAAAAGTTTCTGATTTCTCCACGGTGGAAAAAGGGACATGCGTTTCTATTCCGAGCGCTTTGCTTTGACTTGGCTTCGTGGTCTTCAGCACGGCGTCTCGGTCTGTGTAATGAGCCTCTCTCTGTGCTTCAGCTGACAGCCCCTAATAGCACTACTTTGCTAATGCAGCTGTGACAAATCCTACACAATGAAACCCCTTAACAGATGCTTCCCAAGTCAGGTCTCCAGTTCCTCCAGTTATCCCTCTCACCACTTCCCTTGAGACTGTGTCCTTGGGCATTTTCTTTTTTAAAAAACCAGGGGTGTCAGTGAGTTGCGATAATCCCCCCAACCCTCAGGTGTCACCAGAGACCTAGAAATAGGCTCCAGAGGTGAAGTGACTTGTGAAGTCCTCAGCAGGGCCAGGTCTTAATCGAGACCTCCTGATGTTTCTTCTGACACTGGCTCTGAAAAGCACTTTGAAAAAAAATTAGGAGGGCTATGCCATGCAATCTATTGTCACCCGTTACTAAGACTGTCATTAAAAATGAAGCGTCATGGTCACTGAACTGTACCCTTAAAAACGAGTAAGATGGTAAATTTTACGTTATGTATATGTCGCCACTTTTTTTTTTTTAAAAAGGCATGAAATTCTGACACATGCTACAAGATGGTTGAAAATATTATGGTAAGTAAAATGAGCCAGACATGAAAGGGCAAATATTTTGTGATTCTATATAGAGTGGTCCCTCTTTACCCACAGTTTGTTACCCATGGTCAACTCTGGTCTGGAAATATTAAATGGAAAATTCCAAAAATAAACAATTCAGAAGTTTTAAATAGTGTGCCGTTCTGAGTAACGTGACGAAATTTCTCACCATCCCGCTCCGTCCTGTCCAGGATGTGAATCACCACTTTGCCCGGCGTGTCCGCGTCATGTGAGCTCCCCACGTGCTCGTCGCTTAGCAGTCATTGGGGTTATCGGAGCCGTCTCGGTGCTGCAGAGCTTCTTTTCAAGTAACCCGTGTTTTCCTTAGTGACGGCCTCGAAGCTCTTCACAGAGCTCTTACTACAGCACGTTGTTGTAATCGTTGTATTTCGTTATTAGTTCTTGTTGCTCTCTTACTGTGCCTAATTTATACGTTAAGCTTCATCGTAGATGTATACGTATAGAAAAAAAAATAGTGCGTATTGGGTTTCGTACTGTCCGCGGTTTTAGGCATCCACATGGGATCTCAGAACATATGCCCTTCAGATGCGGGGGGGACTACTGTGTATGCTCCCTCGAGTTGTCGAATTCATAGAGACAGAAAGCAGAGGGTGGTTGCCAGGGACCGTGGGGGAGCGGAGAATGAGCAGTTAGCGTTTAATGGGTGTAGAGTTTCAGTTTGGGAAGATGCACAAATTTGGGAGATGGATGGTGGTCCTGGCTGCACAACAATGTGAATGTGCTGAATGCCACTGAATTGTATACTTAAAAACGGTTCCAATGGTAAATTTTATGTCACATATAAATATAAATAAAAGGGGAGGGGAAGAACCACGATGAAAACATTTTTAAAGTGCAAAATGAACATTGGGGGAAAGCAAAAATATAAAAATAACCTTCTCGAAAGCCCCATTTATTGATTCAAAGTCATTCTCTTAGCTTTGGGTTGTAAAAATGTATTGTGTAACTCGGGTTGTTCACAAAATGATCGTGTTTGGTATATTCAATTTAAAGGTAGAACTCAGACAGTTCACCCATTCATTCAGCACATTTATGGAGCCTAAAGGAGGCCCAGTGCTCAGCACTGAGTAAAACAATCAATGCAAACCCACTAATTGAATTTAATTTAAAATGGTCGACATTTTTCTTACAAATAGCTCGACAAGCCATCGTACTTAAGGAATCCAGCATCTCTTGGCTCTTGTGGGTTTTATTGGCGAGTCTCTTTCAGGCTTTCAGGAGGAGACAGGCCCAGATTGTATCTGGTGATGAACTGTTGCTTAAAAGATACGAGAAAATGAAGCATGGAGGGAGCCATGTCCCTCGCCACACAGCGTCCCTGGGTCTCAGGGCTCCCAAGACTGAACTCTGTGGGAACAGTGTTATTTGGATGTTGGGCTGAGCTTGAGTCACCTGCCATTTCTGTTTGCCCCTCACATTCCTACATCCCTAAAGAGGATCTGTTGGGTCACCTGGTCATTTTTCAGTAAGATGCGACTCCATTGGGCAGGGTGTCCCTCCGAGTTGTCTCTGAAGCGTAAGGTTGTTATGACAATTAAATGAATTAATAAATGTGAAATCCTTAGAACAGTGCTTTATTCAGCACATGGTAAATGCCAAATAAATGCTGTCGTCATCATGAAGGAAGGTACAGGGTCAGACCTGGGGCGGGGGCCAGTTTGCAGGGACTTGGTATAAACTCTGACAATGTTCGGATGCTCTGCGTCAGCCTCATTCACATATAACTTGTCCAGCAGCCTGCTCTAAATGTGCCCGAGGTTTAGCATCAAGGCACATGCAGGAGCAGCCCGATCACCTCTTATATTTCTGCTTTCGAATCACAGGCCCATGAGATTTGCAGTGGCGTGAGTGGGTTGACAACAAAACTCACGCTGTTTATTGACATAAAAACTTTCACCTAGCCTACGCTTTTGGAGTCTAGAAAATGTTGGGTTTTATCTTATCCAAGCCTTTTGCTCAAGGGTATTTGGCTGGATTCAGATGAGACCATGGAAAGAACCCACTTTTCCAGCAGTGTGGGGTGTCCAGTGAGACTTGGAGTCCAGTTCCTCAATAGCTCATCTTCGCATTGTAGCTAATACGCGTCATACATGATCCCCTCTAACCTCACGTTCTGAGAGATTCTGTTATTAACTTCATTTTACAGATGGGGACACTGAGGCTTAGAGATGACCAACGTCACACGACTAACAAGAGCCAGTGCTCAAACTCAGGCAGTCTGGCCCCAGACTCTTCTGGTTCTCAAAATTCAAAAATTTTACTTTTAATTAAAAAGTGTCGCTGTAATCGGTGGTCTCCTGATCTTCTTTAGATGTTTGGAAGAACGCTCACCTTCATAATGTCACAAAGAAGCAGCACAGGGGCGAGCATTCTACTTCCATGTCATTTTGATCTTTCACGTTCAAAAACTGTCAGGTGGTAACCAAGAATATTGCTGGAGCACTTTCCATGCGCCATGCAAGGGGTGAAGTTCAATGCGGTTTTCTGCTGTACCATCCTCTGACGTTCAGGATTTTACAGCTGATACACGCCTCCAGGGCATACATACATTTCTTATTTCTACTTGTCTATAGAAAACTAATTTCACATCACAGCATTTTCCCTGCCCCAATCATATGCGTCTGTAAATCTGTGGTCATTTTGAGTCATATCGATGCTACTTATGTTCCAATTCTCGAAAAGAGGCCTACGGAAAGATTGCCTAGTGCTCAAATGGCATAGGAGTCTTAAAATTTTGAAAAACTAAATCAATAAAATAAAGACTTCTATCATTATGCATTGTCAATCATGGACAGAGATGATGCAGAAAAAAAAAAAAACCACTCTATTCTCTTGTAAGACCTTGGTTAGCTCCTGTTCCCTGGAATTTTCAGGCCGTCTTACCTAGAAGTAAAGCCACTGAGGTATTTAGCATGCAGCTGCTCACAGTATTTTGTTGGGAGGCTGTCGATGAGGAAACCTGCTTTGCGATTGGGCTGTGGAAATCAAGTGCCCCAGAAAAGGACAACTTCTGGGTGGAGGATGCTGGAAAGAGCTGCTTGAACTTCCTCCATCCCCGTACGCCTCATCTAAGCTCAATGACATTGTTTGTTGCTGTGTTTGTTTTTAAATGATGCTTTGAATATTTTCCTCTTTTGATTATAAAAGCAACAGATGTTTATTGTTGAGAATTTGGAAACCACAGAAAAGGATAAAGAAGA
>NW_011888829.1:550715-556349 GCF_000151845.1 Pteropus vampyrus | reverse complement strand
TGGACAGAGTAAGAGGCTAGGAGAGTGGAGAGCATTCTGGGAGGGGGGTAAGCCACTCAGGGTGTCACAGCACAGAGAACGTGAAAGAGAGGAGAGAGAGGAGATGGTGCGGGTGATGAGGGTCAGGCGTGAAGGGCCTGAAACGAGAGCCTCTCTGTGGTCTTTACGATGACGGACAGTGGGACGCCATCCACGGTTTGGGGCTCAGAGGTGGGAGAGTGAGTTTGGCTTTAGGAGACTTCGGCCGCAGAGCGTGGACTGGAGCAGAGAAGTCCTGGGGGGAAGGACTCTGGGGTGAGGCGCGGGGAGCTGAAGACCCAGTGCTAACTGGACTCCCAGTAAGGGCTGGACGCCGCAGCCTACGTAAATTCTCTCATTTCTGGCCTGTACTGAGATGGGGGAACCGAGCCTCACTGAAGGCCGTGTACTGAGCCAGGCGTGATCCCTTATAGCGAAGCTCAGACTCATTTGGCCACACGGGAGTGGGGACGGGGCCGGGCGGGCCGGGAGGGAACGTGTGCATTGATTATCGTGGAGGCAAAACCCGGTGAACAGGGCAACCGGTCAGACGTGACGGGCCATGAAAGAGGGGGCTTCAGAATGCCGCGGGGGTCGGGGCACAGATGGTCGCGAGGAGTTCGTGCCATCGGCGTCAACAGAGGGGGCGCTCAGACAGTAGATGAGGAACGGAGTTGGGGTTTTAGAGGCTCGGAGTTAGTGCCCTCCGGGGACCACCTGTGATGACATGTTGAGAAAGCCACGAGACGTGTGGACCAGGAGAGAGCTCAGGAGAGAGGTCTGACCCGTTGATGTCGAGTGAATAGGCATAGTATTAGTGGAAACTTAGCTCTGCTTTATATAGGTTGCAAATATATTTGAATGCAGCCAAAGTAGAATTGAATATTATAAATGCAGATACCTTTAAACTCTCCCCCTTCAATAAAGAGAATACTCTATTTAAATTTTGGGGGTGTCATATGTTCCCAGAGCCAGAAGGAGCCAGGTTTCAACTTCCTTCCAGTTCTAAGACTTTGAGTCTTGCCCCGTGTCCTCTGGCCCTGAGCCTTGTGAGCAGGCAGGACGGTGTGTTCCTTGTCTTTAACCTCAGGGACATCTAGACAACTCTGCCACTGGAGTCCCTGCTACTCACAGACCCATGAGGTCCAGCCCAGGATCCAGCAATGTTCCTCCCACCTCTGCATCTAAATCCTACAAGTACTGACGTCCTGGCTCTTTTCCTTTTCCCAGTGACAAGAACCATGTCCCCAGAAGACAGAAATGAATCTTGAGCTTGAGAATTGTTCTGTGCTGCTGGGTGGGAGGACCCAGGAAGTGTCATGACCTGATGAGCTAGTGTCAGATAAACAGCTTGGCTGCCATTGCTTTAGAAGTCATCTGAAGAGTAGAAAAGTCTGGGCATCAATGTATGAATATTTTGCTTTCAATATTTTATCCATCATGCTTAAAAAAAAAAAAAAATTCATGAGCCATGTTTTTTTCTAACTTGGAGATAAATCAAACATACCAGGTTCCTTTGAGAGAACAACAGCAAAAAAGGTTTTGCCCAGTGTTTCCTGTCGTGTTCTGGGTTTTCACGTATCTGCCAATGACCCTGGCCTCGCTGGAACAGGCTTCAGTAGCCTGCCACGAACAAAGACAACACCCAGGGCAGCGGGGAGAGAGGCACACGCGGGGCCACGGGGTGGGCATGCTTGTCTCTTACAGAACCTGACACAAAGTACACGGTAAGCGTTTACTCGACAAAAGACCCCACAGCCAAACACTGGCAAAATTCGAAAGTGACTGACTGCACATGAAGCATGAAAAATGCTTCTAATCACGTGAGACACTTCAAGCATAGAAAGCAAGCCCTACAAAGTGGAAAATATTTGAAAACATAAAAGTGAAGCCATTAGGCATCACTTTTCAACAAAACAAATCGAAAAAAGCTTTCTCATCGACTGCCTCTAAGTGAGTTACGTACTGTCACCAGTGCCTGGCACATAAGTGACGAATAAATGCCAGCTCCTTTCTGGCATTTGCTCACTGAACTTCTGGGAGAGACACTGTGAGCTCCTACTCATTCGTGTCTTTACTGGATGGAGCAGAGTCACTCCTTCATGAAATGGAGATTTAGAGTCCCTGCTATGTATTAGATGCTGTGAGAGACACAATGAAGAAACAATGCCACCTCTGTTCTCCAAGCCGTTGATCGATTGCATGAGACATGGCGGACAGGCCGAGGCTTCGTGGGCTTGGGGCCATCTCGGAGGAAGGGCTGCTGTCTTGCTCATCTTTGTAGAACAATACCTGGCTGAGAGCAAGTGAGCAAATCACTGGTGACCGAATGAATGAGCGCAAAGCGAGAGGCCCACAAGGATGCTCCACGATGGGCGCTTCCTACAAAACGGGCGGTTCTGAGTGGAGCCCTGGAGAGATCTCAGCGAGGGTGTTTGTCGAGTGGAATCAGGGACTTTCCTGAGTTTGCGTGTGGGTCTGACCGTTCGGTTTGGATCAAATTCCGAGTAGGTGAGAGGGTGTTGTCTCTGGTGTTCAGGTTTATCCACTCTGCTTATTCATTCTCCTCTGCATAGAAATAGACTCAAGTCTCGCATACTTCAAAAAAAAAAAAAAAAGTCCTTGTCCCCCTGTGTTCCACCCTTCCAGCCCATTTCCCTGTTCTTTTCTACAGTCTACTTGAAAACATTATATTTAAAGTGACTTTTACTTCTTTCCGCCCATTCATTCCTAGTTACTTAGTGAGATTGACTTCCACTAAAGGAGTCTTTGTCAAGGTCATGGGGGACCTCCTAGTTGACTGTCTGGTAAGCCTCCACGTGGGGAGAGACCGTGCCAATTTTATGAACCACTGCATTCCCTGTTGCTAGCACAGTGCTTGCACACAGCTGGTGCTCAGGAAGTCTTCGATGAATGTTTTATGACGTGATGTCTTATTTGATCTCGGGAATATCAGCCGTCATTGGAACCCTTTCTCCCTCTCCCTCCCGTGATGTCTCCCATTGCCTGTCCCTCTTGGCCATCCATTCTCGTCTTCCTCTCCTTTCTCTTCTCATCGCTTAAATGGGGGTGTTCAAATTATGTCCGTAGCCACTTTTTATTCTCGCTTTTGTACACCTACCCTGGGAGAGCAGGCGCTCTATCCTGCAGCTTTAACACAAGTCTCATATCAACATCTCAAGCACTAATCTCTTCCCCCGCCCCGCACTAGACACATACAGCCAGGGCCCTAAGGGACATCTCTACCTAGAGACCTGTTAGGCGCTTAACAAACTTAACAGCTTCTCTCCTCTTATGAGATCTGTTCTTCTTGTCCTTCCTCCCACACTCCCTCCAGATAAACAAACAAACAAACCCAAACAGAGAAGCAACACTCTGTGCCTCTTCTTTTGTTCTGTATCCTCGTCAATAATGTCACCATTTTCTCATCATCCAAGCCAGAAGCCTGACTTACCCCTCTCCCTTCTCACTCGACATTCAGTCCCCAATTCCTATCAGTTCTACCGCCGAAGAGAACTTAGCTTCTACTAAGTCACAGCAAGTACTTGTTTCCACTTAACGTGTGCTGTACTTCTTCCTTGCTTTTCCCACCTGGGTGCACCTGCTCGGGTTCACATATATAACCTGCAGTGTAGGGATCTTATGGAACACATAGGCTCGTGCATTATTTTTCATTTAGTTTTCTGTTATAAACTTTTCCTTGGTCATTGACATTCTTCAAAAGAGTAATTTAATAGCCAAATAATATTCTGTTATCTTTTATCGAATGTTAACATCTCTCCTGGGGTTTGAAGTGACCTGAAATCCAAAAGGGACAGAGGAAAGGAAAGGGCACGGGCAGACTGAGGTCCCTGCCAAGACCCGCCTGTAGATCCTGGTGTTCAGATTCTGGCTGTGTGACCTTGATCAACTGAAATTCCCTTGCCTCGATTTCTGTGTCTACAAAATGACAGAAATAGCAGCTACCTTACAGAGCCATTGGGAGGCTGAATGGCCATCTTCTTCGTAAATTGCTCAGGACAATACCTGCACGTTGTAAATGCACAATAAATGTTCATCCCTATTTATCTTCCCCTTCTCCAGGCTTTTCAAATTCTTTGCCATCAACCACTTTTCAGGTGCCTGCCTGCAGCATTTTTTCTGGCAAGTACAGCACCCTCTAAGGTGCCGATGTGTTTTAAAGCTCCCAACTTTTGTTGCTTTGTGGGGACACTCTGGGGGCCCATTCTTGCCAAGCCACCCTGATTTCTAGCCTCTGCACCCAGAGTAGCTGTCAGTGATACATGACATAGAGGAGGGACATGGGAGCTTCTCTGGGGCAGTACAGAGGATTATACTCGTCCAGCTCATCACTCACAGTAAGAAGACCCCTGGGACCAAGAACCGGCCGCCCAGTTGGGTCCACCCAGGTGTATCTAGTTGGCTGAGCCCCCGTTTCTTTTTGTCTTTCCCTCCTGCAGCTTCTGCTGTTGGCTTAGCAGAGCGGCTGCAGGGAGAAGGAGTCATCCTTGTGGGTTTTTTGTTTTTTGTTTTTTGTTTTTTTGTTTTTTTTTTGGTTTGGGACTCTGCCTCGCAGTTCTGGGTTCTTCCCCCTTCTCCTTTCTTGTCTCCAGGCACTTGCTTTAGCTGCTGACCTACCTCTCATCAGGCGAGTACAGATTTTGCAGTTTGCCTTCCATTGTTTTGACAGTGGGTGTGATTTGTATATGGCAGCATCATATAACCTCCGTATTTATGGCAGCTCTTTACTCCAGAGGTAGGGTCGGGGAGGAGGAAACTTCCAGCCCATTATTTGACCCAAAAATCATTTTTTAAATTTCTCCAGCAACTACCCTCCCCCGTGATCTCTTCCTGATTTGGGGGGCAGTGCAGAAATATCTATGGGGTTCATAATCTGTGGGGTAGCATATGTGCTCATTAAACTTTATGGCAAGAAGCCCCCACGTTGCATGGTTCTGGACTTTGGACTTATGTTGATACTCTGTTTGCATATGATAAACAAATACGTTGAATTTTTAAACATTAGTTCACAATGGCTTTTAAAAACAAAATCATATCGGAGGAGAGAAATTGTCTTCAAATCACAGTGACATTTGAACGATTTGAATTGGGTTGAATTGGGTAAGTACAGCCTCACCCTATGCTATTTTGTGGGGCACACAGTTTCAGTCATTGTTACAGCATGGGGCGATGATCTCATTTAGCAAACATTTATTGAGCACCTGCTCATGTCAGTCACATGAGAACAAAATAAATCAGACATGACCACAGCCCTGAACAAGCTCTCATTTATTGGAGGGAGAGAGACATAAATACTTGTAATACGACATGTTGACAGGAGTTACAGGAGCCCTGAGCACTGGACGCGTGTCTGCTAACATGCCCTGGAAGCCTCCTAGACATTCACTTGTCAGGAAAATCTTTACGGGTGACGAGAAGCTTGCCAGGTGGAGCGTGTGGGCAGCCATGTTGGCAGAGAGCACAGCGCCATCGGGGAAGAGGAAAGCACCAGGTCATTCAGGGAAGTGCAGAGTGTTGTCACTGCAGCCTGGGGGGCTTGGAGAAGGAGGGAGGAAAGAACCTTTGAGGAAGCGAAGCCCCAAAGTCAGGCATTTT
>NW_011888829.1:544632-550665 GCF_000151845.1 Pteropus vampyrus | reverse complement strand
TTTTTTCTGGCAAGTACAGCACCCTCTAAGGTGCCGATGTGTTTTAAAGCTCCCAACTTTTGTTGCTTTGTGGGGACACTCTGGGGGCCCATTCTTGCCAAGCCACCCTGATTTCTAGCCTCTGCACCCAGAGTAGCTGTCAGTGATACATGACATAGAGGAGGGACATGGGAGCTTCTCTGGGGCAGTACAGAGGATTATACTCGTCCAGCTCATCACTCACAGTAAGAAGACCCCTGGGACCAAGAACCGGCCGCCCAGTTGGGTCCACCCAGGTGTATCTAGTTGGCTGAGCCCCCGTTTCTTTTTGTCTTTCCCTCCTGCAGCTTCTGCTGTTGGCTTAGCAGAGCGGCTGCAGGGAGAAGGAGTCATCCTTGTGGGTTTTTTGTTTTTTGTTTTTTGTTTTTTTGTTTTTTTTTTGGTTTGGGACTCTGCCTCGCAGTTCTGGGTTCTTCCCCCTTCTCCTTTCTTGTCTCCAGGCACTTGCTTTAGCTGCTGACCTACCTCTCATCAGGCGAGTACAGATTTTGCAGTTTGCCTTCCATTGTTTTGACAGTGGGTGTGATTTGTATATGGCAGCATCATATAACCTCCGTATTTATGGCAGCTCTTTACTCCAGAGGTAGGGTCGGGGAGGAGGAAACTTCCAGCCCATTATTTGACCCAAAAATCATTTTTTAAATTTCTCCAGCAACTACCCTCCCCCGTGATCTCTTCCTGATTTGGGGGGCAGTGCAGAAATATCTATGGGGTTCATAATCTGTGGGGTAGCATATGTGCTCATTAAACTTTATGGCAAGAAGCCCCCACGTTGCATGGTTCTGGACTTTGGACTTATGTTGATACTCTGTTTGCATATGATAAACAAATACGTTGAATTTTTAAACATTAGTTCACAATGGCTTTTAAAAACAAAATCATATCGGAGGAGAGAAATTGTCTTCAAATCACAGTGACATTTGAACGATTTGAATTGGGTTGAATTGGGTAAGTACAGCCTCACCCTATGCTATTTTGTGGGGCACACAGTTTCAGTCATTGTTACAGCATGGGGCGATGATCTCATTTAGCAAACATTTATTGAGCACCTGCTCATGTCAGTCACATGAGAACAAAATAAATCAGACATGACCACAGCCCTGAACAAGCTCTCATTTATTGGAGGGAGAGAGACATAAATACTTGTAATACGACATGTTGACAGGAGTTACAGGAGCCCTGAGCACTGGACGCGTGTCTGCTAACATGCCCTGGAAGCCTCCTAGACATTCACTTGTCAGGAAAATCTTTACGGGTGACGAGAAGCTTGCCAGGTGGAGCGTGTGGGCAGCCATGTTGGCAGAGAGCACAGCGCCATCGGGGAAGAGGAAAGCACCAGGTCATTCAGGGAAGTGCAGAGTGTTGTCACTGCAGCCTGGGGGGCTTGGAGAAGGAGGGAGGAAAGAACCTTTGAGGAAGCGAAGCCCCAAAGTCAGGCATTTTTCTCATGGAAATGGAAGAACGATTTTGTATCCACGTAAAAATAATTTCTTAAACATAACAGCGTTATCATCCTGAACCAACTTACACTCTAGAAGAAAGTTATAGGCAAATCTTCCTGTTAGCTACTTCTCTGTTGTGGTTTTCATTGACGAGATCACTGAAACCCTCCCAACAGAGCCGTAGCCTTGCCCATGCCTCTTCCTTCCAGATCAGTGTAGTGCTCACTGCGAGAGCCCAGGGTTCAAATAGCCTCTATGGCCAGCAGCACCTCTGCTATTAGCTGCTGTAGCCTCCAGCTGTTTTGGTCCTGGGAGGATGAGGCATCACCAGTCCAGGGCAAAAGCATCTCAATTTTAATAAATAGAAAAATAGACTCTTCACCTTGGCCTCTGCAGCTATCTGAGAGGCACAGGAGAAGCCTGCTCCCCCTGGGCACCCAATTCTAAATTAAGGCCTATCTTCAACATGTTACTCAGTTTCTGCGTGCTCATGTACAGCAAATGCAAAAGATGTGGCATGTGAAGAAAAAGAGAACCACTTTAAGTGACTTCCATTTCTCCTTACACTTGCATAGATCAAGCTTCGTGTCAGGTACTACTCTAAGCATTTAATCCTTTTAATAACCCTTTGAAGTAAGTCCTGTCCTCCACTTACAAATATAGAAGGTGTACTGACTTGCTTGAGTTCGCGCAGCCAGTAAGTGGCAGAGCCAGGATTTGAACCCAGGCAGCCTGGTTCCGAGAATCTGTGCTTCCATCGCCATGTGTTGAATCTCTTGATGGTTACCCAGGATCCAGCTCCCCACTTCCTTCAGAGATGGTTGCCATGCGGTAATTTGGTCCTGGAATATTCCCTCTCCTTTGATCAACCTGTCCTGAGCTGATCCGATAGCCAGTGTGTTCATCGCAGACTCTCTCTCTCTACTTCTTACTCTCCAGGCTGACCCTTTGAGGCAAAAACTCTTGAGTTATGGCCCCATCATCTTGCTCTGCCCTCTAATTCCTGTGACCTTGAACCCCAAGGAACTGACTTATGAATGAATGTCTGGCTCCCAGGGCAGCTGACACCCTTCCACTGGCAATGTGCTTATATCTTACAGAAGGGAGAGGCTTCTGACCAACAAGGCTCACCCAGAGGTGCCCTGTGTGGCCAGCAGGGGAGGACCATGACCTTGCTGGTCGCTCCACACTCTTGATGTTGGGGCCATTAAGAGAGTTTCTTCTCTCCCTCTGTCCAAGTCTTCACCATCACAGCAAGGTCTAACATATACTTACCCTCACCGTTCTTGTTTCTTTCTTTTTTTTTTTTAAATCAAATTATCATTTTTTTTTCTGCGAGATCTTGAAAGAGCAAATAGAAAGATATTCAGAGCGCATATATATTTTTCTTCTCTAAGTGGTGTTTATTTAAATGCATATGCCTTGGTTTCCCGTGTAGAGTTGCAAGCAATACCTTTCAATTTAAATGTTAATAGCAGTGTAAACTTCAAAATCAAAATTTTTCCATGAGGGAGAACTGCTTTTTTTGGTTCTATTTAATGGTTCTCCTCGCCTTTCCTCCTCCACCCTGCCCCCCTTGTCATCAACCCCTTCTGCCCACTCCTCTCCACTGTGCTGAACTAAATGCTATTGCTAAAAAGTTTAGAATGAACCTTTTTCATTTCGAAAATTTGAATGTTAAACGTTAGGTCATGGAATACAGATAATGGGCTCAAACCCAACATGACGCATAAGAATATTTTTCTTTATCTCAGCTTTAGCCTCAGAGGCCACCTCTCCGTTCCAGCTTCTTTCCAAGGGGATTATTCTTAGGCTTACCATGCATAATATTTTCCCAAAGCTTCAGAGAGATGTGTTAGTTTTCCTTTTCCTTCCCTTCCCTTCTCTTCTCTTTCTTTCCTTTTTTTTTTTTTTTTTTCCTAAAGAGGCAGAAAGAAATGGGAAAAGAAATACAAGTGATATAAGTACCTGGATACAAAGTACTCCTGCGGGCACAGCGAGCAGTCACAAAGACTAGAAAAGGCAGTTTCTCGTTGAACACTCAGGCTGCCTCCACACCTTGGTTATTGTAAATGATGCTGAGGTGGTGTGTATATACAATGTAATATTACTCAGCCACGTAAAAGGATGAAATCTTGCCATCTGCAGCAACATGGAAGGACCCAGAGGGTATTGTGCTGAGTGGAGTAAGTCAGACGGAGAAGGACAAATGCCATGTGATTTCACTTATATGTGGGATCTAAAGAACAGAATAGATAGATGAATGAACAAAATAGAAACAAACTCATAGATACAGAGAACATTTTGATGGTTGCCAGAGGGGAGGGGTTTGGGGATGAGTGAAAAAGGGGTCAGGGATTAAGAGGCAGAAATTGGTAGTTACAAAATAGTCACGGGGATGTTAAAGTACAGCATAGGGAATATAGTCGATATTGTCATAACTATGTGCAGTGTCAGAGATGCTAGATTTATCAGGTGATCACTTCATAAGTTATACGAATGTCTAATCACTGTGCCGTACACTGAAACTAATATAATATTGTATGTCAACTGTAATTGAAAAATAAAAAATTATTTTGAAAAAAGAAAAGGCAGTTCCTTCTAAAGGGGTCACATTGACCGTCGGGTAACCCCCATGGGCAGGAGTGGGGCCATCTCATGTGGGTCATTCCACAGGCAGAGTGACCCTTGGGGATTTACTCAAGTGTAAACAAAAAGCAACAGAGATTTAAAGACAATGAAAATAATATATAATGCCTTTCAGTTCAGATACAGAACAGATACCTTGCTGAAGGCCTCATGGACTAAATTTTATGTCCGAATGTAAATCTGGCTTTATCTTTCTTTTCTTTATTTTCTCTTTCCTTCATTTCCTCATCAATTATTTTTATCCTATTGTACTGTGTGTGGTCTGAAAGCCTCCTTACATCTTTTTTTTGGAACAGGATAGGACTGTTAATACATAAATGATACGAATTTCAGTGATTTCGATTCTGTTATTTTTGTTTGCCATATAGTTCCATTCGATAGTATCCTGTTCTTATTTCACGGAGGCAAACTGTGTTTCTTCTCTTGTCTCTCTGGGAATATTAATAATACTTTTAATCATAATTTTAAATTTTTCTTCTCCCTGCTCAGTGTTTTCTCAGGTTCTTTTTCTTCCAGGTTATAGGCTTTTCTCAGATATCTGGTGGGTGGTTGTCTGGTCGGGGTGCTCGAGAGCTGCCTGGAGGCCTGAGTGAGTGGGTGGGCCTCCTTGGAGAGTGGTCAGAGGAGCTGCTTGCAGGGCACCCCCGGTGTCGGCATGTCCAAGTGTGTCCCCTTGTGCTGGTCTTCACTAGAAAGACTTCTCCCAGCCTCCAGGCCGGAGGGCGGAGGCCAGGCAGCCAGCTTCTGGGAGCCAGGCAGAGGAGGGCGGGGGCCTGGAGGATAAGCTCGCAACATTCTATACGCGCATAGCCATGTAACCACCCTGTAGGTGATGGCCCTCGGCTGTGTGACCAGCCAGCCCTCACCTGAGCTTGTCGACCCCTGTCCTAAGTGCTCCCACTCCAGCCCTGGGGCCAGGACGTGGGGGTGCCTGGGAGTGGCTGAGGAGATCTGGAAATCTAGTTCCGTCTCAAACAGCTTCCACCAAATCTTCTTTTTATATCCCTCCCCGCTAACTACCTGGCCCGTAGGGACCTGCTGGGCCAGTTCGTGAGGCTCTGGGGATTGGGCAGACTGGCCTTAGGTTTGGCTCTCTCTGTGGGCCAGTCACACTGCCCATCGGCTTTGCAGTTTCCCATCTTTTGCTGTCATCCGCGTTCCTGCCACCACCCCCCCCACCACCATCCTTGTAAATTTCTCTTTTTAAAAAAAAATCTCTTCACTGTAGTTCTGGCTTTGGCTTTATTTGAGAGGAAGGAATGCATTTATTCAACCTGTCAGGATAACCCAGTAGGTATTTAATTACATTATTAATTTTATTTTCCCACTCAGTAACCCAACTCATTCTTCTTTTAGTTCACCGGTTTAGACTGTTTATCGATTAATTATTTAACTTCTTTGGCTCTTGCTTTTCTTATCCGTAAAATAGGAGTATTTCTTGTCCCAGCTCCCTTCCAAGTTGTCGCCGCAGCTGCTCTGAGTTACCACACAGGCCTGAGGACAAATAACCAGCTGTACAATTTCTGTGGCTCTGGCAAAGTCCGGCTCACAGGGTGACGGTGAATATCCTCCTGGGGTGGTGACAATACTCAGGCCCAACCTCTGGTTTTCACTCTTCTTTCCACATCATCGGTTGACGTAGCCCTTTGAGAGTCAGCAGAGTGCACGTGATCTGTGTTAGAGGCCACAGCCAGTCCCCAGCCTGTGACACTGATAACCGTTGTCGGTCTCGGAACTTTGAGGAGGGGAATTATCCTCTCCATTTCTCTTTCTGCCTTTTCCTGTTGTCTTCTAAGTAGAACGCCTCGCTTTCCTCCTCTGGTGACACCTTCCCTCTCTCTCTGACTTGCATTTCCCTTTTCCTGCCCAGCCCACTTTCCTTTCCCTGGCCCAAGAGGACCCA
>NW_011888829.1:541908-543027 GCF_000151845.1 Pteropus vampyrus | reverse complement strand
CCGAGTTCCAGGCTCTAATGGTAACCGTGTCCCTCCTGCTCCCCCACAGACCTGCGCAGGATGACGGCCGGCTTCATGGGCATGGCGGTGGCCATCATCCTTTTCGGCTGGATCATCGGCGTGCTGGGCTGCTGCTGGGACCGAGGCCTTATGCAGTACGTGGCAGGGCTGCTCTTCCTCATGGGAGGTAAGGCCGCAGGCTTGGGGGCCGTGGGGGCGGAAAGGTCCCGGTTACTAGGTTCTGGGAGAATGGCTAGGTGCCCAGAAGCTGAAGGCCACGATTCGGGCGGGGTTCTGCTCACCGGCTCATTCATTCATTCATCAAAGGGTTTTTGAGTTCCTCTTAACCACTCCCCACTGTGCCAGCTGCTGGGGGTGCAAAGGCTGATAAGGCGTGGTCCTTACCTCGGGGCTCTGCCTGCCTGGCGTGGGAGGGACGGTGTGGCTGTGGCATTGGGAGACGCATCAGACCCGGAGGGAGCATGAACCCGGATACTTGGGCATTTTATACACATACCAGACTTCAGGATGGGGGGCTTGTCTGTCTCTCACCCTCTGTCATTACCATGGCCACAGGACCTATCTGGGCCTCATAAGGGATTGTGGGTACAGAGAACTGGGTGGTTCTGCAGGAACAGGCCACCGTCTGTGGGACGTAAACGCGACTCCGCGGTCTGCATGTGCCCTTTTCTCCCGGAAGAGCTAAAACGTGCTTTTTGGTCTCTGGCGTGGGTCTCGATTCAGAGGCGACGCTAGCCATTGGGCGTGCCCACCGCAGCCTGAGGAAAGTGGCCGCCGCATGTGCGGAGCTGGGCGGCGGGGAGCTGGGCCTGGAAAGAGGGAGTGAGAAGTGTTTATGGAGAGAGAGGGAGGTGAGTTCTGCCCACGGACACATGTGCCAGTGAGGCGTCAGGCGCCATGCGCACGTGCCCAGCTCAGGCCCCTCTGGTGACAAATTGGCTCTGGGTTTCTGAGCAGAGGCGGGAGCTGAGGAGTGGGTCAGGCTGGGGAGGGGAGGGGGCTGTCCCTCCAGGTGTGCAGAGCTCCCTGAGGCCTGGCGAGCCGAGGGCTGGGCGAGGAAGAGAGTGACAGAATCTGTCGGGGGCCTGACGGTTGGGT
>NW_011888829.1:527144-540428 GCF_000151845.1 Pteropus vampyrus | reverse complement strand
GGGGGGCAGCATGGCGAGGGAGCATGTGACTGCTACGGTGACTTGTAATTCACTCGCTGGGTGAACCTCAGAGCCGCCTCGTGCACACAGCGCCTTCCCTGCCAGCGCCCCGTGGCTGGCTTTCTCAGACTCCAGCCTCAGAGAGAGCTTCCTTGCCCTCCCGATGTAATGAAGCCATCCCGCCACTCTCGCTGCTTAATTTAATTTTCTGCAGGACACTCTTAACTTTCTGTGATGTTGCTGCTGTTGTGTCTTGGTTTCAGTTAAAATTTTTAGCAGCATACAACAAACATGTACTATCTCGCAGCTTCTGTAGATCAGAATTCCAGGCCCGGCTTAATTCGGTTCTCAGAGAACTGTCATCAGGATGCCGGATGGGGCCGGGGTCTCATCTGAGGCCCAGGTCCTCTCCCAAGACCATGATGTCGTCAGAATTCCTCTCCTTGCAGCTGCGGGACTCAGAAGTTTGCTTATTCGAGGCCAACAGGACAGAGCCTCTGACTTCTTCCATCTCTGACCTTCAGATCCCTTTTGTTCTAAGACTTTATTTTTTAGAAAAGTTTTAGGTTTATAGAAACCTTAAGCAGATGGTACAGAGTTCCCATACTACCCTCTGACCCTGCACACAACTTTCCCTATTATTAATATCTTCTGTTAGCAGGGTACACTTGTTACAATTAACGAATACATATTGGTACGTTGTTATTAACGAATGTCCATAGTTTATTCAGATTCTTAGTGTTTATCCGATGTCCTATTTCTGCTCTAGGACCCCAAATAGGATCCCCCATTGCATTAAGCTGTCACGTCTCCTCAGGCTTTTCCTACTGTGACAGTTTCTCAGACTTTGCTTAATTTTGACGACCTCGGTAGTTTTGAGGAGTGCTGGTCATTCACACTGTAGGCTGGTCATCTGTTGGAATGCATGTGAGGTTTTTCTCGTGAGTAGACTGGATTATGGGTTTTTTTTTGTTTGTTTGTTTTTTGATTAGTTTGTTCTTTTTATTCCTTAGATTCCACATATAAGTGAAATCGTATAGTGTTTATCTTTCCCTGTCTGACTTAAACACCTTCTAGAAGACCCAGGATATACAACCAAGAATAATTTATCCAGGGTTATGGGTTTTGGGGAGGAAGATTACACGGGTCAAGTGCCATTTTCATCGCATTATTTCAAGGGTATCGCCGTGATTTACTACTGTTGATGTTGACCTTGACCACCTGGCTGAAGTAGTGGGTGTTGGTTACTCTTTCTTCCCCATTCCCAGACTGTCCCCTTTGGAAGGAAGTCACTGGGCACAGTGGAGATTCAGGCTCTCTCTCCTTTAGGATGGAGTTTCTATATCAAGTATTTGAAATTCTTCTACACGGGGGATCTGTCTCTTCTTCCCTATTTTTTAATTTATTCAATCATTTATTTGTATCAGTGTGGACTCATGGATATTTATTTCATGCTTTGGGTTATAATCCAATATTTCGTTTATTTCGTTGTTCCAGTTGTCCTGGCTTTGGCCATTGGGAGCTCTTTCAGTAACCCTCTGACATGCTCCTGTTGACGTGGGTTTTTGTTGGTGGTTTTTGTTTTTTGAGCCCTTACTTTTGGCACTGAGGTACTCCAGACTCATCGCGTGTATATCCTGCCCCAGCCTAAAATCAGCCATTTCTCTGGTTCCTTATATTGGAGAGTGGGATTAGGAATTAAGATCTGGGTGCCAGGTGTCTGTAGTGTTTTTAACGTTCTCTTTTGTTTATTGACTGTCCCATCCCAACACTTACATGTAAGCTCCACGAACTCTAGAGCCTCGTCTGCCTTTTTCTCCAAGTTGTCCCCCGTGTCCAGAACAGTGTCTGCACTCTCAAATATCTGTTGAATGCATTGCAAAAGCGAACTCTGTGCAACAGAGAGAAAGTATTTTGTGTTGTCTCGATGGAACAGCAGTCCTTCAAGAAAGAACCTAGCTTACCTTCTTTCCTGATCTTATCTTCCCATCCATGGGATTTCTTATTCTCTTTTTAAACTTGATTTGACCAGTCCTAGGGTCTGTGTACTTCTGATATGAAATGTCTCAAATTCCCTTTAGAAGTAGGGTGGAAATTATACATGAATTCCTGAGAGTTTTGTCTTTAATTTGGACTCCTAGAATGTTAAGAATGGAAGGGACCCAGTGACCATCCTGTTTGACCTCTTTGTGCTTCCAGATAAGAGTAGTTATGTCAGTTGTCCTAGTCACTCAGCTAGTGAATGGTGTAACCGGAGCCAGAGCTGGGCCAATGACACCAACCTGGAGACTCACAGCCCATCCTGCTGCCTCTGCCTTCAGTGCCTTGTGCTGAGGACCCCGTGACGCCCTGTGCCACACGTACGTCTTCCCACACTAGCGTGGCTCCAATTCTGTGCTTCTAAGCAGGAGCCAGCGTCCCCAGAATCTCTCTATACCCTTTCTGTTCCTTCTTTCTCAGAGCACAAAGGGACAGACGGAGGGGATGATGGCCATAATTGAGGGCATGGATGGTAATGGGAAAAGGAAATCATTAAATATCCTTTTCCTACCACCTGTGGTCACCGTACCCTTTCTACTGTCCCAGTCGGTCAGGGGAACAAGAGAATGCCCTAGAGCAGCTCAAGCTATCAAGTTTGAGTAATTGCAGTGATTTGTAAACTGCTGATGTCAAATATACCCCCATCCCCAACCACCAGGCTTACCAGAGAGCAGTTCATCAGTGCAATGAACTCCAGACATCCCTCTTCTGATAAACAATGACCTTGAAAAAGGCCCGGCGATTCTAGGAACTTACAAGCCTAAAATGAAAAGTCCAAGGCACATGGGTTTTGCACAGAGGACTATTTCTTTACGGCAGTAAAGTCCTTCTAGGGTCCCCTGTGAAGCAGAACGACACCCAGGTTCCTGTCAGCCTCTCCCACTGACGTTTCTCACTCTAGCACGACTTAGAGACATAGCTAGGATGGTGTTTCTGTAAGGCCGGGAGGCACCATGCCTCAAACTTCATAACTCATGAGCGAGAGAGGGGAGAACCATGTAAATCAGATATTCTGGGGAGGGAGAATAAATTCAGTAAGCCGATGACTTACCATGAGGCAAAGCTTATGAGAAACCCTCAGCCAGCAATGGTTGTTACTGGTATGTGCGTACCCTACGCGAAGTCCATTCCAGTAGGCAGAGAAGTGTCCATAATCTATTGCGACCAATCGGGAACAGCCCGGGCTTCAAACCTGTCTGCTCGCCCTGCCGAGCTGCTTCTGTAGGTTCACGTGCCATTTCGTTAGAACCTCACAACTCTTCTCCTGACTTATGTCTTACCACCTTTCTTTCAAGATCCTCAGCAGAGCTTCATTCACTCCTTATGCTGTGGAACGGGTCTTGCCCACCAGAAGGTGCATATTTGATTATTTGTTAGCATTTGATGATTACACCCAAAGCAGAGACGTCTCAGGGAGGAGACACATTGCAGGAGGGTTGAGAAAGCACATCCACACCTGCCTAGTGTAGAATGAGTGCCCAGGGCTGATTCCTCCAGCAGCCCGGGCTGCAGGAGCATGGAGGGTTCATTTCACCTTAGAGTTGGAAGGGGTCGCAGAGGAACTACACCCTTGCCAGCCAGTGGGACTGGCTTCCATAATAGGTTTGCATTTTGAAAGTGTAGCAAGCAGCCTTGGCCCTGCACACTCAAGTCTGGTCAAAAAAGGCCATGTCAGAATGTCCTGTAACCTGCCTGCTCAGAAGGTCAAGAAAGCCACATATTCCCCGAGCAGAGGTTGCTTCGTCATTGAATTCTCAGAGGGAACTGCTAAGACAGAGCGGACTCCGGAAGGAGCTGGAAAGGACGGTGGTCAACGAAGGCATCCAGGAGAGCTCTCTGGGAAGAGCCACCCTCTGTCCCTTGGAGCCCCCTGCCCACACTCGCCCGTGAGCCACCTTCCAGTCCCTAACTGGGGGTCAGAGCCCTCGCTCAGGAAGTAGAACCACCCAAGGACAAGGGGAAATCAAGGCTTTAACTACAATGGAGAACTAGTCCAGGACCGAAGGAGCCTCGGAGGAGCCGTGTGACATTAGGAAATTACTCACCCGCCTTTCAACGTCCTCTGTCACGGAGGGCGAATGATAGCGTCTCCATGAAGCACGGTTGTGAGAGTTACAGAGAGATCTTGTGTGAAGGGCTTAGGACAGTGCCTGGCATTGTTCTCAATCTTTAGATATTATTATTTTAGCTACTGAGGCACTTCTTTTTTAAATGACCACCCTTAGTGACACTCTGCTTTGAGCAGCCTTGTACCAGCCTGGCCAACATCACGCAAAGACACACAGGCCATGGGATGATAAAGACGAAATTGCTTGAACAAATAACACGTTTCTGGCTAATCACCCTACTCATTCATTCATTCAGTCATTCATTCATATTATGGTATATTCATTCTTGTCATACTTTAATATATTATTGTATGTATTATTATGCTGTTATATTATATCGTATCCTATTATATTGATTTATATTATGTGCCAGACGCTGTTTAAGCACAGGCTATCGTGGGGAGTAGGAGAAAGCCCTTGTGACGCTTATGTTCTAGTTGGAGAGACCGACAAAAGCCAAGTTCCTTACATTTATGATACGATGTCAGGTGATGAGAACTATGGAGAAAAATAAAACTGGGAGGGAGCCGGAGCGTGACAGGGGCATCGTCATACATGGGGGAAGCAGTGGTTGGGCCCGGAGGCCACTCAGGGGTGGGAACATAAGAGCAGAGGCCTGAGTGAAGGGAGGTAGTGAGCCGTAGGAAGACTGGGACCATGGCCATGGTGATGAGCTGGTTGAGTAGGAAGAAGTTGAACAAGAGGATGATCGTGACATCATCGGTAGAGGGTGGGAAAGAGATCACAGCCGGAGGCCGTGGTACCCTCTGGCTGATTGACGGGTCGTCATTCCTTATTCTGCCCGGCTCTCTGTCTGCTGCACAGATTGTCCTGGGGCTCTCCCCCGGCGACCACGTGATATTGCGTGACTCTTATCAGTGGTCTGGCTCCCTTCTGGGGTAGCTATAGCTGAAGCTTTGACAAGCTGCCACACCCACGTCCAGGGAATGGGGTGTGGTCCCTATGTCCCAGGTAGCCAGGTCAGGGTGGGGGGCTGTCACGCGCCCCCGAAGGGGCTGCGCTGCCATAGGCCCAGAGCATTCCTCCCCTCCAACCAGAACCAGGGACGTAATTTGGGGGGCCCAGTGCAGAATGAAAACCCAGGACCCCTGATCCAAACATTATTAAGAATTTCAAAACAGCGACAGCGGGCATTAAAGCGCGCACGCGGCTACCCAGCTCAGCCTCCAGCATCGTGCCCGCCCAGACTCCTGACCCCCGGACATTTCAGCCTCTGCCGCAGCCGCCGCCGATCGTGACAAATCTGGTCTTTCTCCTATTCCGTGTGCAGCTCCCCATCCCCCTAACTCAGGCCAGTTCTGCTCGGCTTAAAATCACCCCTCGTGTTCAACAACTGAATAATCGCACAAAATGGGCGTTCCCCTTCCCTTAGGTCAAAAGCCGACTCCCCGAATGTTGCCAATACAACCTGCTATTAAGACTTAGCTGAGTTTACTGCTGACTGCGACAGGGAAACGCACCTCCTTGTAAAACCGGCCGGGTCTGGGGACGTGGGGAGGTAAGGTGAGAAGTCGGGGTTCAGGCTTTTGTTTCAGTGCAGGCGTTGAATTAAGATCGCGTGAGAATCCGATGGCATCAGGGTTGGTGGGAACAGCAGAAGTGACAAATCCGAAGAGCACGCCCTGCCCGTCGATGCTTTCAGCCGAAGAGCGGGTGGATCTTTTGGGAAGTTCCTGTAAGGAATGATGAAACCACGTCTGTGGGCAGGACAGACTGGAAGTATGAAAAAAAGCAGAGCTAGGTCGCTCTGGGCAGTAAGGCCCGGTTTGGGTTCTGCGTCTCGGCCGCGGAGTGGACGATTCTGGGTGTCGGTCAGGATGAGTGATTTCTCCACAGCCCGGTGCCTTCCTGGCCATGCCTGTACCAGCACAGATGTGCTCAGACATGTCTAAATTATCAAGTGACCACATTCCAGATTCAGGCTGGGACCCTCCTGTCATAGAAATTGACCTTGCGACACTGTATTGGGGTCCCTTGCTTGCAGAGGCTGGACTGTCAGCAAGAGCGGGCTGTCAGCAAGAGGGGCAGGCAGGAGCAGGGAGAGAAGGCAGGGTGCCCAGAAGACCGGCTCCATTACTGGGGTGGTGGCTGAGGAAGAGCAGGTTTTTCAGCAGCCTTTTTAGTGGAAATAGAGAGGCCCAGAATGTGGTGGCGACTCCACAGGGCTTGATTACCATGGAAACTTAGGTAGTTTCTAAAGCAACTTCAGAAGCCTCCCTCCCCGTGGCTCTTCTAGGATGTTCTTACAGAGGCACGCAAGCTTCAGAGACAGGGGACTTGTCGGGCAAGCTTCTGGCCCTTGGAACAAGTCAGAAATCAAAGAAAAATGCTGGGTCCTGAAGTAAATGGGGAGACCACCCACTGGGCTTAGAAGCTGCTTCCAGGACACAATTTAGAGGGAGGAGCAGGTGTGAGGGAGGAGGAATTTCATTTCTTTTGTCCTGCGGACAAGGAGGGGTTTGAGGAGAGGTGAGAAGTGGCATCAGAAATAGCCAGGCCCAAGGGAGAGGGAGGGGGGCTCTGCCCTCAAGAAGCTCCCTGTCACCCCCATTACCTGGATGTCTGAGACACGCCACGCGTGTGTGGATCGAAGCCAGAGTACCAGACACCAGGGAAAATGGCCCAGACCAGACACAGGGTCCCCTCAGAGAGGCTGAGAGGCCATCGCCAGCAGGCGAGTGGGAGCGTGCAGACAGGTATCAGGGCTCCAGCTCTCTCTGGGTGCTGGCTTGGAGAAGTGGTCCAGATCTGAGAGGGGGCAGGGCCAGGCAGCCCCCACGATGTGCAGTCAGGCACACCTTTGGGCCCAGGGCGGGGCCCCTGCACCTAGCAGTGACGATGCCATCTATGGATGGGTGTGGGGCAAGCCTGGCGAGCCTGAGCCGTCTGTCCACACTGCACAGGGGGCTGGTGATGACTTTGAAGACCTAGGAGACGCTGGTGGGAGAATGATTCTGGGGAGGTCGTAAAGCTGGGTTTATGGAGATGACTCCAGTGGACAGACCTTTTCATCCTCACAGAACTTAGGCGCTTGGGACAGGTGGATGGTGACTACTCTTTTAACCCCAGGTATAAAATAATTGAGAAATGAGGGCCTGTGTCAAGCTGCTGTACCCCTGACATTCTGGAAGTCTGATTGCAAACACACTTGACTGTTACCAGATCACGTTTCATATCATGCGTCTTGATTTGGGGTTCGGAAAATAACGCCCATCCTATCCGTAGAAGCCATCAAAAGATCAAGGATATATAAGAAGCGGCTGTGAGACGGGCGAGCCGTCCCCACCTTAGTGAACCGTCACAGGCTGCCCAGAGCTTACTGCTCGTTAACTAAGCAACCAGTCCTCGAGTTTCTGCTGAGGAGGCAGTGGGTAGTGTGGAGCTGCTTCCTGCCTTGGAATTGCTTGCGTCTTAGGCACCCAGACCAGTGGGCTGTTTTCCTCTTGATGACTGACATCTCAAAATGCAACATGTTAAAAACAAAAGAATTCTGTGTCTTCTCAGCAGTGAAGAGAATGAGGACATCTTCAACCTACCACTCTTAGGGAAGGAAGGTGCTGGTCACTCAAAAAGGGCGGACAGGGGGTCAGGTATGGTGGCAGCGCTTTTCAGTTCCCAGGCTGCAAAGGGAGAGTGAGGTCCCCTTTGACCTGAAAAGCCCCTTAGGAGGCAGGTGGAGGAGGCAGACAGGGCGAGGGAGCGCTCAGCGAGCACCTCGCCATATCCACGGTAGGTGCTCTCGGGATGTTACTTCCTTTCGTCCTCCTAGCAGCCCCTAAAGTCGTCGTCGCCACCCTGATTTCGTAGACGATGAGCGAGGCCCAGAGCGCAGTGAAGCGAGCTTGGAGTCACGCAGTTAAGTAAATGGCGGAGCCCTAATCCGAGGTCGTCAGACGAATCCCCGCTCTTTCTTCTCTGCTCCTGAGACCTGTAGGAGAAAGGAAAAGGATCCTGGGACGAAAACGGAGGCCCGAGGACTTAACCAGCAAGTCCCTAAACAGTTGACATCTGTAAGCTAGGGGGGCCCTCCTAAACCCCCGCCAGCAAGGAGCAGGTAGATGTCCGGGGGGACAGGAGAAAGAGGGGTGCAGAGGGCACAAAGGGAGTCACATCTACCACGAGACTGTTAAAAACAGCTTTAGGTCCCAGTGTGATGCAGGTCAACTCGGTAGTCAGGTCAGAATCAAAGTCCGACAGCCTCAGGCACATGTATCCCCTATGTAGCTCAGTTTTACCATCTGCAAAATAGTACCTGCCTTGCGGGCTTGTGAGAATTAAACAGAGTGAGCACTTTCTTCATTTTCATTCACGCGTGCTTAGTTTACTGCTGTCTCTCCCTGCTTTGCAGCTCCTAGCCCTTGCTTAGAGAGTGTAGGTCCGAGGGCACATAGTTCCTGGACCAAGGATTCCATCTCTGAAGCCCGGGTTTTTCATTATCATGCAGCACTGTCTCCCAGGTAACAAATTAGCTCCCTGACATAGTTACAGTCCTCCAGCCGTTCACGACCTGATAGGGTGAGAGTTGACCCCTACACAGACATCTTGTCCTGGTAGACGAAGGGCGTCGCTCTTGAGGTCCCAGAAAAGATGAGGGCGATTCTGTTCAAGGAATATTTCCTAGAGAAATAGGAAGCGAGCCTCTTTGGCTGAGGGCCTTGTCTCTTCATATGCCCTGAGACGAAAGCTCGGGGCTCGTCTAGCGAAAACAAGAACCCTTGCTTGCTAGTTCTGCAGCTCAGCCTCCAACCCACTTCATCTCTTGGAGCCTGATTCCCGTCCTCACCGAGTCACGGGAGCCGTTATCTTGAGAGCTGCTTACTCCTGGCTGCTCCACGTGCCCTAGAACCTCCTCCTCCTGACCTCACTAGAATTTTCCTATCTCCGTCTTTCCCGAAACTCTCACCTCTCGTCTTCTGCGACAGCACTCGTGGTTTCTCCTTTTCTACGTGTCTTTTCTGTTTTCTTTGCTCTTTGCTCGACCTGTAAATGTGGGCTCCGACTCTCTTTTCTTTTTCCCCATAAATATGTCCCCTTGTCAACAATGCCACCTTCATGGGGATAATTACCTCCGCACAGCTGAGTGCGGAACCTGTGTATGGAGCAGTCTTTTCTGAGCTCCAGGCTCGTGGTTTGAATTGTTCACTAGACGTCTCCATCCTCCTGGAACCTCACACGTGCCTTGGACGAGACGACCTCTCTCGACATCCGTTCCGCACGTGCTTTATGTTGATGGCACAGTGCTGAACACCCGGCTCGCCGTAGGCACCTGATCGATGTCTGCTCCCGTCCATTCCCATTCCCCAGGGAAGTGAGCTTTCTTCCTTGACTTCCTCAGCGCATCTGTCAGTGACCTCCGAGTCCTTTTTCACCTGCACCTTTCCATCGATTGTCACCACCTGCCAGTATCTCCTTTGCAACCTTCTCGTGGGCCATTCATTTGCTTCCTTTCCCTGAGGGCCCTTATTACTTTCACACTAGCTAGACCATCGTCGTGTAGCCCCTGGTAGAGATCTCTGTCCCTCCACTTAGTTACCAACCTCTGAGCCTCCACGTTCTCATCTGGGAACCTGAGATGGTGCCGCCTGCCCTGCGGGTTTGTTTTGCGGATGGAATGCGATAACCTATAGAACAAGCACCTAGCAGAGGACTGGTACTCATAGTTGTTGGTTTCTATATTGCCCACTAAATTCGCCACGCCGCCTTTCAAAAATACACTCATTACCGTGTCATTTCCCTAGTGAAAAACATTCTGAGTTCCATGTTGTTTGTGGAACAAAGACCATGTCCCCAGCTTAGAGTCTAACGTCAGCCACAATCTCGTCTCAGACTGGCCTTCAGCCATGAGTCCCTTGCTCCCCTCCGGACTACTTGTCATTATCGACCTCCAAGCCGCCTTTTCTACCTATTGAAGCCCTGTGCTTTTACAAACCGTGGCTTATGGCAGCTTCTTCCAGAAATGTTTTGAATCATCTGAACTAAAATCAGACTCCTCCTCTGAGGTCAGACATCCCTCTGTGCCGTGTGGATGGCACTGAGCTCATGGCGAGTACCTGGGAGAGCAGACATCTAATTCGTCTCCTGTCTTCTCCCCGGGCCCGGCCCGAGCCTCCGTGGTGGCAGGGGCCACTTTCTTGTTTTCTGCTCTACTCATTATTTTGTTCTTCGTAATTTTAAACCTTAGTATGCTTCCTGGTAACTTCGACTTCCTGGACTTAGGTCCTTTCTGCCAAAGTGACATAAATTAAAGTCACTATCGTCTTCCTCCAACGGTCTTTCAAGTATTTGGTGACAACTCTATTCCACTTCTTAATTATCTGCTTTATAAGCTAAATTCAACTCAATAAGCATTGATTGATGTCTACCACGTGCCAGCCGTTGCGCTAGCACCGAGGACACACAAAGAAGGTGTGGCGTCCCTGTCCTGAAGGGCCAACCGGGCAGGTGGTAGAGGCAGAGTGGTCAGTGCCACCGGGGACGGGACTGTGGGTGTACAGAGAAAGGCGGCCTCTGCTCCCGTGAGTCAGAAGCCGCCTTACAGGGGAGCCTGTGGTTAGGGCTGAAGGGAGAGCCACGTCCACGCTCCCTGTCCTCACATCGCCCTCAGGGCTCACTGTCCATCCCCAGTGAGGCCGCCGCCGGACACTTGGCCGCTTTTCCGACGCAGGAAGCCGAGTCTCTCTGTATGCATTCTAGTGTCAGGTTTCACATGCCGTCAATACGTTTCCATTTTTGTATATGTCTGTGTAACTAAACTGTTGTGAATAGAGCAAAAAATACCTTTAAAAAAAAAAATTTAAACGGCTTCACGTAAAGATGCAATGTAAATCTAGTATGGTATTCGAGTCCCTGATTTTGGCCCTGGGTAGGAAGGGTTGCCAGCGGCCATGTCCTTCCCACTGCCTCCCTCACGAAACCTAGGGGTCTCTTAAAGATTCCACTGCACGCTCAGGCTACAAACTATTTAAAATAATAATTAGATCATTAAAATGCCCCCTCTGGCTCAGCTCTTAACATTTTCAGACAAGCTCCATTGAAATTACATTTCCCAGAAGCCTCTGGGTCTCAGCTTTTCAGGCCGCCGGGTATGTGTGGCCAAGGGAAATTGGGGGCATTCTCCTCTGTAGAAGGACATAGACTCTACCTTTTGAGGCCCCGCTTCCTAAGGGAGACGACATGACTGACTCTGTGATGGATGAGGCTGGGAGAGGAGGCCGAGCTCCTGGGCCCAGCCCCGTCTGGGTCCGCTGTCCCTGGCCACTCCCCTGGGTGGCCAGCATTCCCAGGTCAAGGCCCAAGGCCCAGGCCAGCATCAGGAAGCCAGTTGGGAGGCCTATTTTCCTTTCTTTCTCTGGCCCACCAGAGTGAGTCAACACGTCTGGGGGAGTGTATCTCCTCTTGACCTGAACGTTCCCTTGGGCAAATCACCCTAAAATATCAGCGATGGGGAAAGCATGGGTGAGCTCGATTGTGGCCAGCGGTCGAGTCACGCTTGTCTTCTCAGTAATAACGCTGATACTTTCCTCCCCGTCTACCTCTTTCCTATGGCTCTTTTCTCATTAGAGTTTGAATTCAAAGGAGGAGGAGGAGCGAGTCATTATCATTCCCCAAATCTCCAAGAGAAAGGGCAGCTCCAAGTGTTGCAAGCCAGTAGGACTTCGGGAAGGAGCTGGGAGAGGGGACCTTGGTTTGCTGGGGTCCATACTGAGCTTCTTGGGGTCTTCTTCCAACCACCAACTCACTCTCTCTGCAGAATTTAGTTTCTGGCCCGTTGGGAAGCTACAGAGAGTCTAATCGAAAGAGTTAATGCTCTGATCTCGATTCCTTTTTCTTTCTTGAGCTCTCCATCCTACCCTTCATAGAAAACTCAAGTCCCCGAACAGAAAGTCACCCTTCCACCTGACACAAATAAGGAGTGACGTCGTACAGGTCGTGATGGGTTTTCCTAGCTCTCTAAAGAAGTCAGCAACAGGATTTTAGTAACTGCCCTTAGTCTGAGAAACACCCAGCACGTCTTCAGGGCCGCATTCGATGATGGTAGGGCCTCCTCTCCCAATCTCATCGCCTGGTTGCTAAATCTTATTGAAACACCACCCTACACAGGACCTCGCTGGGGAAAAAAGAACTCAGCTGATATTGCTTACAGTCCAGCTCCAGAGACAATATACGTGCACGGGAAATGAGAGACAACATAAGGAGAGGTGGAAGGGTGGATCTGAATCCTGGCTCCCGTACTTACTAGCTGTGTGACCTTGGGCAATTCACTGAGCCTCTCTGTGCCTGACTTTCTTCATCTAAGGTTGCTTTCTGCATTATAAGATGGCTCTGAGGATTAAAGAGTTCACATTCATAAAGCTCCAGAAGCGATGTCTGTCACATTATAAATATTACATATCAACATTTGATCCATATAAAGCTATATATGTGTTCAGTGACCCAGCAGTGAGGTGGCAGCCTGCAAAAATCACTTGGGTACAGGTTTTCATCTCAAAGAAAGGCCAGGCCAAGCTGACAAATGTGCCAGGCATATGGAAACATAAACCAAACCAGGTGGCAGGCTCGCCTGATCTTCTGGCTACCACCCCGAGCCTCTTTCTCTACTAATTAACATGGCGTTGGCTCAGATCAGATAGGGCAGAAGCCAGAGAAATGCCTTTCGTGAGCCAATTTCTTCCAGACACTTAAACAGCTGGGTCCCAATCCTTCCACATTTAAAATCAAGGCAATTTAGAGCTGAGCCGCATATGCACATTGATGTCAAATAATGACATCTAATGGTCTCATCCACCATCCCTTCTGTGCATGTCAGGAGGTGAGAAGCAGTATCTTCTGTCCAGGTGGCTCATGCTTGACAAAATAAGTGACAGCCAGTCCTAGAGCAGTTCAGAGAGAATGGCACCTTCTTGCCCCAAAACTCAATGTCATAAGATCACTTACAGGACCTTAGAGATCCGGTCCTGCCTCCCGTGGTTTGTGCTTAGGGGATCATAGCCCAGAGGGATGAGGCCATTTGCCCACTTCATGGGCGGGGAAGAGACTAGACCTGGGATTTTCTTATTCTCGGTAAAGTTCTTTTTCTGCTAAGCCACGTCCCCATCAGTGGCAGCTTTCCTTCCAT
>NW_011888829.1:508984-524862 GCF_000151845.1 Pteropus vampyrus | reverse complement strand
ACAAAGGGCCCCGAGTGAGCATTCTGTCTGGTCTCTGTTGAGAGTGCTTGCTTCCGGGCGTAGCATTTCCCCTGGGGTGGGGTCGGGCAGAGCGGAGTGGGCCACAGAGGCGAAAGCGACAGCCACGTTTCTTCTCGCCCATCGGAACAGTTCTTCACCTTCACTTAAAGCTTTCCGTTTTTAATGCCGTACCTTCCATATAGAAAACAATTTTAACTTCTCTAAGCCTTTTCACATTTATTATTATCGCTCTTCAGAATAATCCTGCCGAGAGGGGATTATTCAGATGCCGAACTTCTGTAAAGTAAAGCTTCCTGAAATCCAGGGGTCCCGTTGAAACGCAAGGCGGGCGTGTTTAGGCGTGGGCACACCTGCGTACACTGACCTCAGCGACCACTACACGGTTTGGGAGGAGGACGGGGGACAGGAGACGGGAGGACTCGGCATAGTCTCTACTTCATTTCCCTCTGGGTTTCAAAGTCTACATTTTCACCTAAAAGCTCCACAGCCTAGAAATGCATTCCTCCCAGTGATCCGGATTTGATGCTCAGCGCTGTGGCTGTGTGTAACACAAATCCCAGTGCTGGAGCGAGTTAAAGTCTACGAGAACACGAGCGAAGACACAAGGGCGTCCCTTTAATTAATGGTCAGGTGGCCTGTTCCAGACCAGAAAAGTTTTAGGGACCCAGAAAAAGTATGGACACTCAGTGAAGGCTTCTTGGGAGACTCAGGACTTGGATTGGCCCATGAAGGGCAACTGTAGAGGTGGCTGCAGGGGCTCTGTGCAGATGCGGGGTTGGCCACATCAGACTCCGGTCCAGGAGACTGGACAGCGGTGCTTCGATCTTAGTAAACTCCCATAACAACAAAGCACTCCGACTTTAATGCCTTTTACCGTTCGCTCAACCCAGTAGACGTTCGGAAAGGCTCTACCTTTGGTATGGAAGCCACCAAGGCCACTGACCTTGTGACCTAATCTAAATATGCACCTAAGAGAATTAATGGGTCGATTGGTATGGAGTGGAAGTAAACATAGGGATGGAGAAAAAAACTACAGGTTGCCCCGCAGCTACGGCTTCAGGCCCGTTGCAGCTACGGAGTCACAAAGTCCGGAAGCACACGTCGTCTTATTTTATCACGTATCGAAGTGCTGTGTTAATCGGCCACTAACTGCGTGGTCACCTGTTGGATTCGGTGGCCAGGTCTGCCAGTCAAAACAGCACAGCCCGGGCGGCTTAAACAAGACGAATGTCTTCCTCACAGTTCTGGCGGCTGGAAGTCCAAGGTCGGGTGTGAGCAGGGTTGGCTCCTCGGAGGCCTCTCTCCCTGGCTTGCAGATGGCCGCCCTCTTCCTTCCCGTTCACGTGATTCTCCCTCTGTATGTGCAGCTGTCGCTGTCTCTTTGTTGGTCCTAATCTCTTCTTGTGAGGACACCAGCCACGTTGGATCAGGGCCCACCATAATGGCCTCATTTTAACTTAATCACCTCTTTAATGGCCCTATCTCCAAATATGGTCACATTCTGAGGCACTGGGGTTCAGGCTTCAACATAAATTTTGCAAGGACACAAATTCAGTCCGTGACACCTGTTTCCAGATTTGGTGGCCACCCTGTAGGTATGTAAAGACCGGGGGATAAGTTCTGTGATAGGAATGTGGAAGCGTCTGCTTTAGAACCGATGCCAACCTGTATAAATGAGTCAGTCCCTTTTGGTGCTTGAGGTGGGATGTGACATTACTATGACATAATGATGTCTGAACTTAGGACAGCCTAGCAGCGTGTACACACAGCCTCGGAAATACAAATGCTGCTTCTCCCAGGGGTGTGTTGACAATCACGCGGTGTCTCTGCCTGGAGCATTTGCAGAGTTTGCAGAATGATGGATGAGTCTGTCCTAATTCAGGACCCGTCCCTTACAGCGTGTTCTCTGGAGCCTGTTACCACCCGCTGCCTCATCCCAGCGAACCCCTAAGGCATCTTGGGTGTAAAGCCCCATGTGACCTGCCTATTGGCCGCTGCTGATGCAATGGTGTACAATTCAACAGTCATTTGTATTCCATGCAGGTCTAAGCAAAGCCATAAAGTGCTCTCAAGAGCTAAATGCTACCAAGGCATTTAATGTGAGCAAAGGAAGGGGTTATACCCATCGGCTTCCGAGGGTGCCGACGCCGCTGCTGGAGGAGAAGGGGTCCTTCTCTGTTCTCTGAATGGCTTGCTTCCTGTTTTAAAGATGGGAGAGGGGCTGCGGGGGAGCGTTTAGGGAGGACAGCCCTGCCATGCCCATCCAGGAGGGCACTCCTGCAGCGACAGCTCTGCAGCAACCTGCTGAGCTCGGGTCAGAACGGAGGTTCTCAGGCCATGTGGCAGCAAGGTGGCACGCGAGCACTAGGGACACGCAGACGGCGTTCCTTGTTTCCAAGAGCGAAAAATGTCACGCAGATGGATTTCCGGCCCTAGAAAGCTACAGAAACGATACTCCAGCAAAGTTTTGGGCATCACTTGGTCCCATAAGGAGCAGCTATTTGGGAAAATGCCCGTGCACACAATCTGTAACTGCCCCGGAACCCTGTGAGAAGCTTCACGAGGGCCTCTGTTTCCTAGGTGACAGCATCTTGGGTTAGAGCATTTCTGCAGCCTAGCCTGAGGCCTCAAGCTTGATGCTGTGTCTCCACAGGGTCCACTGGTGTGGCATTACCACCATGGCTGCTCTGACACTCCCTGAAGGGAGCGGACCCATGTCCTACCCTCTCCCCTCCCGCCTTCCTGTGAAGGCTGACACAGCAGCAGCCAACGCAGGAGGCCCCATCTCGTCCGCCTCACACACCTGCAGTCAGGGCTCAGACGTGGGCCGAGCAGGGAGTTAACACCAGAACTCTGAGTATCACTTGAAACTATCTTCGTAATGAACCTTTTAGGTGGTCCTAGGTTAGGACCGTTGTCGGGTTGCTGATTGAGTGTTCCCTGGTGACATTTCAAGGTTGCAAAGGACTTAGCTGCCCAGCTGGAGTTTCCTAACATTAGCAACACACCCCAAGGACCCACGTTTCTTTGCTCCCCCTGGGTTAAGGCACGATCTTTTCTTTAACTTACAAGCGAGGATGAATTTCTGTGGTCACTGCAGTATCACCATTCGGCGCCAGAATGGAGAGCAGGACTGTGAAGAAACCTGGAGGAAGGGTGACCAATGTGTCCCACTTAGCCCAGGACTTGCCAGTTTTAGGACCAAAAGTCTCACATTCCGGGGACACAGCTGCCACTCCCACCAACTCCCAGGCAAACTGGGATGGTTGGTCACCCTACTCAGGAAGCAAGACTTTGAAAGAGAAAAAGAGTCAGAAACTTAAGGGAACTGGGGCTTATGGAGAAAGCACTGGAAATCCATGTGTAGCCAGGGACTACCTTAAACTCGCTGTGTCCCCGGGGACTGGGGACACATAATTACATGATGTATGATATCACATAATCCACTGAATCTGTCATGTACTAGCGGTGGTTCAAGGCAGAGGGGAGGGTGACATTGCCAGAAAGGGCGGGAGGGGGACTTTCAAGCCCGAGAAGACAAAAGGAGGCTGGGAAGCCCCTGCGGGGGACCAAAGGTCATCTAGAGAAGTGGGACCGAGCCTGGTTGGAGGCGCAACTTGGAAACCGAGGGTGGAGATAATCAAGTAGGAGGAAGCTGTCAGAAAGCCAGGAAGCTGAAGCTAGGGGAAAACTGGAATCTAATATTTGGCGACGAGCGAAACATTAATTAGAGATGGCAGCAACTCGATGGAGGTGGGTGAGGAGGCTGTATTTGGTGTTGGAACGAGGAGTTGGCAGTCCGGGCATGAAACCTGTTTCGTGCCGCTCACCCTCACTCTGCCTCAGCTGTGCCGGGAGGGCAGAGGGCAGGGGCAGGGGCAGGGGGCTCAGCATGAGCAGCCATCCCAGAACGCCGCACGGCCCTCTTCCAGACTATTGCTGACGGGACACGCAGACAGGAGTGACCAGGGCGAGGCCACAGTTTACAAGGCGATGTCATGGATGTGGTTCCTGAAACAGATGGTCATCAAAGGAAGCAGGTGCCACGTTTGAACAATCGAAAGGAATTTATGTGGACAAAGTTTGTGGTACCCGCTGGCCGTGACGTCCCTCTCACGGGTGGAGCTGGCACATAGGGACACTCACTGGGTTCCTGCGATGCCAGAGGGTCTCATGAGCACAAGCTCCCAGCTACAGCTACATGGCGTGGCGCCGGCTCCTCCGGTTGGACTTCCTGCGCCCTGAGTCCACGTCAATGAGACTCCTGGCACAGAGAGGGCAATTAGACAATTGTCTCATTTCTCACCCCAGCCAGCTGTGGCTGACAGGCTGGGGCCGGCCGCCTGGAGGGCTGTGCTGAGCCGGAGTCTGACGCCCCTTCCAGAACCAGTGGGAATGAGGGTTGAGATTGATTAGCCCTTTCTGCCAGAGGCTTAGACTTGCAACTAACTAATGGACGCCATCGGACTTTGCTGTCCAAAGCATAGTTCCCATAACGACATACCTCAAGGTCCCCTTGCAAATGGACAAGGCCAGTGCTTCTCAAAAATCTTTAAATCACTAGACTCCTCTCTTCAGATGACATTTCACATGGAAACAGCTCAAAGCAGGGCTATTCTGGCCCAAGAGAGGAGAGCTAGGAGGCCCTTCCCCAGCGGCGGCTCCTGAGACACCTCCGTGGAACATGGTTTGGAAACCACTCGGAGGCACCGCTCAGAAGGGAGTCAGGGAGGCTTCCTCTGTGAGGATGACATTTGAATCGAGATCGAGAAGAGCTAGAAGGAGGCCCTTCCAGGCACAAGAACAGCAAATACAAAGGCCCTGGGCGGGTACAGGCTTAGCTAGTTTGAGACACAGAACGCTGTGTAGAGTGTAGGCATTGCGGAGGTCAAGGTAAGAACGGGGGTCAAGGTAAGGTCAGGTAGGGAGGCAGGGTCCATTCGTAAAGCCATAGCGGCAGGATAAGGAGTTCGGGTTTGATTCTGAGTATGAGAGGAAGCTATTGGAGGATTTTAAGCGGGAAAGAGAATTATAATCTGATTAAATTTTTAAACTATCACTGGCTACAATATGGGGGGCAAGAAGAGAAGGCTGGACAATTGTCCGTTACAGTACTTCACGTGAGACGTGGTGGAGGCCTGACCGGGACCGCAGCTGTGAGCATCTCCCAAGTTAGAGGTGCAGTGGGGGTCTGTGGGCACACCTTCTCGTCCCTGGCGTAGGCACCTGGGGCAACTGAGGCTCACCCAGAACAGGCGAGGACCCCTTCTCTCTTATCGCCTACAGAATTTCCATTCACCCTTCAAGACCCAGCACGACTATCTCTATCAGAGAGTTGACTCTTACCATTTACTACTCAGTATAATTCCTTTTCCTACAGACTAGTAGATGTGGGAGGGACCTTATAGTCACCTGCTTTTGCAGACGAGGGACCAAAGGCTCAGAGCTGCTACTGAACTTGGGTCCCTTAATCGCCACTCTGGTGCTGTTTTCACCACATCCTCAACTTTTCATTTATGTATGTCTCATATCCCCAGCTAGAGAAGAAGCTTTTTTTTTTTTTTCATCTTTTTATATGAGATTTAATTAAAAATTCTTAAGAGCAGGGATCTCATCTTCTCCATTGATCCTCCCTCGCATCTAGCGTAATGCTGGGCACAAACATGGAAGTTCAACAACTCTGTGCTGACTGGCCCCTCTGCCAGCCATGAGCTCACTGCCACGGGGATGTGCCCTTTGCACCCCAGCGCGGTTAGCCTGCCTCCCCACACTGACCTGGCATCGCTTTGACCTGGCACCCCACCACTGCGGTCCCTAACTTCCCCGGGTAGCGGTACACCTGCCACTTTTCACAGCCAGGTTGGAGCGCGTGGCGGAGCCTCGCTCCGAAGGGCCGGGCTGGGGCAGCGTTCTTCTTATTGAATTGATACACTCTGACCGCGATTAGTCTTGCAGTCTAATTGGAATTAGGCCCAAACCCCAAGCCAGGGCGGAGGGGCGGGGTGCATATTAAGACGTGACTATGCATCGTTACGTTGCCTTTCTTGGATCCTCACTGGTCTCTCAGTAAGTGCTCATGAGAAATCAAATGGCAGAGTCTAAAGACCTGGCCCCAGAGGCGAGAGGACTCCATACTTGCCCAAAGGACCACTGTTCTTTCGGTGAAGGGAAGGAGGCTGCAGTTCCTTGTGCTGTCACATTTACTGCCGTTTAATTGAGAGATGTTTTCTGGCAGAGGCATTTAAAATCGGTGTTAGTTCCCCAGAGAACCCCAGTGAGGCGGGGTGGTGGCAGGGAGTGGGGAGGAGGCCACTGCACTCCGCACTCCCCAGTTAGTCACCAGGCCACAGGTCTGAGAGTTGGGTTCATCACTGGACAGAAAACTGGGTCAGGCAGGGTCCTCGCCCATCCACTGTCCCCTCTATCCCCCAGTGTTGGTCAGAGTGCATCATTATTTCAGTTGTCAGAATCTGCTGTTTCAGTAACAATAACAGCGTATTATTCATTCAGTCCACTTACTGATGATCTACCACGTGCCTGCGTGTATTCACTTCTAATTATTAATGCACGTTTTCAAATCGGAATCTGTAAGTGCAGAAGTTCATAAAAATAGAAATCCTTGCTCACGACGGCAAGGAGTAGCGTGTGTGAAAACTAACAGAACGTGTTCCAGCCCTTCCCGCTTCGTGACGGAGAACTTCCTAGCAAGTTGCATAGATGGCCCGCTTAGCAGGCCGTCTTAAATGAGAACCTAGTGTTTACCCCATCTTTGGAAATACTGACAAATGCTAACGGACAAAAGAAATTTTAAAAGAAACTGACAGGAAGTTAAGGCAAGAAGTTTCCTCCAATTAACTGTATTAACATAACGTAGCAACAAGATGTATGTTACCAACAGATCAGGCCATTTCCAGTTGGTAATTAGGTCCACACGGACCTAATCTCCTTGCTCCTGGTTTGTCAGCCACATCCTGTGTGTCTGTTCGCCCTGCCTGCGGAATGCCCCGTTAAGACAGTGCATGTCAAGCCTTTCCAGATACTGGCAACTTGGGAAGATCAGAACTTCCTTGAGGGCGACCTTCTCTCCCAGAACAGATCACTGGTCTTAACCAGGAATATAGCACACCTTTCGATGAGAAGAAATGTCTCCATTTTTTAAGATATCCTATTAGAGTCCTTGGATGACCTTGGTTCCATCCAGAGCTTCGATTTATAAGACAGTGGCTCAGATCACATCTGTAGCTCAGAACTTTCTACCAGGCTCAAGATCCGTGGTTCCAAGAGCCTTAGCATCCCACGGGCAGCTCGAATCTGAACGCAGCACGCATGCACACGCACGCACACGCAGACACACACATACCCTCTCTCTTTCTGTCCTAAATCTAAGTTTTAGTAAATGATATCATTGCGTACCCAGGTTTCCAAACCAGACATTGCAGGCTCACTGGAGGCACAGGGAGGCCAGCTCTGGTTTGTTAAAATTCGAATTATTTGAAACCAGTGTCAACAGGAAGCTAGCTTTCTTTAGCGCTCACACACCCAGGCCCTTGCTCGCTGGTGGCCGCACCCCACAGGCTGCCTCCTCCCCTCTGGCTCCCCAGCACTTCCTCCTACACCTGGATCCGTGTCTCTGTTACTATGCTTTTAGTGTTCAATTCTTTGGTTGTTGGTAAAATTGAGCATTTTTCACATTTATCGACCATTTGTATTTCTTCCTCTGTAACATGAACTTTGGACTATTAAGTTTCCTCTTTGTCCACTGAAACCATTTCCCTAACCCAGAGCTTTCAAAGCGTGGTCCCTGGATCACCCAAGAACTTGTTAAAAATATGGATTCTCAGCCCACCCCCCCCACCCAAGACCAACTGAAGCAGAAACGGCGGAGCCCAGCAGTCAGCTTTAACGAGTCCTCCAGGCCTCCAGACCACCCTCCCCCAGACTCAGGATTCGCCTTGAACCCAGGCGCACAACAGGGGGACCCATGAAAGGACTCGCCTTGCATGACACCAACCTTAAACGGCCCAGAGGATGAGACTGCAAACTCCAGGACTAGCCTGCCTGAGGTCGGAGCCCTGGCTGCCACTTGCTAGCTGTGTGATCCTAGGCAGATGGCCTAACCTCTCTGGGCCTCAATTTCCTCATTCGCTACAGTGGGGATAATAATAGGACCTCCCTCATAGGTTTGTTTTGGGAATTAAAGGTTCGGTCTCTATTAAGCACTCAGCACAGTTCCCAGCACGCAACACTTTATGAATGTCAGTTATGACTGCTGCCACCGTGGCCACGTAAATGACCCAAAGCTCACAGGCCTGACGTCTGGAAGAAATAAAGCTGGATCTTACAGAAACGTGGCCATCAGGAAGCAGGAGCTCGTAAATATTAACGTAGCGCAAGTCCTCTTGTTCTCACCACCTAAAAAAATCTGCTGCTCCCTTTCCCAGCCTTCCCAAACTGTGTGTACTTCTTCAGGCCATTCCTCTCATGTCAGCAGTGGCAGAAGAAACAGAAGGCACAGCAAACCTTCGAGAAGCTCTTGAACTCATTTTGGGTACACCAGATATCTCCGTTGGTTGGCAATAGGTTTATAATTCTATACCATTTTAGAACATTCTGTCTCCTACAACAACAGCCTTCTCATTGGAGGTTAATATGAGGCATATTTAAGAGGTGATCCCAACATTAAATAAGTTTGAGAAGTGCCTCAGCAGACTAGGTTAGACGAGTTAATTTAAGCAGACTGTGCATTACGAATGTCCGCAGGGGAGTCGCATGCAGATTTTGCCAGAGGCGGTTGATTCCGCTTCCACTTGAGGAAGGAGCGATGTCCGGGGGGAGGGTGCCGTGGAGAGCACTTTGGGAAGTGCTGCCCTGTGAGAAACGGGAAAGGACCTCCAGGATTCGGATGGCCGGTTGGTTCCTAATGGATTAAAGGAAAACCCAGTATTGTAATAAGACATTATATATAGGAAAGGAGAGAATAAAGACTTTTTTTTTCCTCTTTAAAGAAGTAGCAAATGGGGTATTTTCTGTGTCTCCAAAGAAAGACAATGAACTTTTAAATGCTTTAGAAAGATGAAGAGAATGCTCTTTGCCTCAGTACGCCCTACATGGAGCTCTACCATGATATTTATTCACTATTTCCCCAAAGAGAGACGTCCCGAGTTTGTCCAAGATGGGGCAGTTATTGGAGGGCGAGGAAGCCCGATCCCTTGATACCGCCCCCCTCTCCGTGAACGTTTCCAGACACCGGTCTCGCTAGCAGGTTGCCCTCACTCGGATCTTTTCTTCTCACTCGAGAACATTGAAACCGTAATAAACCTGACCTCTCTCTTTCTCTCTCCCTCTCCTCTTCCCTTTCCTTCTCCGTTGCCCTCACCCTCTGTGTCTTCCCTTGCCCGCCCTTCAGGAACCTTCTGCATCATTTCACTGTGCACCTGTGTGGCCGGAATCAACTTCGAGCTGTCACGCTACCCGCGCTACCTGTATGGACTCCCCGATGACATCAGCCATGGCTATGGATGGTCCATGTTCTGTGCGTGGGGGGGCCTGGGACTCACACTCATCTCGGGGTTCTTCTGTACCTTGGCCCCTTCTGTCCAACCTGTCCCGAGGACCAACTGCCCTAAATCCAGACCCGAGAATGGGACAGTGTGCTAAAAAACAAACCCATACACACACACACACACACGCACACACACGCACACACACACATATATATATATAAATATATATATAATATACATATATAAAAGAAAACTCAGTCGAGGCGATGCCAGTGCCGAGGCGGAGTGGAGTGGGCTCGGGCACCGCGTCGTGTGGGACTTTGAGCTGCCTCGTCACCGAGCTGGGGACGCCGTTCCCGTCACGTGGCTCTTCCATCACTCCCTGACTCCTGGCTCCATGGTTCCTTGAAGACAGAACGAACATCACCACTCGCGATAGCATCCTGATTCCCGTCACTGGCGAGGACGGGGTGGTGGCCTGGGAAGGGACAGTGCCAGTGGCCTGGAGCGGCACAGATACAGGGAAGGATGTGCCATCCACTGGGCCAAGAGGAGAGGACGCCACCCCGACCCCGATCACATCACCGAGAAGCGAAGCCCTGAGTGCATAGAGCGTCACCACGTCTCCGAGGCCGTTGGCAGAACCTGTCCTCCGGCTGCTCTGCCCGTTCTGCTTTCCTTCCTGGCCCACCAGCCACACACGAGAAGTGGAAGAGAAACCGCGAAGGATGTTTTCTCTTTGCTGCCAAACTTTCGGACAAAGTTTCAGCGGGACAGGTGGGAAGCGGGAGAGAACAACATGCTGAGAGGCAAGATCCGCATCAATAAAAGGACACTGAGGCGGATGCTCAGAAAACCCGGTCTTACCGTCCAGCTGCCTTACGCCCAGTTAAAAGAGGCCACCCTGCCCCCAGCCCAGCCCCGCCTGCGCTCCTCGGGCAGGTTGGAGCCTTGGAGCGACGCTGTGATGTGTGCGTGTGTGCGCGTGTACCTACTCCGGCTGGTTTCCTCTCTCTCTCTCACCGTTTTAAAATGGAAATACCGCGTATGACTGTCGTCTCTCTCTCCTTGGTGGTGGTTTCATGGCCCAGCACAGAGGCCCCGAGACCCAGGAAGCGTAACGAGGGGCAGGCCCACACGGGTGCCGGTTCTGCAGCCTCTGATCCCCGGAGTGTGTGCGTGCGGTGGCTGTTTTCCGAGTGTGAGGTTTGATCGTTTGTGTTGCATTTTTTTCTGTTATTTTTAGTGCAGCTGAAATTCCCAGAGGGCAGAGCCAAGAACGAGGCCACGGGGCAGAGGATCCCGTGGTTCTGCACGCCACCGCGCTCGGTCCTCTAATTTTGGAAGTTCAAGACACAGCTGGGCACAAAAGCCATGCGAGGAGAGGGGGAGCACGGTCCAGGAGGGAGGAGGAACGCGGCCCGCGTGGCCGCCGCCGTGCAAGCCCGCGCGCCAGGCGAGACCTTTCCCTCCCCACCCCGGACGCTGTCCTTCGTCACTGGACATCCACCCCTTCCCGAGGGGCGACTTCTGTACAGTGGGTCACGTGCAGAGAGAGCACCTCCATGTCCCATGCACTCAAGTTTGTATGATATTGTGTAAATTAACGGAGAACTCTTGACTCTTTTCATCTTCTTCCCTTTTCTCTTGATATTCAAGGCCATGAATCCCAAAGTAGCCGTCGTGGTGGCTAGCACCCAAACAGCCCAGAGTCTCAGGCTCGCTTGAGCAAACGGGCACTGCAGGGGATGGCGACCTCCCGCGTCAGCCAGAGCATTGTGAAAGCTGTAGGGGCAGGAATCTGGGGCCAGCAGCTGACAGTCACCTCAGTGACCCTGCCGAGGCCGAGCAGCCCTGGAGAGGCGAGGAGAGAGTCCCCGGTCCGTACATCAGGGGGTCAGCCATGTAGCCGAGAGTGCAGCTGCTTCAGAAACAGATGTGCTTTGGGAACTTTGCCAACCACTCAGCAGCCTCCTCCTCCCCACCCACGCACCGCTCCATCTCCCCCCACCGGCCTCTCCCTTTCCTCACGCTCCACCCGCCGGGCTACGAGTCCTGCCTGTCTGCTCATCGGCTCTTGCGCACGCACGCGTGCGTGTGCGCGTGTGATTCCTGTCCGGGCGGGACGTCTGGTGTGCACGAGTGGACCCGAATGTGGATCTCTGTATGCGTGTATCTCTCTGGTGCGTTTCGTGTATGCTCATGTCAACACGCACCTGGACGCAGGTGTGGCTGTGTTCCGTGCGTGAGTGCCCTGCGCCTGGGTGTGCTGGGAGGTGACGGGGGAGGCGGGTACAGGAAAAGCTGTTAGCATCCGACTGAGCTTCTGAGGACTATTTCTAAAACAAAGGATTTATTCTATAAGAAGGGAAATGATTTTCAGGAAAACCCACTGTTTCAATTGTACAGGGAATTGTTTAAAATTTTTCTTTGAAAAGTTAGATTTCCCTCGTAAGGGGAAGGGCATACGTGGGCTTGAGGAAAAGTGAGGAGAAGTATCTCAGATTGAGAGGCCTTGTATCTTCTTCCAAGTGTCTTGAGTGGACTCTGCCGAGCAGAGAGAGGCAGGTGTCTGCGAGTGTCCGTTTGGGGCAGAGGGCTTGTCTGTGACCAGACTCAAATTCCAGCTGTTCTCCAGTTGCGGGAACATAGGGAAAGAGTTGTAAATGGGGCAAAACACTATCAATCATTTAGACTTTTCTTTCGTAACCGTGTCTGGGGATACCGCCTCACAGACCTATCATGATGTACACTCTTTTTTTATGCCTCGCTTGCCGTAAATAGATCATCCACTCTCTCTCTCCAACTACTAATCTTTATGATGGACCATTAACACAGCTTACTGCATCCCTTTAAAACCTTCCCGAAATGTAACGAGGTCTCCTGGGGAAGAACTAAACCGTCTGAGCTCAGGTCACCGTCAGCAGGGCCAGAGCTTTGAGCTGCTGCCTTTTCTTGTTAGTGGGGCTGGATGGGTACAGGTACACACACTCTGGGATCTGGTCTTGCTTGGGGCCCAGAAGATGCCCAGGCATTCGGTCACCTGGAAGCCCTGTACAGATGGCAAGTCCTGGCCAGTGGGAGAACTTCCCGGGTGACCTCGGTCCCTCCGGCAGAGACGCTGGACCCCACATTAAGACGTGCCACTCCCAGCAGTTCCTGAAGCTTCCTGTTTGTGAGGAGCCTGAGGAAAGAGAGAAGGAAGGGGGCATCTTGACCGTAGACATGTTAAGTCAGACTCTGCTAACTCCAGATCAAAGGAGAACCAAACCTGCTGAGGGATTGAGGGTCAGCAATGTCCCTGAAGCCCCCCGCCCCACCCCAGGCCAAGTTCAAATTTCTTACAGATAGGGGTGCAAGGTCTATGACCATGTATGTGTTCTGAGCTCTATGCACATCAACCTTGAGTATGGGGGCCACTTCCGCTTTTATTTCCTTCCTCGTCCAATGAGATTGGGGATTCAGGAAAATGGGGTGTCTGCCTAGAGAGAGGTCCTATTTCTTCCTCTCCCCATTTTGGGAATTATGGTTTCTTAGATTTCTCCTCTCTCTACTCACTTCTACTTTCCTTCTGCATCAACTTTGGCCAATTAAAATAGTTCATCTCTTGAGAGACTCATACACTCCACGCAGCCCCCTTCCTTGTCTCTTATGGCTATAGGTTTTATGAGGAGGTCCGTAGCTCCCTGGCATCAAAACATAAAATATTTTAAAACGTGCCTATTCCAGCTTCAACCTTCCTACAAGCCCCAGCCTTTCAACAGCTCTGCTCTTTCAACTTCAGGGATCACAAAGACTCGACAACTCCACCAAATCAAGACAAAGCCTTCCTAGACCATGTGTCTGTATGCAGCACTCTGGGCCCTGGTGCCATTCTGGCAGATTTTCTTGTTGGGGATAAGGGAAGAAGTCGGTTCTAAGACTCTGAGACTGGGCCCTAGGTCTTAATATTTATCCATAGTCGTAGAGGCGTGAAACAAAAGCACCCCTGAGTGGGAAGATGAGCTGCTTTGGTCTTCAAAGCCGCTCGCCTGAGTCAGATTCAGAATGAGGAAATCAGGTACATCACCCAGACACATCTAGAACTGACACTTTCACCCGGGTTATTGTGAGAGCATTTATTAACTACTTTTCAAGTACCTGGGGAGGAGTGGAAGAAATACACTCTGGTCATCTTTGGTGTAGTTTGTGTGGGATGCTCGGTTGATTCTTACGGCTAGAGCGAAGCCGATTTTCGTAAAATGTTCCCTCTGCTCCAGGGACCAGCCATCACAGTGGACATATTCAGCCCTTCCCAGGGAAATATGATGAGTTATACTGAGAGATTATTTCACCACAGATAAAAATATTTGGTGCATACCAGCCAGGTAGGCATCTGTGCTGTCTTCCAGCTGGTATGTGATAGAGTAAGGGTTGACAGATCTTTAAACGAGCCCACCTGAGTTGATGGACACAGAGATTCTGGCGTCTCTCAGAGCAGTCAGCGCGATGGGCTGTGTTTGCCCTCCTTCCATTGATACTGCCATGGTGCAAAATGTTTCTTAAATGTTACGGTTATTTTTCAGACTACGTTATTATTGGCTATTGGATTTTTTTCCCCCCAAAATAATACACGTTTATTGTAGAAAATTAAAAAAATGCTAAAAAAAAAAAGACAAAAGTATTGACCATAATCCCACCGCCCTGAGGCATTGTCGTGGTCATAGCCCCAACACTTCCGGGTCCGTGGTCACCTCCGGTTGGAAGCTGAGGCTAGGAAGACAGTCCCTGGTCACAGGACCTACTGGTCTTCCTGGAATTGACCCTGTGTTCACGGCAGCAGGGCACAGGACTCTGAGCCCCCAAAGATAGCAGAGGCCATCGACCAAGCTCGATGCCAGAGCTTCATGACGGGAGTGGCACAGCTTAAAGATTCCTACTTTGAGATTTTTTTTTTCTTTTTCTTTCTTTTTTTTTTTTTCTCCCTGAGTGCCATCTCAATCTAATCATAAGTGTAAGCACTGAAGCCAGAGTAACTCGGTAATTAAGCTACCCTTGTATAACGCGGTTACTCTCAATTTCATTTCAGCCCTGCACTGAAATGATTTGTGACTCTGGGCACTGTGTCTTCTCCATACTTGAACTTCCTCATCCACAAAATGAGGATAGTGATAACACTTTACCTCATGGTATATTAAGGGTGACAAAGAAATTGCAAAGTGATTTATAAACAGGAAGTGTCACATAAATTATGCACTGTTCGAATAATCCTGCGGCGGCAGAGCCCCCGCGGAATGGGATGCTTCTGTGGGATTTCTGTGCCTCACTGCTGAAAGGATGATCTAGAGCGAGACGTCACCTTGGCCGCCGAGCAGAACCCTGCCTGTCACCTGAAGCACATGGGATTTTAGTCCATTGTTCAAGTCCCTCAGAGAAGTCGGCTCCTTAATTTACCCGTACCCAGGCTTGCTTCCTTCTGTCCAAAGCCAGTTTTGCAAAAGGCACTCAATCCTTCTCGATTATTCCCAGAGGTGACGGAATGAGTAGACCAGATGGGACAAATAGCATGTAAGAGCTCAGTTAACTGTTAACCAGGGTACCTGGTCAATGGCTTATTTTTTTTTTTTTTTCTTTACCATCCTCCTAACATTATTTCTAGATGTACATGTTCCAGTGGTGGGAGGAAATCAGATTCTGAAACATTTTAACGGTCTGTTGAGTTTAAGATGGGAATCAGTTTCCAGGAACTGGCATCTTTCTCTCCTCAGTTGGTGAAGTAGATGGCGTCATCAGAAAAGCACATGACTTCTTGTAGGAAGTCCTTTGGTGCATTCATGAGGAGAGGTTTCTGAGTGTGACTCTGGGAAAAACTGAATCCTAGATTCTAAGCAAGGAAAGAATGCACCCCCAGACGAGTCCCCACACCTCCTGCTTTGCAGGGGATCAAGCTTCGATGCTGTGGTGACACCTCTAAAGGGAGGCCCAGTTATTGCTCCCCGCGTGGATAGAGCCCCACCGAGAACGGGGGTGACCGCCCACCGAAGGGGGCGGGGCGTCTGTTCGCTACTGAGAAACTGAAAATGCTGTGAGCCTGGGAGTTGCACCGAGGAGGTTTAAACCCCGCCCCTCTCTGGCAGACGCTAACCTGAGCAATTGCAACTCCTTGGCCTCGTTTTCAAGGCCTGGGTGTAGCTCCTTGGGGAGCTCAGTCTCTCATCGCTCCCTCTGGCTAAGTCTTCCCCTTCCCTTCCGGTCGCCTGCAGACCCTTTGCAGCGCGAATGTATCAGGGCGTCTGTGCCGAGATGATTGTGGCCTTGCCTGTCCCGTGGGGAGCGTTCTCTAACCATTCTCACACTCCTTTCCATTTCCACCCA
>NW_011888829.1:499797-507570 GCF_000151845.1 Pteropus vampyrus | reverse complement strand
TTTCAAAGTCCAAAGATAATGGGAGAAATTAATTTTAACACAGATTTTAACCCAACATATCAAAAATATTATTCTGACATGGAATCAATATAAAAATTACTGTATTTTACGTTCTTTTTTTCAAATGAAGCCTTCGAAATCCAATATGAATTTTATCCTTAGAAAACATCTCAGTTCGGCTCAGCCACATTTTCAGTGTTCAATAACCACATGTGGCTACTGGCTACCACGTAGGAGAACAAAGATTTCGTCTCTGTTAGGACGAGACCGAAGGGGGTCCTCACCCCTGAGTCACTCAGATCTCACAGCTGACAGAGGCTGTTTGCCCGCCCAGAGCAGAAAGCGTGGGAGCCATGTCCAGGCTGCTCTGCCTGCTTAGTCAGAGGAGAGGATGCTCCCTCATCAAATACATGTCACCTGCCCCAGAGGGATGTCAGCACTGCCCGTGGTTATGGCCTGGATGACCTGTCAAGGTCCTAGAGGCCACATCAGGTCACTCCCTTCAGCTACAGGAGAATCAGCTTCTCCCTTATCCAGATGCCCATTATCTTAAGGTGGGGAGGGGGCAGACCCGCCTTCTCTTGGCAAGAATAAAGATCTCCACAGTCTTTTGTTATCTGGTCCAAGTCGCCTGCTGATAACATCACACCAATATCTACAGCTATTATCTCAATCCCTTAATTTCCTTAAATTTGTATCTTAAAGTCAAATGCTAAGAGGGCGATATGCTGGGAAGAGTGGTGGCCACAGGCAGACTGGGTCTCCTAGGAGGTGGCAGTGACAAGCCATGTCCCTTGCACTGGGACTGGGTCCACCACGGCCTACCTCCCTTCTCTTAGATTTGAAGAAAGCGCTTTCGTTCAGGAGAAAAAGGCAAGTTGCAAGATCTTAGGGCAGAGAACAGTAAAATATAAGCAAGCAACCCCTCATTCTCAAAGCCTATCAAAGAGCCAGTGTGACAAGGTTTGACTCATTTAAATATAACATTCTGAGCCTTGTGTTATATAGAGAAAGAAAATGAGCCGATTTGGTGTTTTATATGTGGTCATTAGACAGGGACCATAGCTGACAAAACTCTCAAACACCCAGAGTTGTTTGTGGGCCGCCAGATTATTGCTCAGTCAATATAAATTTATTTACCTTTACTTTAATTTGCATAGTGCTTTCTGATTGGTCAGACAGGAGTGGCGTGTACTGCAGGATTCCAACAAGCCTCTGCCCTGGGAGGCAGCAATTCCTGTGGTTATTGGTGCTAAAATAAGATTAAATATTATGTTAATTTGTTCTGATACAATGTGAATAAATGTGTTGTTTAATCTTAACAAGAATGCTACATCTTACCAGATCTACTGTACTGTCTGTTCCTTCTCATAATTAATTAATTACAGAAAAGTTGATCCAAACCAGATCTTGATACTATTGTGCTATTCTGAGAGGTGAATTTCACAGGGAAGCGGGAGGGGGGATGAAAGGAACATTGCCAGGTTCCGGTGACTTTGCAAGGACTAAGAAAGCAGAGAGCATCTGGGGACCTCACTGACACTGACTGCATCGTGTAATTTTCTTTTTCAAATTGGCAGAAATATCGTATTTCCATCGATTGAAGAAAAAAGTGTCTGGTAATTAATTAAATGACTTGTTCATGGAAAAAATAAAAATAAATAACCTGTCAGTTGTGGAATGTAAACTGATTAAACAATTAAATAAAGAAGATCATGTTGTGTGTTTTAAGCGATTGTGTCTGCTTGGGGCAGGGGGTAGATGCTGCAGTTTTTGATGGAGAGCGAGCGATATTTTTCCTTTGGTCTTTGTGTAGAAAAAAATAGAACAACTCTTATGCAAATAGCAGACTGAAAACTCTAACCCTGAAGGAAATGGCCAGTAAACATTTTGAGTGTGCGTAAGCCAGAGGTGCGTGCTTTTAGACTTGCTGAGAGGCAAAAAAAAAAAAAATGGAGAGAGATCCAAAAGAGAAAAAGAAGGACATGACTGTTCTTTTTCTCCCGTTGCTGGCATTAATAACTTTTTTGAAAAAGGCTTTAGGAGATGTTGAAATTACTGGTTACATTCTAATCCCTCAACCCGTTTCCTAGCTGTCAGTGAGGAGAGAAATTTCTCTCACGTCTTCATCATCTCTCTCCCTAACTGAGAATCACTGTTCCTTTTTCTGTCCCCATGCTCCTTTTAAAAGTGTCTGGCTCACGGCCGGGCGGACAGCTAGGGGAAAAGGAAGATGGTGGGAGGCACGTGCTTTTAAAGGGCAGTATGTGTCAGTCAGCATCTCTAGATTTAAGGAAAAGAACTGGCTCTCTTGGATATAAGTGGCAAAGTAATTTACTGAAAAGACACGGGTAGCTGGAAGCCCGTGGTGTAGGCAAGAAGGAATGAGCAGCCGGGTAGTCAGAATCAGCCCAGTGCAGGCTGGACCCCGCCGGTTCCTCCGGTGGACTCTGGACACCACAGCTGGCTGGCTGCCCTGGAGACCATATGTCACTATGCCACTGCCTTCGCTGGGATGAACTCCAGGTCCCCATTTCTTTCACTTGGTAGCCCAGGCGTCAGAATCCCAGGCAGTGCACCGTGCAAGGGGGCCTAGAGCTTCTGCCCAGCCAGGATGGAGGTGAGGTGGATTGGGGTGCTGCTCCCCCCAGCTCTGATGAATTCGTGAATGGAGTGGCCAGCAGCTTTCTGAGGCGTAATGCCTGATGTCTGGGGTGAGCCATGAAGAGAGAGGCAGGCCGGTTCTCCTTTTTCCAAAAGAGCACAGCTTTGATTTCTGTGTCTGTGAAGAATTGTGCAGTCCGTTGGGTTTGTGGGAAACACACCTACGCATCTTCACCTCAGCACCTGCGCCTCCAGACACAAAACTCCCCACAGCGAGGGTCGTTCAATAATTGGAGAAAGGCAGCTCTAGGAACTGTGACCAAGTCTCCCAAGTATCAAGTGGTCTACGAGGGGCACTCTCCACCAGGAAGCCTGCCTTTCCGAATGTCCATCGTACTGAGTGCTCTTCCCTGTGGCCCCCTGCCCTGAACACGTGCTCGCTCGCTCGCTCTCCACACCCCCCTCCTCACCCTCCCTTCATTCCTTCTTTGCTTCTGCCCTCCCTCTCTCTCTCAGCACTTCCAGAGGAAATCGACATTTTCCTCGGGAGCCTCAGAAACTAGACTGCCTTGAAGGACAGGAATTCTGACACCTTCGCATCCCAGTGGCTAGTGGTGCCTGGTGTGTAGTAAGTGCTCAGTAAATACCGATCTGAACCAAACTACAGTCTTCCCCGACCCACCCACTCAAGTTGGTCCTCAATGCAGCTGTTAAATTCTTCTTTAAGTGGTGTTGGGGTCCCTCAAGACCACCCTCAGATTCAATGATTTGCTGGAAAGGCTCAGAAAAGCCGTTAAGCTCAGGGGTCTGGTTTATTACACTGTAAAGGTACAGATGAGAATCAGCAAAGGTAAAAGGTGCATGGGGCAGAGTTCAGGAGAGAGAAGACACGAGCTTCCAGCTGTCCTCTCCCAGTGGGTTTGTGCGGACAGCACTTAATTCTCCCAGCAATGCGATGTGATGACAGGGTTAGTGTCAACCAGGGACTATCCCACGAGCTTGGAGGTGATCTCCCATTGGCTGAAAAGGGCCAGACCTTTCTTTGGCATGTGCGGGGTTTGGACGACCTGACTTGCCAACTCAGCCCTTTCCTGTGCACGAAGCTCCATGATAAGTGAGATTAACCAAAGCAGTTCTCGCCCCAGGTAGTCTAGATCTGCCCAATTCTGCTTCCTTTTGACCCCCCACAGTCAGGACTGATCCTGGCCTTCATCGCAGGGCGTTTGCTAAAGTTCCTCGTCTGGTGATCCCCTCTCTGTCCCTGCTTCTCAAGCAGCTCCTCGTGCCCTCACAAGAGGCTGGCGTGGGAGGTGGCAGTGGAAAGAACACAGGTGCTTGAATCTTTAAGCAGATCTGCATTTGGATCTTTCTGCATACGAGCTGTGTCCTCGTACGTCTGTGAATGGCTCTTCCAGCAGCTACATCCCAGACTGCTTTAGAAAGTGAGAATTAACCCACGTGAGAGGGACTGGCCCGGAATTGTCCCTCGGTGCCTGTCGGCCTCGCTTCACCCCTGCACAGTTTGTCCTCTTGCGTTATGAAGCAGGTTCTAAATCTCACCCACCTAAGAAGGGTTTATGAACTGGAACCTTCCTGACGTTAGAGTCCCACAGGTCCCTGCTCACACCACACCGCGCACCGCACACTCACGGACAGTGGACGCATCGATACTTCGAATGTACTCGCATTTCTTGTATTCAGCCATTGTTTAGTCAATGCGACTGTCCCGTGTAGGAGCTCGGCTATGTGAAATCAAATCACGATTTGAAATACTTTTCATTCCGGAGAGGAGAAAACCCGGGATCGAAAATACTCTCTCTTTGTGCAGCCCTTCCCTTTCTAGGAGGGAGAGAAATGCCCTAGAACCTTGCTACTCAAAGTGTGGTCCTTAGGCCAGCGGCGTCAGCATCATCTTGCAAGAGATGCAGAGTCCTCGGTCTAACCTCAGATCCACCGGCTCAGAACCTGCGTTTTACCGTGATCCCCAGGTAATTTGTATGCGCTGGCCTGGACCATCTACCTACCTAGCTATATGGTTCGGAAGTTCGTTTCAACACTTCTGCTCATATCTTTTATCCAGGAGGATTTCATAGGACCCTGAAAAAAAAAAAAAATTAGCCCCAGTCTGAGGTTGCAAAGCCACATCGGAACAGGTATGATTTTTAACTAATGTGCCAGGAAAGGTCCTTTCTGTCCAGTCCAACCCTGATTTTTAGGGTTGGTGCCAGGGAAACAAGGCCAAATATAATAGCATTTTGTTTCTCCCAGCGAGCAGGTGTCAGGCAGCATTAACCTCTTCGTGGCTGTCTCTGAGCAGGTGTGTGCAAGATGGGGTGGTTTTCAGCCACCGAGGGAGAGCAGACTCAGGTGGCCCTTGGGGACGAATTTCCTTTCACCTCTTCCTAGGAATGCCTGGACCTTGAGACAAAGTACGTCTGAAGAGTGAGGAGACTAGAAGCCCATCCCCCGCTATTGTGTCTTTGCGAGCTGGATCGATGGCAGAGCTCTAGCGGATGACAGGGTAACGTACTGGTTATAAGCGAGAACTCTGGAGTCAGACTGTTTGAGTTCAAATCACTCCCCACCTACTAGGGCTGTAATCTTGGGCGAGATTCTGAGGCTCTCTTTATGCCCCTATGCAAAGACCCACTGACTCATGAGACCCGGTCAGAATTTGTGACTCTGGGGCTAAACCTTAGAATAGAGCCTTTGTAAAGCGTGGTGCAGAACAGGATTTTCCACAGAGCGTCGCCGTGAGGTCGAGTGTGGTTCCCGTCAGGCCTGGGCCCATGACCATCTGCCGGCCTCGCTGGCTGTGGCCTGTCCATCCCACGGCACGTGTGGCACCAGTGATTGGGCTGCAGCCCCCGCAGCAGTAAGGGCCACCGTTCTCCCTCCGGTTTGGTGGCCAGGACTGCAGCGACCCCTCTGTATTTTTTGCCGTGCCTCCATCTCTTGATCATTGTTGGGGGCCAGGATAAAGAGCCCCCCCCACCCAGGGCCACCCTGCCTCCCGCCGGGGAGGTGGGGACGACTGTGAGAAGGCTTTTCCATGTGCTTTCAGTGCCCTGCTTGCGGCCGAGGTTCAGAAAAAGGGGGTTTACCTTGTGGGGTTCGGGGGGTCACACTGAGCTTTCCTTCCTTATGTCGCTACATGACTCTTTACACTTTGGTAACGTGCCACCTGAGATGGAGGAACTAATATTTGTTTTCTTTTTTAAGAATGAACCCGGTTTCTTAGACTACTCTTGAATTTATGGAAAAATTGCAAAGATAGTACAGTCTCCATGCGCCTCACATGTTAATAATACATGTCACAGTCGTGTGGTACATTTGCTACCATGAATGAACCAGTGTGGGTACATTCTTATTAACTAAAGTACTTGCTTGATTCAGGTTTCTTGAGTTTTTACCTAATGTCCTTTTTGTGTTCCAGGATCTCATCTAGGATGCCACCTTACATTTACTTGTGTGTGTCCTTAGGCTTCTCTTGGCTAAGACAGTTTTCTTGGACTTTCTTTGTTTTTGTTGACAGTTTTGACGCATACAAATCAGATATTTTGTAGACTGTTTCTCTGTTGAGATCCACCTGATGTTTTTCTCGAGATTAGACTGGGATTAGGGGTTTTCAGGAGGGAGACCACAGAGTAAATTGCCATTTTCATCATATCATATCAAGAGTACATGCTATCAACACGAGTTATCACTTACTGACGCTGACCTCGGTGACCTGGCTGAGGTCGTGGTTGCCAGTGTGCCCTACTGTGAAGTCACCCCCTCCCCCGCTTACTCTCTGAAAGGAAGTCACTCTGTGCAGTTTACACTTAAAGAGCAGGGGATGGTGATCTTCCTCCCTGAAGAACTAATTTTTCCCCTGGCCTCTCAGCTATAGGAAAACAACAACAACAACAACAACAAAACAAAGCAATGCTACTTATAACTAAAATCAATGAATTTTATTGTTCTTAGTGTATATTCCACTGACCTAACTTTTAAACTTGAACACTCGAAACCGCTTGAATAAATACAGTCAGTAAAAATGAAAAATGACTTCAGGTTTGCAGCAGACCAGCTCCAACAGAGGTGGTAATCATTTTTCTCAAATTTTACAGTGCACCAGCGTCATTTAGAGGGCACAGTTTTCGAGCACATATTTCGTGTCGGGCGCAGTCCTGGGCCACAAGGATAGCACAGTGCACAAAACAGACAGACTTCTTCACCTTCAAAGAGCTTACAATGTAGTGTGGGCTGTGGAGAGACAGATGATAAAATAAGTAGCAGTCAATCTGGAGACGAGTTATGTGGAGAACAATAAGTCAGAGAATGGGAACCGGGGTGCTAGAGTGACAAGATTAGGATGTGGACGCCATCGGTAATCCAGGAGCACAGGCCCAGCCTTAAGGAAACACAAGGTAGACGGAGGAAGATGGAGAGACAGAGAACCATCCAAATTCAACACTCAGGGTAACTTTATTCCACCACACCATTTATGCAACCGCGGGATGCGAAATAAAAATTTCATCGTGCTGTGATCTTGATGAGCCATCGTTCACACTTCATCTCCTCGTGGCCCAACTCCTTGGGTCGACCTACCAAGGAAAAGGCAGATACCTTTGGCTCCCTCCAGCCCTGAGAATAAACCATTGAGATGGGCATTCAGAGATATTTTCGAATGCAGTTAACACGACAAACAAAATGGCGCCGTGGATCCCAGGCCAACGAAGGCCTTCGCCGTCTGTATTGTAACACAGGGTCCTCCGTCTCCAGTGTAATTCCACGGCCGTGTACCGTCATAAGTCATTTTAGTGGTTTGAAAGGCCTGAGGCCATCTCTAAAATGTCACAAATCGTCTTTAGTTACCTCCTGAAGATCTCGTTCGTAAGAATGATCTCTGCTTGAGAAGAAAAAGGAAACATTTCAAAAGATGTAAAAACTATGAGGGTCCAGTCAAGGCAAAGAAGCTTATCTTGTTCTCTTCTGCTCCTCTTCCCGCCCGCAGTGGAATATTTGAAGTTGGTTTTCTTAATCCCTGCATCAAGGCTCCAAATTCCTTGGTGTTTACCACCATAATCGGCAGTTTTAATAACCAGATCAATCTTCCAAAATTGTGGGCCTTAAAAGATAATTATCTCTGAGGTTCATGGACTAGAACAGTAATGGGTTGGGAAC
>NW_011888829.1:497327-498867 GCF_000151845.1 Pteropus vampyrus | reverse complement strand
AAGGCCTTCGCCGTCTGTATTGTAACACAGAGTCCTCCGTCTCCAGTGTAATTCCACGGCCGTGTACCGTCATAAGTCATTTTAGTGGTTTGAAAGGCCTGAGGCCATCTCTAAAATGTCACAAATCGTCTTTAGTTACTTCCCGAAGATCTCGTTCGTAAGAATGATCTCTGCTTGAGAAGAAAAAGGAAACATTTCAAAAGATGTAAAAACTATGAGGGTCCAGTCAAGGCAAAGAAGCTTATCTTGTTCTCTTCTGCTCCTCTTCCCGCCCGCAGTGGAATATTTGAAGTTGGTTTTCTTAATCCCTGCATCAAGGCTCCAAATTCCTTGGTGTTTACCACCATAATCGGCAGTTTTAATAACCAGATCAATCTTCCAAAATTGTGGGCCTTAAAAGATAATTATCTCTGAGGTTCATGGACTAGAACAGTAATGGGTTGGGAACAAAAGAAATTAATTTTGATAATCTGTATCTACAAGGTGAAGGGAAGAATCCCCAAAAGGTACTGTTTGGAATATAAATGATGTCTATGCACAGTAGTTCTCATGAATTCTGAACCAAATGGTCCTAACAAGAAAACAGCCTTCGAAAAGTAGTCTAAGCCTAGGGATTTGGTTTCCAGCCTCTAGAGGTCTACCTTTTAGTGAAACTTCCAAATGTTCAAGGATTGAGCTTCCTCTACCCTAAAATTAGGACAAAGCAGAAAGAAAGGCTATCCTTAGCTATTTAGAAGGCCAAGTTGGATTCATCTTCCTGAATATTGCATATCCTGGCATATACATTTTCTTCTAGAGTAATCCAGTTCCTCTGATACTGAACGCTTTCCCGAAACTAAAATATGCAATAGCTTTTAGCCATTTTCGAGGGAAATTTTTGATATGCCCTCTTATCTACACTAAGAACTTCAATTTAAGGAGGAGGAGGAGGAAGAGAGAAGAAGTAGGGGTGGATCCACTGTATCCCACCCCCCAAAGAAGATAATATTTTGACCTATTTTCTATCCAGCTGTCATTTGTTGAAACCGTGGTGAGCAGGCTGGGTGTGCAGCAAAGTGATGTAAGGACTTATACAGATCAGGAGCACGCTCGTCCCGGGACCGGAGCTTCATCCTCCAATTCCTCATCATCTTCCTCCTTCGGCATCAAAATGTCCTGGCTTGAAATGAGGCCAGACTCCAGTCGCCAGCTCCAGACTTCACGTGGAAATCCGTCTCACTTTGAAGTCCCACACGTTGCCTTCAAGTGCCCGAAGGTGACGCCCTGCTTTTCATTTTGCCCCCTCTTTTATTCCTTCCTAATCGGCACAGTGGTCCTGCCAATAGCTAAGCTGCTAGTTGGCTTCTTCTCCATAAGTTAATGGATTTTCTCATTAGAACTGTCGGAACCTCAGGTGTTGCTTTTCCTGTTGTTAGCTTTTTGAAGGATTAGATACAGAATATTCTATTTTGGCCTGTTATGTTCCCTTCTTCCCCCGGATAGATAGATAGATAGATAGATAGATAGATAGATAGATAGATAGATAGATAGATAGATAGAT
>NW_011888829.1:490306-493611 GCF_000151845.1 Pteropus vampyrus | reverse complement strand
AGGACCCCACCCCGGTTCCCCTCCGCGCATCTCTCTCTCCCTCCCCAGCTCTTCACCTCTGCTGTCTGAACAGAGGGGTGGCTTGCTAGAGTCCTCTGTGCGTTTAGGGGAAGAAGGTATCACATCTACACGTGTGGGCACTCGCGTTCCGAGGAAGGACAAGAGACCGTGCCCTGTAGACATTCAAGTAGCAGAAATCCAGCCTCTTCAAACCACGAACACTGTCATCTTCAAAAGGGAGAGAAAGGGCCCGCCCTGCATCCTTCCTGAGCAGTTTTTCTGCTGAAGGACCCACTCGTGGAGAGGAGAGAGACTCCCAGCTTTCCTGGCAGCCATGTCCACCTGCTCTGGGAAGGGGTTCTCCCTTCTGTCTTCACCGAACCACACGGAGAAATGCAGATTCTTCTTTCGTTCACCTTCCCCTCTCTGCCTCCCTTTACACTACTAGCTCCATCAGCTCCTGGGCACCACAGAAACACAGAGCGAGGCAAAGGTATTTGCGATGGTCTTTTTATAGAGGACTTTAAGGAGCTCTTAGCAGTATTTTCCATTTATTGTCCATATCTGTCTTTATATGCTACTTCCCCTTCCTTCTCCTTATCTTATTTTCTTTAGAAGAGACGTCTGATGGCTGCTAATAGAAATTCAATGGGGGAAAACACTAGGAGTGATTTAGGACCTGCTGGAGACCCTCATTTTTCTAATGACAATTGGATGGCTCTTTCTATATGCACCCATGATCTCATCTGATAATAGAGCTACCAGGGGCATTGCTGGGCTTCCAGAATCTTCTACATATCTTCTTTCTTCCTTTCCCCCGCCCTATTTCCAGGCTCCAATTTAACATGAATATATTTTGAAGGAATATCTGTGGGTTTTACATAACTACTATATTAAGATTATGTTCTTTCAAAATAATAGCAGCTCCTATATCTACTCGCTTTGAAAATCACTTATCTGCCACAAAGAGAAGATAAGTATCCCCTGACCCTAACATATCTCTTTTACGGGAATAAGAGTGGACAGATTTTGTAACTTTTATTGAATTCAGTAACATTTATTGATCTGGTCACTATTTTACAGAAATTAGAATTTTTCTCTAGTTTCAAGTTTTGGAGTGGATTTTTTCCCCCCATTCCTCTCGTCATCAGCATGATCTGAAAGTATTTGGATTAATTGGTCTTTTCCGGCCCCCAAATTCTAAGAAACAGAGGGAAAGAGGAGCCAGGGGAATTCTGGAAGTCACCTAAGAAGAGAGAGACAAATCTGAGACATGAACTCAGTTCTCCTGGCCCCGAATATTTGCTTTTCTAACGTTTAAACACCATGTTTAAATCACTGTACGAGGCGACTGGAAATTTGAACAATGACTGGATAATTTAGGTATATTTAAAAATTATTGTTAATTATTTTAGGTGAGTGAACAGTAATGTGTATATGTGCTTTTTTTTTTTTTAAGATGTTATATTCTAGAGGTAGACACTGAAATGGTTATGGATGAAATGATAAGCTCTCGGGGATTTGCTTCAAAATTATACAGGCGGTAGGCAATTGGGACGGGCATAGATAGTTGGTCACCGAAGCTGGGTGGTGGATGTATAGGGGTACATCACACTATTATCTTTATTTTTGCATCCATCTTTGTATATGTAAAAGTTTAAAAATGAAATAATAAAAATAACATGTTTTACCCATATACCTTTCCCAGACAAAGAACAGAGTGTAAGACCCTAATTTGGGGGTTTGCATCCACAGTTCATGCTGGGACACAACCTAGACAATCTCAAAATAGGGTGTGGGACAGACATCAAGACTGAGAGAAGGCGAAATATTCAGCCACAAATGGGTCATCGTTGAGGGAAGCCAAAAAGCCCCTGGAAATGCAGGGAGCGTGTCACGGAGTCACCAAAAATAAGCCCAGGTTCTGACAGATGTCCCTTCTGAGAAAAGCACAGCCACGCTCTCATCTTCAGTGGAGTCAGCACCCAAGGACCCCCAAAATAGCACCAACAATGCTCTGTCGGTGAGTCAAAGAATAACCAATGGCATTTTTAGTTCCTTTCTCTGCAGGCCCATCGTCCTTCCTTCGTAGTGCCTCCTCAGAAAGAAGTCTTCTCGGGGACAGTTGGTGGGCAAGTCAGTGGAGGTTCTTTAAGGGACGAGTCGATGATATCGGAATTGTAAAGTCACCTGTGGGAGTTCTCTTTCCGAGTCCTTTCCTGCAGCTGTATTCACGTGCAGATGTTTGCATGAGGATCTTCATTGCAGTCTTGTCTGCTATAGAAAAAAAAAAAAATCGTACACAAATTGACCTTCGTTCTTGGGAAATGGCAAAAGCGAATGTAGCCATATAATGGAACACCATACGGCTGTTAACACGGTCGAGGTCTGTCTCAGTGTGCTGGTGTAGAAAGAAGTACAAGGTAAGTGGAGAAACACCAGGCACGGGGTTCGATCCTCTAGGCAGGAGGCTAGCTGTTTCTGGAAGGCATGTGGGTCTGTCCCTGAATGCAGCTGAGACTCCCTCTGAGCTGGGGGAAGGGAACCGCCAGAGCCAGCGTTCAGTCCCTCCTCTGCCTAACCACAAAGCCTGTGCCCCGACCATCATGGCCTCTTTCTGTTGACACACTTGACCTTCTGCAATTCTGGTGGCATATGCATGAGGAGGACTAGGCCACTCTCTGCTAGGCTCCCCGCTTCCTTGGCCCTGTATGCCCTGGAGCTCTTGCTAAAAGACGCCCCACCTCTGGGGTCAGAAAGAGGCAGCAGAGCCTGTGCTCCTATGGAGAAGCAAAGACCATCTAGCCCCCCGAGACTTGGCATCTCGAGGTCTTCCACTGCGGCAGGGGTGACGTGTCCTTTTATTTGTTTTTTTTTTTGTTTTTTTTTCCCAGGGATTTCTTTGGGGATGAGATGGAGAAAGCCAGCACGAGGACTTTTCCACCTGCAGTCTTTGGCCTGTGAGAACTTCGTACGTGTCCCTTCAGTATGTTGGCGTAGAGGGGGCACTCAAGGTAGAGCATTATGAGGAAAACACCAGACACGTGGCGTTGAAGGCTGCGGAGGCCAGCCCCTGTAGGGGCTCGTGCTCCTTTGTGTGTCTTCCTACCCCCCGCCCACCACCACCACCTTTTTTTTCTCAGGAGAGATTACATGAAGCTTAAAATCTCCGTAGAAGGTCCAAGAAAACATGGCAGAGGAAAATTGTTTTAGAGACATCACCACCTTTCTCCAAAGATATGGAATCATGCCTACGGTATGTCTCGAATCAGGAGAGTCCCATGTTTTTAACTTCTGGAAGTCAA
>NW_011888829.1:484279-489041 GCF_000151845.1 Pteropus vampyrus | reverse complement strand
TAGAGACATCACCACCTTTCTCCAAAGATATGGAATCATGCCTACGGTATGTCTCGAATCAGGAGAGTCCCATGTTTTTAACTTCTGGAAGTCAATGTTGGGTCTCTGAGATTGACTTGTCTCTTCCATCCCACTCGGTGGGCCGTTATTTAAATTTAAAGCAGGTTCAAATGTGGAGGGAAGGTAATGGCGGTGTGGGCTTCCACAGGGATTTGCTGAGGATCTGGTGAAAAAATCTTGCACATACACGGGCTGAAAACAAGTTCAGAAATCAGGCCGAGGCCCCAGGGCTACTGTGGTCAGCGTGGGGTTCCAGCCATGAGTCCGAGTCTGCTCAGTCTCTTTGCTCTTGAGGTCCCTGTCACCAGCGTGTGGAGGTGGTAAGTTACTCAGTAAGAGCCCTGCCCAGGTAGAGAAGCCTTCCTTCACAAGAATCGATTAAGCTAGGCCTTCAAGTCTTTGCAGAGAGAGACCTCAAGGCAGGGGATCTTAACCTTGACTGGAGCAGAGGAGACAGAACTGGCTTCTAAAATGCTATGCTGGCAGGCCAGCAGGTGGGAGGGAAATCTCCGGCTGAGATGACTCCTCTCCCCGTCCACCCTCTCTCCTCCTGTGGTACAAGCCATCCGACGATGGGTGGAATCACAAATGGTGGCCTTCAGCGGTCCGGGTTCCTTAACTTTCACTCTAAGTAATGATTTCCTGTCACTTCGTTCCCCGCTCTGTACCCTCACATTTCAGAGAGTGACAAACTGGGCATGATATTCAATAGAGATCTGACTAATGTAGATTGCAACCTAATGATCGCTTCCCGGGCTTTGCATGTCATCCTTCTATAAATATATCGCAGTGTCACGTTGGCTTTTGGGCAGCAGCACTCCATTGCTACCTCCCTCCATCTGTGGTCAGCCATGAGCCCCCGGTAGCGTCGTGTTCCACCTGTGCCCAGTCTGTCCTCATCAGCCCTGTTTCTCTGTCCCTGGCTTCTCCATCTCTAAATTGACCACTGTCCATATTCTCACCCTTAGAAAATGGGGCATGATATTAGCAGAAGCCAGAACTATTTAAACTCTGTTCTCTTTCACTATTTATCTCGGAAGATAAAACATCTTCAAATTGGAAAGAGCGGAAATAAAGGGTAGGAGAAAAACCACGACTCACTTGTGAATGGAGCAGCAGCCTGTTCTTGCGAAGGGAGCTCCGGGCAGCGCTGGGTCGGAGGGCCAGCTCCGTGTGTTGAAAACGGTGTGGCCTTGGGCAAGTCATTGCACCTCTCTGAACTTCGATTTCCATACTTTTTTTAAAAAAAGCCATTTGACTACTTTAAGAAATCTTTTAAAGACTCAAACTGTAATACTCTACCATAAAACGAGTTTGTTACTGGGTCCCTTTTTGAAAGCTTATGGCATTTTGGAGTTCCAGAGTCTGGTGGGAAAACAAAGCCTAGCCTAGTACCCTAAATCTTAGGATATTTTATTGGTGCCATTGTTTGACATATTATGGAAAGAAGAGCATGGATGTCGCCCACCTAGTTCCAAAGCTTATTACACGCCGAGCAAAGACTGTAGGAATAAGGAAGAGGAAAGCTTCTTCTGTTAGGACATTTTCCCATTACTTCTTGGTTCTGGTACCTTCTACTCTAAGAGCAACCTGAGGTATTGTCAGGGAAGGAATGAGCCTGCCCTGTGACTGTCATCGCTAATTCTGATGTTTTTTTCTAGAAGGTCTTCTGAGTTCTTGGTATTTTGTGACAATCATGTTGGCATCTTGGTACTGTGGGTAGCATTCAAGCCCTTCATATGGTCAGCGTCAGAAGATCAGACAAATACTCACATGTGTGGGTTCTTCATCTTGACCAGGTGAGCATTCCGAGGTGAGGATGAGCAGCTTCTCACCAGGTGACTGTGTTTAACAGTTGATGTTCAGGGTGACAAAGGCCTGTTCTATCACCTCATCCTGCAGCATCGGGCAAAAATCGGAAGAAATAATAATAGGTGTCTGACTGTAGATGCTTGCCTATGAAAGTGACCCTCGGCAAAATGTATTCAAGTCTAAATAACTTCGCCCTGGGATGTGTAAAGAACTTGTACTATGATGTCATCGTCACAGTGGCTAACTTTTGAAGAATCGTGGAAGAGATAAATAAGATTGGCTATACCATCAGATGGGATCCCAACCGTATAAAGTCAGCTCAACATCGATGACAGACTACAGTCTAAATTAAATATATTTAAAAGGGGTAGAGGATTATGAGATTTAGAAAATGTGCCATTGACACCGGGGCCAGCATATACATGCGAAGAAGTTGTACCATACAAGCTGCGTTCTATTTATTTTGATGGATTACTTGGCAAATTTCAGGGGCTACAGTAGACAAAGTATGTTTGTGCTTTAGGAAAAAATTTTACCTGTCACCCATAAGATTTTTGTAGATAAAATGGAGAAATAAGAGATGTCTGGCAGTATTTTGGAGTGTATCTCTTATCTTGTGGTTGATTACCTGTGAGTTTCCTGAGTGGTTTGGGATCAACATGGTAGGGGATAGTTTGTATTGGAGCTTTTGTCCCAGTTCCAACCTTTTCAAGGTCATTGTCAAAGAGTGGGATAAAAGCAGGAAAGAGAGGCATGTCAACTTTGCTAGCGACATGGACCCAGGAAGAATTGCTAATGTCGTCCCTGACAGCATCAAATTCAAAGTGATTTTGATTAGATTTAACCTTGAGCTGAAACAAGCAATATATAAAGTTCTACATTTTGGGTTCAAGGTCAATTGCATATATGCAGAATGAAAGAGATGCCGCTTGGCAGGAACCCACATGAAAACATCTTAGTATTTCAGTCGACCACAAGCTTAATATGATGTCGCTTTAAAAATAAGCCAATGCAATCTTCAGTTTCTCTTACCAGAAGTAAAACGTCCAGGCACAAAATATTTTTTCTCTATTTTATATTGGTCAAAGATCTGGTGAACTGTGTTCAGTTTTTGATGACAATCTTAAGAGAGTCACTGAATTAGCATGAGTAAAGAGAGCATGTGGGGCGAGAAAATGGGACAAACATAATCCATGAACAAATGTGGAGTTTCTTTTTATTAGTATTTAACCAGTATTTATTGATCGTTAATTTTGTGGCGGGCAGTACGACAGACCTTGGAAATGCCGAGATGCACACGACACAGTCTCATTGTCAAGGTGCTGATAATCTAGACGAGGAATCTGAAAGGTAGTCAGCAGGAGGCCTACGAAGGAAGTGCTTCGGCGTGACGAGCATGGCTCTATGGGACTGGAGGGGTAGGTGCATGGAATTCCGATTGAGGATCTGGAACAGAATCAGGGAAGTTCAGAGGACGTGAACTTTGAGATCCATAACCTTTCAAAGTTGGAGGAAACGTTTTTTCTGCTGCTTGTAAAAGTAGAGGATGGCTTTTTCTCCAAGGTCCTTTTGGCTCCAAAACTCTGAGAATTGATTCCTGTGCTACAGGGTCACATGGCTAGAGTTAGCATCCTATGGCCTTGTAGTTCTACTGAATTTCATCTAATTGTCTTTCCTGTGTGCCAGTTTTTCCCCAGTTACTAAACCTTATTTTGCACGATTTTCAGCTAGAATTCAGCTGGCCCGCCAAATTTAGTATTGCCTGACAATTTGACAGAGACATCCTCTAAATTCCTTTTGTCCAGATCACAAAGCCTGCGACCAGAATAGATGCACCCTCAACCCAGAGAAGGCGGCTTACCACTAGGTGTGTCCCAGGCTACTCTCCAAGGATTCTTGCCAAGGACGGGATGGATGTGAAAAGGCTCGTGGGCAAAAGGAAGAATAAGCTCAGCTGGAAATTCTATTACAGCAAGAAAAGGCAGCCTTGAAAATAAATAATCGTACTGATCTCAGTGAGGTAAAAGTATATGCCTTTGACCTGCGTTGAAAATAGAGGAAGGAGAAAGAGCGAAAAGGTAACTCCTGTCGTTTTTCATCTTGAAAGTACCTGTGTCCTGCCGGTCGCGTGGCAGGAGAAGGGTCCCCAGCAGTTCATGACTGAGGCTTCAAGATCGGAATTTGCACTGAGACGCTTTGCTTTCATAGGTCTAATCCTTCTCTGCTGAGATGGTAACTCTCCTAGAAGGTGAGATGGGCTCCCATGGGTGGGTCATCCCCATGGCTCCTCTACGCTGTCTTTATCAGCTCTGGCTCCATTAGAAACTCTGTGGTCCAAAGATCAAGCATGGTTTTCTATTAATGTAAATGAGATCATTAATACTTTGCAATGGTTAATTTTATGTGTCCACTTGGTTAGGTGGCAGTAACCAGATATTTGGTCAAACACCAGTCTGGATGTTGCTGTGGAGGTAATTTTTTTTTTTAATGAGATTCATATTTAGAGCAGTGGGCTTTGAGTAAAGCAGATTACCCTCCGTAGTGTGGGTGGGCCTCATCTAATCAGTTGAAGGCCTAAGAGAACACAGTGAGGTCCCCAGAAAGAAGAGGGAATTCTGCCTTAGGCTGCCTTTGGAGTTCAGCTGCAATATCAACCCTTCCCTGCGTCTCCAGCCTGCAGTCCTACCCTGCAGAGTTTGGACTTGCCAGCTTCCAGAATCATGCGACTCAATTCCTTAAAAACTCTTTCTCTATCTCAGTAGGAAGGATATATAGACACTTTTTATTGGTTCTGGGTCTCTGGAGAAGCCTTACTAATATACTCTTTCATCTGGAGAACCAGTAGTTCAAATTTTAACCTTTACCTAAGAAATCATCTCGCACCTGACTT
>NW_011888829.1:479446-484229 GCF_000151845.1 Pteropus vampyrus | reverse complement strand
GCAAAAGGAAGAATAAGCTCAGCTGGAAATTCTATTACAGCAAGAAAAGGCAGCCTTGAAAATAAATAATCGTACTGATCTCAGTGAGGTAAAAGTATATGCCTTTGACCTGCGTTGAAAATAGAGGAAGGAGAAAGAGCGAAAAGGTAACTCCTGTCGTTTTTCATCTTGAAAGTACCTGTGTCCTGCCGGTCGCGTGGCAGGAGAAGGGTCCCCAGCAGTTCATGACTGAGGCTTCAAGATCGGAATTTGCACTGAGACGCTTTGCTTTCATAGGTCTAATCCTTCTCTGCTGAGATGGTAACTCTCCTAGAAGGTGAGATGGGCTCCCATGGGTGGGTCATCCCCATGGCTCCTCTACGCTGTCTTTATCAGCTCTGGCTCCATTAGAAACTCTGTGGTCCAAAGATCAAGCATGGTTTTCTATTAATGTAAATGAGATCATTAATACTTTGCAATGGTTAATTTTATGTGTCCACTTGGTTAGGTGGCAGTAACCAGATATTTGGTCAAACACCAGTCTGGATGTTGCTGTGGAGGTAATTTTTTTTTTTAATGAGATTCATATTTAGAGCAGTGGGCTTTGAGTAAAGCAGATTACCCTCCGTAGTGTGGGTGGGCCTCATCTAATCAGTTGAAGGCCTAAGAGAACACAGTGAGGTCCCCAGAAAGAAGAGGGAATTCTGCCTTAGGCTGCCTTTGGAGTTCAGCTGCAATATCAACCCTTCCCTGCGTCTCCAACCTGCAGTCCTACCCTGCAGAGTTTGGACTTGCCAGCTTCCAGAATCATGCGACTCAATTCCTTAAAAACTCTTTCTCTATCTCAGTAGGAAGGATATATAGACACTTTTTATTGGTTCTGGGTCTCTGGAGAAGCCTTACTAATATACTCTTTCATCTGGAGAACCAGTAGTTCAAATTTTAACCTTTACCTAAGAAATCATCTCGCACCTGACTTGACAGGAAAATCGGGCTCCAGACATGAACTCCCTCCACTTCCCCCCGCCACTACCTACACCCAAACAGTTACCTGGGTTTGCAAGTGTCCTCACCTTGATCTGAACCCTTCTCGTCCTCCCCAAACCCGGCCCTTGCTTCGTCCATGACTTACAGGCTCCCATCCATCTCCTTCCCCAATATCTAAAAGCATGTTCAGATATCTCCTGCGTTTACACAAGGAAGCAAAACATCTCCTTGAGTTTCAAGTGGGCCCTCACCCTTCAGTCCACTCTGCCGAAGACACCAGTGGTCCCTGGTTGCCAAGTCCAGGGGGAGGGGCCTTCCGGTCCTGGCTTTGCCTGGCCTCTCTGCATTATGTGACACTGACCACTGCCGTTCTGGATGTCTCTAGCCCCAGGGGCCGTGCCTCCATCTCTTCTGGTTTTCCCAAAGTGAGGGATTCATACCCCCCCGGTGGCAGAGGGGTCATTTTGGATGGTACACGGCCACAAGCAGGGCTGCGTTCGCTGTATGAAATGTCCCTCTCTGGGTTTGAGCCCTGACTCAGCACGACATGGCGTGTGAGTCGTGTAGTGGGAATATGAGTTCTCTCTTAGTTCTCCTTCAGCTCTTTGAAACAAAGAGAAAGCCTCAGTTTGGAGTGAATATAACGCCTTTCTAATGCTTGCTAAGCTTTCTTTTCCAAAACAAAAAAAGAGGGCAGTCTCAGACTAAGAGTCTTCTCTGGCCGATAGTCACCAGCTGGAACCTAGAAACAGGATTTTGTTTGTTTCCATTCGTAGTTATTTCGGGGAGTACTTTCTATTGGTAGCAAATGATACTACTTTCTCTTTTATTATAGTAGTAACGCGTTTCCTTTAAAGTAATCTCATAAGAAAAAAAAAAGTTGAGTGAACTGAGAAAAGGCCTAGGAACATCGTCCTGCTGGTGACGCAAGGCTGGGGTATGCAAATGCCTGGGGTCTGGGAAGCAGGGCCCTCCGTCCCTGTCGTATTGCTCAGGACTCAGATCTCTGAGCTCCTCCCACATTACACACTGTGTGATTGGCACATAGATGCAGTCACCACTGATACAGTGTCGACTCCAGCATCTCTGTCTGCAGCTCTCTCCCGGGCTGTTGATGCAGATTTAACTCTCCTGTCCTGTCCTTGCTGTCACGTCCCACCCCCTGGTGTAACGGTGACCGACGGGTTCAGAGAAGATGCTGGGGTTGGTGTCCCCAGAACAGAGCCAGAAATACCAGAAATGCCAAGAGTTACAGAGAGAACTCCCAAAGCATGACAAATCCGGGGTCAGGTACACCTGGGGGGACTCTGCAGCAGAAGGCTCAGGTAGCTGAGACATCGGAACCAGGCGGACACGTGTGGAACGCAGCCAGAACTGGCGATAGCAATGGCGATAACCGCTGTCATTTATCGTGCCAGGTCCCCTTCCAGGGAATTTACATGTAATCCTCACAAATACGGGAAAGACCAAAGTCGTTTTTTTTCCCACCTGGAAGCTCAGACCCCGTTTCCCAGCCTGCCTTGCAGTTGGGGTAGCCACGTGACTGAGTGCCAGGTACTATGGAATGTATATCTCTTCTAGCTCTGGGCCATAACCCTCTCCTCCCCACCCAGCTCATCCCTAAATCATCTCTCTCTACCTAGCAGTTAGCAGAATCAGGAAATGGAAGGCTCATGGGTCCCTAAATTTCCACATGGAAAGCTCTCCATTGAACATCCACTTGGACCGTTATATGTGTGAAATAAACCTTTATTCTGTTAAGCCATTAAGATTTGAAGGCCTGTCTGCTGTAGCCGCTGGTGCTCCCTACTTAATTCCACAAGTCCATGCCTGGTGCCATTACTATCATCATTTTCAAAAGGCTCTTCAAGCAGATGAGTAACACCCAAGGCCACAACTAGTAAGTGCTAGAGTAGGATTCAAACCCAACCATTCGGCCCTGAGCCCATGCTGGCAGCGACTAGTTCTTTTCTATAAGGCGTCGTGCAAATTAAATAAGCTGCTGCATTCGCACTACTAGCATGGCGACTGTCACCTCATCGGTGCTAACGCACACAGATGTTGTGATCGTTCACCTTTGTCGAGTGTCCCGTGGGCCTTCACAGACATCTTTCGGTCCCACGCTGTCACCTCCCTACTGTCCGCTGACCCTGACTTAACCCACACCTGCTCTGTGTCTCTGACAATTCATAGATTATGTATTCGCTACCTTTCTGCCCTCATTTTGTGTGTGATTACAGGTATATACTGAGGTTCCTCGTGCAAACGAGGGCAACGTATGTTTGCGGAACGAGTCTGATTGCACTGCAGGGACGTGAGGGTCTGTCCTGGTCCGGGTTTTTATCTCCATCTTAAAATAACCTCTTCACAGGCCTGTGAGTCAAAGTGGAGGACGAATCAAAGTTGAGAGAATAGCTAATATGGTAGAAGACAAAACCAAGACTCTAAGTGTCCTCAACAGGCTGGAATGCTGAGCCAAGGCCAAAAAGAAATTTAATAGAAAAAAACAAATAATGCAATCTTAGAGGGGAAAAAAAAAACAAAAAACGGAAAGGTTGGTGACAGGGGTCTCTGATCAAAACCTTGACTGTATGAAGTTCCTGCTTCAGATTATTACTTTTCTAGTCACACCCATTTCTATCTGATTACCTCTGGGGGTACAAGGAAATGACCTCCGCCATTTAAAAATCTTGTAAAATTCCACTTAAATGGGTTAGCTTAGATTTTTAAACCCCGGGCCCTCAAAGCAGCTGCATCAGAAGCGGACTTGTATGTAACCCGAACATGTGACTTACGCTTCAGAAAATGTTTAGTGAATAAACGTCAGCATTGTTTGTTATTGACTGGAGCGGCGGTTCTGGTGGGAAAACCACTATCAATCTACAGTTTAACTAGTCGTTTTATTTGCTCTGTCATCTGATGAAAAGGAACCACAGAAAGAGCAAATATGTATTCTTCTAGAAAACCGGATGTGGGTAATTAGAACCGATGGGCTAGTTTTCCTTATGAGGGAAATGTTTGTAGGTTTGCTCTCTGGTAAAGTAGCTAAAACCTGAGGCCCCCAAAATGTGACGATTTTAAATTAAGAGATTCGGGGTAAACTAGTTCCACTCAAGTTTAGGGAAAAACAAAACATTAGATTAAGTAATGAGTGGCAATACAATCAGTAACAATGAAAACAATTGTCTTAAATCAGAGTCACTCGGAATGTTTATTAGAATGCAGATTCTCTGGTCCTGTTCTGCACAGGACAAGGCCTGGGAACCTGCATTTTAACAAGGCCCTGACATGGTTCTTCTGCACATGTGAACCTCTGGATTACAAAGAAAAACAGCTGGATATTCCCATTTCTTCACCTTTAGCTTCTCTTCCTTTCTCCAATTTACAGGGTTTTTAATTTTTTTAATCTTCACTGTTTAGTTTTTTCTCCTCCCTAACGTTCTCCTTCCTTCGTTTTCTCTGTCTTTTTCTGTTTTGAATCATATTTGTTCAACTGCCTCCCAACCATGGGTAGCATGTGACAGCATTAAAACCTGGCTTTCTGAGCAATTAGGAAGAGATCCTAGAAATAAGTAAGTTTAGGACACACTTCACGGACACATTCAACAGCACAGGTCCTGTCCTTGGTCCTTTCCTGATGACTCCGGTGGGCGGTGTTCCAGATGAGATGTGTTTGGAGGAGCTTCACAGGTTGAGTGCACTTTGGGGTCAGCTTGGTTCGGTCCTCAACTTTGCAGATTCAGAAACTTTATCTTTTTTTTTGTTCACTGGGAACAATCACGCATCTCAAAGTAGAGTCACACTGTAGCATTCACCA
>NW_011888829.1:449702-478456 GCF_000151845.1 Pteropus vampyrus | reverse complement strand
AGTCTTTATGGCGACCTACCAGGCGGACATGATCTGGGCCGCCACCTCCTCTGTGACCACATTCGTACCATTCCCTCCAGCAGAGAGGGTCAGGGCAGTGCCCGCACCCCCCGCTCGCCCCTGCAGACACTGCCCTGTGCTCCAGTGGCCTTCCTGCCTCTGCCTGGAGCTATTCCGTGACCTCGGGGCCAGGTTTGAGAAGCCATCTCCACCACTGAGACGAGAGTCGGGTAAACAGCCAGCTTCCTGCCCACTCGCTGGCATGGTCCACACACTCCGTCAGAGGTCCCCAGCAGGGTCGTGCCTCGGTTGCTGCGGTTGCGGCCCACTCGTTAGTGTCCCATTCATTAGCTTCCCTCCCTCCCCTCTCTCATAACTGTGTTCGTTCACAACGCTTCCTAAGCTCGCCCCCAGGAGAAACCCCTTACAGGCGAATCTTTGTTTCAGGGAGCATGCAAACTAGGATGCCTCACATCTATTCCAACCACATGAGATTCCTGTTTCTAGAACATACCAAACACCTCAGAGCCTCTGCATCTTCTGTTCCCTCCGCGTGGAATATTCTTTCCCTCCATTCCTTCCGGTGTCTGCTCAAATATGGCCTTCTCTGATACACATGTAACGCAGGGATCCTTCCTACATAATTGCTCTCCACCCCCTGTCTCTGTTTTATTTCTCTTTTCGTCACAGTGGTTAACAGACCCATTGCATGCTGAGCTGTTGATTTATTGACTGTCTCCCCCAGCAGAAGCTAAGCTTCATGAGCAGAGGGACATAGTCTGTTTGGCTCTGTTTTATTCACTCCTGTGTTCCCAGCCAGTGTCAGGAACGGTGCCTGGCACACGTTAGGTGTTTAGTTAATATTTGCTGAACGAAGGGACATAGGGATAGACAATAGGGAGGAAAGAAAGGGTATTTGTGGCTGTCGTTGTGTACCTACAACTCGGCTTTGGTGACCTGAGTCGGGGACGGCTCGGGGCCTGCAAGTCAGAGCTGTTGCCACCAGATGAGGGAGATCTAGGGACGTACTCAACTGCCTGTTTTCTGTAAAAGAACTTGAGGCTTTCCCCCCAAAGAAGATGAGGAAGAGAGTTAATTTCAATTTAGAAAGTTTTATTTTTTTCAGAAAGAGCAGACCTGTACCACTCTGTAGCTTAACATGCTTCTATCAAGGACAGAAAACAGACACGATTTCCTATGGTAGGGGCCACCTTTCAGGTTGATGTTAATGAATAAGCGTGACCCAAAATGAAAGAAAGAGAAAGGAAGAAAGGAAGAAAGGAAGAAAGGAAGAAAGAGAGAAAGAGAGAAAGAGAGAAAGAGAGAAAGAGAGAAAGGGAGAGAGGGAGAGAGGGAGAGAGGGAGGGAGGGAGGGAAGGAAGGAAGGAAGGAAGGAAGGAAGGAAGGAAGGAAGGAAGGAAGGAAGGAAGGAAGGAAAGGAAAGAAAGAACCTCCTACACCTGCTCTAGCCGGTTTGAGGAGTCCACCTGAGCCCTTTTCTCATCTCTTATTTTCCTGGGCACACTACTCCCGTGGGGAGCAATCTGGGTTTCTCCTCCATTTGATGTCATCCTTCAGGTCCCCGCTTAAATGTCACCTCTCAGGGTAACCTTCCCTGACCACCATCTAAAGTAGGAAGCCCCTACCTGCTGATTCTCTGTCACAGTGTGCTGTTGTTTTCCTGTGTGGCACGTATCCTGTGACGTCCTGTCATTTCTTTAAGGACGTCGACCTCCCTAAAGTGTAAGAACCCTGAGGGCAGGACCACGTCTGTTTTGTCACAAATGTAGGAAGAGTGCCTGGCACACAGTAGACACTCTGTAAATATTTGATGGACGCCAGGAGGGAAGAGGGCGTGAAGGAAGGGAGCCGGGAACCGGGCGGCTGGGCTGCACTGTGCCCAAGGTCGGATTATCAGCCAAGCTCGGGCCCCAAGCCTCCTGACACCCGCTTGTGCTTCACCGGAGCGGTTCATCACCTCGCTGGCGGGCATGATCATCCAAGAAAGTAAAAGAGGAAAAGAAAAATGAGGCATGGGAGGGCAGAACGGAGAATCTGGGCTCTTTTAGCAGCCACTATTCCTTATTTCTCACTGGAGTATTGGCACCTTTAAAAGCCTTGGCTGTCCTCCCCAACCTCCGCACTCGATCACGGCGCCTAGAGAAAAGTAGGGTTTGGGGCGAGGGGGGCGGGGAATCAATGCGCTAAATCTTCACCAGGCTCAGTAGCAACTCCCGGTGCAGCTTCCCCCGCTGGCCGCAGCTCTGAGCTGTCCAGGCCTCTCCCTAAACTCGCCTCCAGAAGCGGGGAACTTGCAGGTTAAAATCAGGCTCCCTCCTTCTCCCCAGCCCATCCCCGGCCCGGAGAAGACACAGGAGAGTCCCACGGGGTCTGTCCTGCTCGCCCGGCTCTGATCCTCTGTCCCTTCCTGCTTTCTGCTCTCCACTCCCGTCCCTCTCCGCCGCCCCGCTCCGACTCTGTCCCACTTACCGAGCCCCTAAGCCCAGAAAGGTTTCCGTTTACAACGGACCCCTCCCCGTCCTTCTCTTTTAGGCGTGTCAGAAGTTAAAGGGCAGGGGAGATTTGTGATCTGGTGTAAATGCTGGAGTGGAGAACGGAATCCTATTTTGGAAATATTAAAATGAGTTCTTTTCGTTTCTCCTTTGAATTATATCACTTCCAGTTCTCGCCGCCGCCCGCCCCCCTGCAAATCTGAGCCACAAGTTTACTGTCCCAGGAGAAGAGAAGGTGGGTAGAATGAAGAGGCGACCAGTTTACCTTTCAGGTTCACATTCTCGCTCGACCTCTGAATCAAGAGCTTGGTCTTGAAAGCTAGGCTCTGTGGAAGGACAGGAGGGATTTCTCAATTCTAGAACAACTCCTCCAACACAGCAAAAGCCATGCCTGGTTGGTAGATGGGGGAGGCTCGTGTCGGAGTCAGAGAGAAGCCCCTTCCAGCGGGTGATGGAAACAAGAGTCTGAACGGTGGGAGGGACCTGGCCCAGGGAGGGTGCTGGGAGAGCTGGGGCAGGCGGGAGCTCGGGGTTGGCGGAAGGCACTGCTGTGGTGGTGGCGGGGGCACCGGAACCGGGCCAGATGCTGGATCCTGTCCTCCCTCTTGTTGTCCTGCAGATTCCTCTTTACCTCTAACTCTGGAATTCCTTTCTACACTCACCTCCCTTAGTGAGGTCACAGTGTCACCGCGCTAACTACTTCCCATCTCACTCTCTATTAATGGGGTCTCCCCTGGCCGCTCTATGTGGGATCACTGCCACACCCTGCACCTCGTATTTCCCTTAACCTGCCTCTCCACCCCGTATCACCAAGCTCTCCCTGGCACTGCCTATCATGAGTCTATTTATCTGTCACATGTCCAGCGACATGTGAGGTCCATGAGGCCAGAGGGCAATGACTTTGTTCTCTGCTGTATGTCCAGCACCTAGAGCACTGCCCAGTACGTAGCAGGGACTTGGTCAATACTTTTTAAGTGAAATGATTCAATGAAGGCTTCCAGATCCCCCCATCTCTGCCACCCTAAGGCCCCGAGTGCTCCCCACCTTCCCACACGCCACCTTGAAGGGAACCAGAAGTTACCTAGTGGGATGGGGGGGCGGGGGCTGCTGAAGGGCAGATCAATAATAGGAAATTTAAAAAGCTACATCATCTTAAAAGGCTCCTCCCATGAATTCAAAGGCTCGTGTGACCAACCTGACTTTGTGCTGCTGCAGAGGATGCATGAGACAAATTCTTCATCTTCAAAAGCTATTGGACGAGCTGCGGTGCTGTGACACATGTTATGTAGTTTGGAGGTGTCCTTCTAAAAGCATGGGGCCGGATTCAGTGATACATAGGCACAAAATCTTTTGCGGAGTTTGGCCTGGCGTGAATAAGGTCGGCCTCGATGAGGCTGCACACTTTGTTCCGGATGCGGAGGGGACAGCTGAGAAGACACAGCCCCCTCAGTTACTTGCCCGAAGGGGCCAGGCTTGGAGTAGGGGAGGGGACAGGTGACTTCCCAGAATTCACTTGGGAAGCGTTGCTCAGGACGGCTGCTCCGAGGCAGGCTTGAGCAGCCACCACTGGGGTTGGAAAGGGCCTGGAACATTGGTTGCTGTACGTGGAGGAAAAGAAGGGCATGTCTGGGGTCTGGCAGGGGAGGGATCCGTGCTCCGCCCTGCGTATCTGCAGCGTGCGGGCATCCCAGCCACAGAGCTGTGTGTCTCTACCTGGCGTCCATCGTGGGATGTCGAGATGCGTCTGTGCACACACAGTCACTGTTTTCTGTCTGCTCTAGCGAAGGCGTTGCTCTTTGACCAACCAGGGTGGACTGCGCACTAAACCTGTCCCTTGCACTCTGTGACAGGTGACTTAGGAGGTGCCTTTCTAATCAGCACTACACTGGTGCTTTCATGCGGGTGTGCGAACTGCACAGGCTGAGCCTCTCCCGTGGACTTCTGCTAACGGGAAGCGGTAACGGCTGGTCCCTACGTTAATGGTCTGCGGCCGAGCAACAAATTACCGCCGACCTTGGTGACTAAAACCAGCAGGTATCCATGAGGCCTCAGAAGACCTGTTTCCAAACTCGGTCATGTGGGCCTCCCACAGGGCTGTCCTACAACACGAGACCGATAGGTAAAAAATGTTTTCTAGGGAACAACGGTACCACCAGCATGACATTCGTAAAGACTTTACCGAAACATAACACAGATACGACAAGTACACGGATCTAACCTGTACAGCAATATGTGTTCTCATAAAGTGAGCACACCCGTGTAACTGCCCAGGCCCAGAAATAGAGCCTGACCCAGAAGCATCCAGAAACTCTAGTCCCTCTGCCAGGCATCAATCACCTTTTCCTTCTTTCTCCCTAAAAGTAGCCACTGCCTTGAGACCTAGTACCACATTCGCCTGGGTTTTCCCCAGCTTTACTGGGGTATAATAGACACATCTGCCTGGTTTTAACCTTGGTGTGAATGGAATCCTGCCATTCTTCTGTGCCTGGCTTCTTGCTTTGCATTTTGTCTGTGAGGTCCGTTTAAGCTGTGGCATGAAGCTGTGACTCGTTTATTTCATTGCTAGAAAGGATTCTGTTTTATGAGTATACCATAATATATATAACAATATATTTTACCCAAATTAATGTCTGTTTGGGTTATTTCCAGCTTGGCCAATAAAGAAAATACTTGCTCTGCATATCCTTATACAAGCCTTTGATGCACATGTGCATGCATTTCTATTGGCCACAGCGGTAGGCAGAATGATGGTCTACAAAGATGCCTCCATCCTTATCCCTAGAACCTATGACCACGTTACATTTCATGGCAAAGGAGAATTCAAGTAGCAAAGGGAAGTAAATTTGCTAATCAGCTGAATGTACAATAGGAAGATTATCCTGGATGAGTTGGCTGGGCCCAGTGTTATCACAGGAGTCCTTAAATGTGGAAGAGGGGGACATTAGAGGTCAGAGTGACACAGTGTGAGAAGCCACCCGCTGTTCTCGGCTTTGGGACCGGCAGCCTCGGACCGTGGGTGGTCTCTAGAAGCTGCAAAGATGAAATGAACAGTGAACACAGCCTTGCTGATGTCTTGATTTATCCCAGGAAACCCATTCAGACTTCTGAGCTATAGAACATTTGTTGTTTTAAGCCACTAAGTTTGTGGTGATTTGCTATGATAGCAATTGAAAATTAATAACGATATTCTTATCAGGGGAATCATGGGGCATGTCCACGTTCGTCTTTTGTAGACACTGCAGTTTTCCAGTGTGGTCGCACCCACTCTACTCCCACAAGGGATGCGTGAGCACCCTTATTGTTCCATGTCCTTGTCACGGCTTGGTGTCATCCGTCTTTTTAATTATAGACATTCTGTTACGGTATCTTATTTTTATTTCAATGTGTATTTTTCTGATTATAAAGAGGTTGAATCCATTTTCATATAATTATTGGCCATTTGTATCTCATCTTTTGTAAGATGCCTGATCAAATCAATCTCTTGCCAAGTGGCTCCTTTTGGCTGGTAAAAGAATAGAATTTAGAACATAGCTCTCCGGTTCTCTCCATAAAACCGTTCTACATTCTCAAGTCACAAAATTGAGATTTTCTTCGTTACGAGATTTTTTCTTTAAAAATAAGACATAGAGACAGATTCTAGACTGTATATAACAGTATGGCTATTTTAGTGAGTTTACACACACACGCACACAGTTATAAACATATGGGGGTATGGGACACTGTAAAGAAATATGCTACATTATTAAAGTCACTAGCAAATATATTTTTTTAAAACAGTAGTCATAAATATCAACAGATAACTAGGATATTACTTATAGGTTAATAATCTCTGCATAAGGCTATTTCACTCAGAAGCTCTGTGATGAGGGTATCAGGACAGGTCTGGGTACTGAATGTTGAGATCGAAATATTTTCGTTAGCTGATATCCCTTCCAAAATAGGTCATATAGTCGGTGACTCTATACAATCCCTTCCAGAATGCTCTGCTACCTGTTAGGAGATTTTCATTTAAGCATTTTCATTATTGTGGATTTTTATTGTACACCGTTGGGTTCTGAGTCTTGGGCAATTGTTATAATAAGGTTACTAGTCAAGACTGCAGATAAAGAACAGCAACTCAGTAATTAAAAGGCAACCAAGACTATTATCTGTTGAGTAGCAGAAAGAAAAAAATCAGATCTGAAAGTGCCTGAAGATGGGCTGAAAGCCAAAACTATTGATGCAAAATAGGAGTTATTTCCAGTGGTAAACCAATATGTGTCGGGGCTCCCGTGTTACCAAGAGGAATTTGTAAAATAATCAGACAAACGGTTTTGGGCAGGACAATCCTGATTTTCATCTTCCCCCAATTTTTAGACTATCTTCCTTCTAATCCTTTTAGGGTTTTATTAAACCAGGTTCTAGTTCTTCATCTTCCTATTTATTCCTTCCTTTATCTACTATCATCATTCCTGCCTTCCACGTGGCTTTCCCTGCTCAGAAACAGTAAGTTTCTGGCAAGGACCCAGTCGTTTTCTTTTTTGCCTGTTTATCACCCTAGTTCAAGCCACAATTTCCCATTCTGCCTCCTGTGGATTCCGGATCTCACTACGCCCATCCTTGCCCCTCCGCATCCCACATGAACCCCACCCCACCTTCCAAAGTCTCCACATCTGATTCTGTCACTCCTGCCCTTAAAACAACTTCCTGTTATTCCCGACCGGAAATGCCCTGCCTGGTCTGGCTCTGCCCACCAGCCCCTTCTAGAACCTCTCTCCTCTTGTTCTCTGTGCTCCACCTTTCAGATCCTAAACACACTGTGCCCCTTTCTTTTCTACCCAGCTCCCACCTCTTCCGCCTGACGAATGGCCACTGGTCCTCCAGGTCTGACCCTAAACACCCCTTCTTTAGATCCGCCCTCCAGGTAATCTCAGCCTAGGTCAGTCGTGTTACTCTCTGTCCTCGGCAACCTTCGTTTATCCTTCCTAGTAGTTGGAACACAACTGTGAGATTTTAACTGTGTAATTCATCGATCCCTCCGACTTGACTGAGTGCCTGCTGCGTGTCTGTAGTACATGGCTAGTGTCTCCATAATAAGACGCCACAGACTGGGTGGATTCAACAGCAGAAATGTATCTTCTCGCAGTTCCTGAGACTGGAAATCAGTAAAGTGCTGGCAGGTTCGCTTTCTCCTGAGGCTTCTCTCCTGAGCTCGCAGGTGGCTGTCTTCTAGCTGTGTCCTCACGTGGCCTTTCCTCCGTGTGTGTTCATCTCTCTGTCCTAATCCCCTCTTCTCTTAAGGACACGGGTCATGTTAGATGAGGACTCCATTTTTATGCCTTATTTAATCTTAATTACCTCTTTAAACGCCTGTTGTGGACTGAATGTTTGTGTCTCTCCCGCCCCCATTCATATGTTGAAATCTAATCCCCAGTGTGATGGTGTTTGGAGGTAGGGACTTTGGGAGGTGATAGGTCACGAGGGCACAGTCCTGAATGGGATTGTTCCTGCTACAAGAAGAGACCAGGGAGCTAGCTGGTTCCCGTCCTGCCGTGTGGGACACAATGAGAAGTCAGCAGTCTGTGACCCAGAAGAAAGTTCTCAGTAGAACCTACCCGTGCTGCAACCCAGTCTCACACTTCCAACCTCCAAAACTGTGAGAAATGGACTTCCGTTGTTGATAAGCTACCTAGTCGACAGCATTTCGTTATAGCTAAGACGAGGCCCTCCTTCCAAATGCAGTCACATCAGGGTTAGAGTTTCAAGATATGAGTTATGGGAGAACACAGTTCAGTCCATAATAGCGCTCAACACTAAATATATGTTGATGAACAAGACAGCCGGGGTCCTTGTCCTCCAAGAGTTTATAGTCTGGGCGGGATGGGGGAATAGAGGGGGCCGACAATGAACACGGACACGAATGAATATATATTTATAAGAAGTCCTCAAAGGAGAAAACAGGGTGTAACGTGCCTACCGTAGACTAAGGAACTAGGGAAAGCTTCTTCGAGATGTTTTTAAGTTTAAACATGAAGGCCGAGAGGGAGCTAGCCATGTGAACGCCGTCACATATGCGGTCCCCTCTGCCAGGGTTCCCTCATTCATTGAGGTGGGAAAGAGTTTGGCATATTTGAGAAGAATGAGGGAAGCCAGGACGGTTGAAATGCAGAGAGCGAGGGGAGAGTAATACATGGTAGAGGCAGGCGTTAGATGTCACAGGGCCTCATGGCCCTCATAAGGATTTAGGAGATTATTCCAAGGACATTGGGCAGATTTTTAAAGATTTTAAGCAGGATAGCTGTGTCACAGCTGCTGTTATGTGGGGAATGAACTCTATGGAGTGGTTAGAGGGGAAAACCCAAAGTTCAGTTTTGGACATTCTCATTTGAGATGTTTGTGCGGCATTTAAGCAGATGTGTTCAGTGGTCAGTTATAGCAGCTGGAGTTTAAAAGGTGAGTTCTAGCCTGGGGAGGCAGCGGGGTCTTCTCTGACCCCAGGGTTAAGTCATAAAGTCAGTGTAAGGCCAAAGCATGAACAATTAGGAATTACTTTTGAGAAACTCTAATATCTCTTTTTCATGAACCTTTGGAAGTTCAAAGCCAAAGTTCACTTCTTTTTCTCTTTGCACTGTGGCCACTACTCCCATCTCCCTTTTCCCCTTAATAATATCTTCTCGGAGTTAATGGACACCAAAGTGCGGTCTGTGGAAATGAGAAAAATGGCAAAAGATTTTTTTTTTTTTCCACCAAGTGGGTGGAGTTGAATTCACTGTTCACATGATAGAGCTTTAGCATATACACCTGAAAATCATCAGCAAACAGATGGTTTTTAAATTTATGGGAATGGATAAGGTCACTTAGGATGAGAATGGAGCAAAATAAAGGCTGTATTAGTTTCCCAAGGCTGCTGTGACCAAGTACCACAGACTGCGTGGCTTAAAACAGGAATTTATTCTCTCATAGATCTGGAGGCCGGAAGTCAGAAATCCAGGTGTCAACAGGGCCGGACTCCCTCTGAAACCTGCAGGTCAGAATCCATTTTTTTTTTTTTTTGCCTCTTCTGGCTTCTGGTATTTGCTGGCACCCCTTGGCATCCCTTGGCTTGTGGATGCATCACTCCAGTCTCCCCAGACACAAGGCACCCTCCCCTCTTGTGTCTGTGTCTCCACGTGGCACTGTCTTTCTTGTGTGTCTTTCTCTCTTCTTCTTTTAAGAAAACCAGTCATATTGGATTCAGGGTCATTCTTACTTCGATATGACCTCATCTTAACTAATTATAACGGTAAAGACCCTATTTCCACATTAGCTCACATTCTGAGATATTGGGGGGTTAAGACTTCAACATATCTTTTGGAGGGACACGCATGTATAATGACATATATCCATGGTTACAGTATCATATGGAATGGTTTCACTACCCTAAAAATCTCCCGTGCCCCACCCGTTCATCATCTCTCTCCCTCCACCCCTGGCGACTGCTGATCTTTTTACTGTTTCCAGAGCTTGGCCTTTTCCAGACGTCGTATGCTTGGAACTGTACAGTATTCAGCCTTTCAGGTGGGCTTCCTTCACTTAGTAATATGCATTTAAAGTTCCTCCATGTCATTTTATCGATAGCTCATTTTTCATTGTTGCATAATATTCCACGATACGTGTATTTCCAACAGACTTTTTATTTGTATTTTTTAAAAAAGACCGAAGACTACATTGTATTGGAGTGAAACATCAAGAGCTGTATTAGAGAGAAAAAGAAGCTGTAAAGGGCAGCCTGATGTGCGGGTGGCCTGGGCGGGGAAGTTACATATATGCCCAGTGTCGTCGCCTTCATGCTGATGGCATGTGTCAGAGGAGAGAGGGATTATGGGCTGGCTGTAAATCTAAGAACCAAAGTATTTCCCCTCTGCTCCCTCCTGGAAACACAGCTCAGCTGCCTGCCAGCAACCACATCCCACGAGTGCAGTGCCTGAGCCATCGCCCTGTGCACAGTACAGGGCTTGGTACTGATGGTAGACTAAGAAAAAAAAACGGTAGCATCCCATATCTCTCAAAGCCCATCACTCTGAGCTGTACACGGAAGAGCATGAATAGATGCTTGAATGAATGGTTGAAGAAACACAGGATAGGCCCCAGACTTAGGAACTTAGGGAAGGTGCAGGAAGGAGGCAGAACCATTTGGTCATTAATGATCTTGTGATAAGGCCCTGGAGGTGCCATTGCCAAACCCAAGACCCTGTGCTGAGCACTGCAGAGGGACTGTTTGCATCCCCAAGATACCTGACAATAAAGGAAATAACAGCCTGGTGCCAGCCAATACACCCAGAGGAAAATAGCCTGTGTGTATTTTTCCCCAATTCTTCTACAGCCTGATCTTCACCGCCACCTAGTGGTGTGCTGTGCAAACTGGCCACACTATCAAAGCAAAGGACCTGGGGCTTCATGCCCTGGTTTCAACCTAGAAGGATTAGAGCCTTCCTCATAAGGTTCCAGCTAAGAGACCACGCGGGAACAATGAATGCATTGAGGGCTTTAGAATTAATATCAGAGAATTTGAAGTCACAGAACCCAATCTCAGCAACCACATACACAATTAGTAGCAGCATTTAGTATTTGTGCTTATTATTTTTTACAGTTTGGGATGTTGAGCAATTTTGGACCATGAGGCCAAGATCAAAAGCGAAAGCCGTGCAAAGGAAATAGGAAAATGAGAAGTAGAAAAGAGAATCAGATTTGGTCCCTAACTCCAGGCATTTCCATTTCACAATGAAGGCGAGTAAGGCTCCTTTAAATGTCCAAGGTCAAATGTCCAGTAAAAGAGGCAAGAACCTGATTGAGTGCAGTGTTCGTTTCCTTTTGCTATGCTGCCTTAAAGGGCCCCCTTTCTTTCGATATTTGCCTTGTTTTGCTACAGTTAGATTTATATTCCTCTGTCAAGGAGTCGGTCATATCTATTCCACTCCATACTCATAAATTGTTCTCCTGAAGGCTTGGATTACTTTATCTCTCGTGCAGCTGGAATTCAGAGAATTTACACAATGTGGGTGGCAGTTTATTGCACTCATTCTATACATTAAATGTCTTCTAAGTAATGTCAACTCATATCCCCTTATCTGCAATAAACTTTTAGGTTCCTCTCGGTGCTTAATGTTTTAAATCTGGTTAATACAATTCACAGTGGATTTTTAAAAGCTGCATGTGGTTTGGAGTTAAAAGGAGAACTTACACGTATTTGGCATTACATTCTTAGTAGGAGATTTCACATCCAATAACTCAATCTTCATGAGTAGCTCTATAGGTAAGTTAGAGAATTATCCTTATATTGATGAAGAAATAAAGATTCAGACATCTTCAATAACCACCCCCAATGACATAGCAACGAAACAGAAGAGCTGGAAATTAAACCTGAGTTTCCTGTCTTGGAGTCTAATGGTATTTTTTTACTGCACCACTTGACTCCACCAGATTCGAAGTCAAGAAGTCCAAATTTTATTCCCAACTGAAATAATACCTGAAACATTGTCTACTACACCATTCTTTGGGAAATTTGTATGTTTATTTGTATGTCAAAGGTTCTGTTGAATTTTAACTTTCACACGTGTTTACCTGAGTGATTCCCAAGCTTATGGAATTATTGGATTTGCTGTTCTTGTTGTTGTTTGGTATGTGTGTGTAACTATTAACTCTGCTCTGAAATAGTGCTCTGGAAACACACTATGAGAAATGCTGGTAGAGATAATATGCTGAAGAGTCTGATTGGAGAGATCTGAAGTTGAGAGACAGTTGGGAACAAAATGAGGATTCAGTCTTTCAAAATACTCCTTGAGTATACTTGCCTAAAAGAGCTCAGAGCATAATTCCATTTTAAAATTCTCATTGGTAGCCTTCCTTGTTCAAGAGAGAGTTAATGGGGGAAAGCAAGATTTCAGTGATATAGTGATTATCTCCAGGACTGTCCATGAAAAGTTCAAGGTGTCTGTGGTGCCGTGTCTTCTCACTTGCTTTCTTCGACGTCTCTCACCTTTTCTTGGATGGCTACTCACTCTAGTGGCCCGTCGATGCGTGCAGTAGGTTTCAAAGTTACCTCTGAGACCTATTCTGATTTCCTCAGCGCTTGTCAGTTCAGTGTTAGGAATACAGTCTGCGCGAATTAATAGTCATTATATTATCAGTCCTTAGTGCTTCGGGAGTATTTGTAATTGGAACAAATAAATCTTTAACGGGAAAAATTTTCAATTCGCTTCAGAGAGATTTAGGGGAAAGAGTATCAAAGATTGTCTGACTCCAGTGCCATCCAGCCTCTGCCAGTGGATTCAGTGCTGTCCATACTGGGGCTGTCATCCCAGGCCTAAATCCAGGATAGGAGGAGGCACAGGCAAATGGATGCAGAAAAACATTTGAAAAAATACAACCATTCATAACAAAAACTCTTAGAAGATGGAATTGCAGGGAATGCCCTTAACCTGATGAGAAACTTAGAGCTATGATCACTCTTACGGGTGAAATTCCAAATGTGTTTCTCTTTAGATCAAGAGTTAGACAGGAACGTCTGTTCTTACCAATTCTACTTCCTATTGCCTTGGAAATATTAATTAGCAAAATAAAGAAATAAAAAGAAATAAAATGTATTCAGATTAGAAAGGAAGAGGTAAAGCTGCCATTATTTATAGTTGACATGATTATATACATAGAAAATCTTTAGGATTTTCTGCCAAAAAATAAAAAATACCATAACTAATAATTGAATTCGGTGAAGTTGCATGGTACAAATTGCATTTCTGCATTCTAGAAACAAACAATTAGATATGGAACTTTAAACAGTACCATTTACAATGGTACTAAAAAGATGAAAAACATAGGGATATATCAAATAAAATATGTGCAAGACATATACACTTAAAACTTAAGAAATGTAACTTAAAGAACACCTAAGTAAGTGGAGAGAAATACCAGATGCATGTAAAAAGGCTGTTTCCTCAAATTGATCTGTGGATTTAATGCCATCCTAATCAAAATCACAGTAAGCTTTTGTGTATATGAGTAGAAATCAACAAGCTGACGTTAGCCTCCCTACAGAAATTCATAGAACCTGGAATAACCAACATATGTTGAAAAATAACAAAATTGGAAGATATACACTACCTAATTTCAAGACTTATTAGAAAGCCTTATTAATGAACACAGTATTGGCATAAGGGTAGACGGTTTGAATAAATATGCATGTAATTTTGTATTTAGAAGGGTAGAAAGTTGAGAAAGTTCGTGGTTCATTCAACCCTTAGCATTTATTTTATTCTAGGCACTGTACATATGAGGATATGGGTATTCTGTGGGAAAAAGAATAATATTATCATTGCCCTCATAAAATTTAAAACACCCTGGTGAGGGGAGAGGTCAGGCATTAAATGAATAATCACACAACCAAATCTATAATTACAGATTATTATGAATTCTATAAAAAGGAAGGGAGTTATGAGAGGAGCCTGATTTGGATGGATGACTCAAGGAATGTCTCTTTGGTGAAGGGACTCAGGCTGAGAGAAAGGAGATGAATGGGCATTAAGTAATGAGTGAATGGACCAGCCTCAGTTAAGACTTTGAAACTGGAATTTTAATATAAAAAAACAAAACCATAGAAAACTCATAGGTAATAAATATAGGTGAATTTCTGATCATTCTAGAGTATGATTAAGATTTAACCATGAAAAATTCAAGAGTTTTTTGTTGTTTGGTTTTTATTTTTATTTTTTTTAACCTAAAATGTACCATAAACCAAGTGCAAAGGCAAAGTTAACCAGGAAAATATTTTAAACAAATAAATCAAACGTTTACCATCCTTAATCTATAAATAATATGTATCAAATTGATGAGAAAGGCTTTATATTATAGAATCCAGTTACTATAATATCATCCTTCTAAAATAGTTTAATACTTTGGTTATTTAGATAAAATTATAGAATTTTAAAAGCAAAAGTTAACATAAAAAGCAAACCGAGAAAATATAATAAAATATGAGTAAAAGACATAAGCAAATATTTTATGAAAGGAGAAATAAAAATAGCTAATAGATGAAAAACATGTTTACTCATAATCAAAGAAATATACATTTAAAAATGAAATACCATTTTCCCAACAATTAAATAAGTAAAAATTGGGGAGGGAGGAATCACTCAGTGATGGCGAGGATGCCATGTTATACAGATAGTGAGAATATAAATTCATTATAAGCTTTTAATAAAACAGTTTGGAAACATGCATCTGGAACCTCAAATGTATCTCCTCTGATTCCAGTTTTTAAAAACCCTAAGGACATAATAATAAATGACTTCAAATATATTTTTTTTTTAGTTAAAATCTTAAAACCCAATCTTTCAACAATGAAGGGATCAACAGTGATGTATCCAAAATGTTGAAAGATCATATATTAATTAAAAAGAATTTTAAAAATTATTCTGATCTAGGGTCACCTGGAACCATGTGGCTGCTGAGGGCAGAGACTTTTACGGCCACCCGATATAGTTCCCCAGAGACACGTTGGCTGGGCTACTCCATTAATGTCATCACGGTGAAGGGAAGCGCTGTACCCTCCACCCAAAGAAGCCACACGTTTTAAGGTCACCGATGTGACACTGGTGTGTGCTGCAGTGACCTATTTCACAGGTGAGTGAAACGTTATCAAGTTTGAGCTGGCTCAGAGCATGAGAAGGCACCTCTACCACTCTAGAACCGGAGATTATGTCTTTCAGTCCCGAAGACCTTGCAGATCTAATCAGATGTCTGGGTCTAGGGGGCAGATCGGGACGTTGTAAAGGGGTGTATGGCAAGACCCATGAAAGAGTCACGATGTGGTTTTATTTTTCCTGCCTGTTGTCATACCTTGCAAGGACCACCATCTTGGGACTTACCGGAGGCTAACTTATAAATAGCCATAGTTATCTTGTACAATATTGCTTTTACCAAAGAACCCAAGTTAGATAATGGGCTACAGCCCCTAAAAATCACTGGCTACATAGCCAACACCCAGAAGCAGCTGGCCTTACAGAACAGTGCAATGGCTTATTAAAATTCACTTATGCCTCTAGCTGGTTAAATAAACACTTTCAATATGGAGTGCTGCCCGCAACATGGAGAATATTCTGTGAATCAGCATGATACACAGTAATTATTCTCCCTTCAGCCAGAATACATGAATCAGGGAATCGAGTAGTAGAATTGGGGATGGCACAGCTTACAAATACCCAGAGACCTCCTTCTAAAATGTTTGCCTTGTGTTCCCATTGTATAGAAAATTCAATACTCCACAGAGAGATAATAATATGCTACTGAATTTGAAGCTTAGACTTCCAGCTCCATATTACATCTCATGAGGTCACTTTTAAATAGGCAAAAATAAAAGTCATGCTTTTAGCCAGTGTATTTGACACATTTTATGCATCAGTTCATATTTAACGACCCCGCCTGTCTCTTGTTCCAGCTGCCACTGTGGCAGCCAGCGATGCGTTTGTTCTGACTGTGCCCATCTCGAGCGTGTGCCCCAAGGCTCTTGCCTTTGATCCCCGACTTCTTTGTTCTTATTAATTCTCTTTTATGTTTTGCCTCTCTGATGAATGAAATGAAAAAAAGAACTAGATAAATGGAGAGATATTCCATGTTCTGGATAGGAAGACTCAATATTGTCAAGATGTTGGTTCTTCCTAATTCAACCTATAGATTCAATGCAATCTCAATCAAAATCTCAGCCAGCTAGTTTATGGATGTCAACAAACCGATTTGGAAGTTTATACAGAGAGGCAAACAACTCAAATAGCCAACATATTATTGAAGGAGAAGAATAAAGTTGGAGAACTAATGCTATATGACCTCAAGACTTATGATAACATTACAGTTGTCAAGACAGTGTGGTATTGGTGAAGGAACAGACAAATAGATCAATGGAACAAAACTGAGAGCCCAGAAAAAAATCCCACAAATATAGTTAACTGATCTTTGACGAAGGAGCAAAGACAGTATAATAGATAGTAGTCTCTTTCAACAAACGGTGCTTGAACAAATGGACATATAAATACAAAAAAATGAATCTAGACCCAGACCTTACACTCTTCACAATAATGCACTCAAAATGGATCATAGACCTAAATGTAAAATGTAAAACTATAAAACTCCTAGAAGATAACATAGGAGAAAACCTAGAACATCTTGTATATGGCGATGCCTTTTTTAGATACAATGCCAGATATGATCCATGAAAAAAAAAATGACAAATCAGTCATCTGCTTTGTGAAAGACAATATCAAGAGAATTAGAAGACAAGCCACAAACTGAGAGGAAATATTTGCAAAAGACACATCTGGAAAGGGACTGCTATTCAAAATATACAAAGAATTCTTAAAACTCAATCATAAGAAAACAACCTGATTAAAAAAATGGGTCAAAAATCTTAACAGATACCTCATCAGAAAAGTTGAAAAATAAGCTTATGAAAAGCTGCTTTACATCCTATGTCATCAGGGAAATGTAAATTAAAATAACGAGACGCCATTACACACCTATTAGAATGAGTGACATCTAGAACACTGACAACATCAAGCACTGGTGTTGACATGAAGCAACAGGAACTCATTCGTTGCTGGTGGGCATGCAAAATGATGCAGCCAGTTCGGAAGAGAGTTTAGTGGTTTCTTAAAAAATGAAACGTACTCTTACCATATGATCCATCCATCACAGTTCTTGGTATTTACCCAAAGAAGTTGAAAACTTACGTCCACAGAAAAACTTGCACATGGATGTTTATAGCAGCTTTATTCATAATTGTCAAAACTTGGGAGCAACCAAGATGTCCTTTAGTAGTTTGAGTGGATAAGCTGTGATACATCCAGACCATGGAATATTATTTAGTGTTAAAAAGAAATAAGCTATCAAGTCACTACAAAAAAACACGGAGGAACCTTAAATACATAGTATAAAGGGAAAGAAGCCAATCTGAAAAGGCTATGTTCTAGATGGTTTCAATTATATGACATTCTGGAAAGGACAAATCTATGGAGACCATGAAAAGATCAGTGATGAGGTGAGAAAAGTAGGCAGAGCACAGAGGCTTTTTAGGGCAGTGAAATTACTCCATATGGCATAATGTTATTTGTGCTTTTATACTATAATAATATGTTATTATACTTTTGTTTAAATCTGTAGACAAAAAACCAAGAGTGAATCTGAAGGTAAACTATGGATTGGGGATGATTATGATGTGTTGATGTAGGATCATCCTTGGTTAAAAAAAAAAATGAAAGGTAAAAACAGTACCATTCTGGTGAGTGATGTTTATAATGGGGGAGAGGAAGGCCATGCAAGTGTTGGGGTGGAGAGATATATGGGAAATCTCTGCACCTTTTTCTCAATTTCATTATAATCCTAAAACTGCTTTTAAAAATAAGGTCTTAAAAATAACCTACTTAACATTCACTATAGATAGAATTTTCTCCTTCTTTCTCCAGAATACTTAGAAATTGAGTTACTCTAGGAGACTGGGGTTTGCAAAAACAATATTGGAGACCCTGCTTGATGCAATCAACATAGACCCTACCTTTGTCCCTTTTCGTTCCTGTATTAAACAGGCAGTTGGATGGTGCCAGCCAGGGCCCAGATGTTATCAGGAGGAATAGGTCACAAAGGATGACACGGAGACACATTAACAAGAGAAGTCACATTTAGGAAAAAGCAGAACCCATATAGATCATGAGTGAGAATGTGCATTACAGAAGGTTCTTATAAAATCCCATGTTGTAATATATGGAAGATATTTCCTCTCCTAGGAACCCACTGGTTTCTTGAAAGGTCTCATTTACATGTTTCCAATCTGGTGGTAGTAGATGCAGTGGATATTAAAGGTCACAATAAAGAAGAGATTTTAAGCATAAATACCATAAGAATACCATTTCATATTTTTTCTGAGCAGAAACAAAGTAGTCTAAAGAAATATCTGTGTGCATAAAATAAGCAAATAAAGCAAAATGAATGTTAAAAGAGTTTGTACATAATTTTCCATGATAGAACTTCTGACTGGGGAGCATCTATTCCCACAAACAGATTTCATCTGAGATGCTATGTATGAGGCTATTCATGGTAATATGAGCTTTATTTCAGTTTTTCTGAACCTTCAGCTCTGTTTTATTGTTAATGAATCTATAGAAAATGAGCATGGGTCCAAAGAAGAAATTGGAGAATGATTTTAGGAACAAGAAAAGGTTAATCATTCCATTCACGTCAACTAGCTCCTTTCTGCTATCTATTTTTTCACCTGTTTTTTCCCCCTTAAAACCATATCGTCTTTTTTAAAAACACTGTCCTCACTGTGTCTCCTACCCATCAGTAACTTGTGGCTGGTAGTTTATCAAGTAGGTGCCGTTGACTTCAAAGAACAGAACTCTCTGACTCTAACTGGCTTAAATGATAACGGATTTTCTTATTCCACATAGTGGGATGTCCAGCATTTGAGCAAGCTCCAGGCATGGTAATAACCATTTGGCTAAATGATGCCATCAAGGACCCAGGTTCTTTCCATCTTTTCCCTCCCACCCTCTGTGAGTTGCCTTTGCCCCAGGCTGATTCTCTTTGTGGCCGAAGAACGGTTGTAGCAGTTTCAGGTATTACGTGCATCTATGATCCTATCTAGGGGAAAAAGTAGACATCTCTCTCTTAAAAAAAAAAAAAAAAAAAAAAAACTTTATTGAGGCATAATTCACATACCATACAATTTTATTTAAAGTTTATAATTCAGTGGTTTTTAGTATATTCATAGAGTGGCATGACCATAACGACCAATTTTAGAACATTTCATTACTCTAAATCCTACCTATATTCTTTGGTTTATGGCTCTTTCATCTTCAAAGCCAGCAGTTTACCATCTTCTCCAACCCTCCCTTCCACCCCAAATCATCTCTGTCTTCCTTGTTATAGGCACCTCTGTGATTCCATTGCGCTCACCTGGATAACCCAGGATAAACGTCCCATCTCAAAGGCCTGAACTTAATCACACCTGGAGTGTATTCACATGTTCCAAGGATTAAGACATGGACATTTTTGGGGGATATTATTTGTCGACCACATAGTGTTTAGTGTTAAGAATCTATACCTGTGAAAAAGAGAAAAGGAAGCTTGACTAGGCAGAGGGAGAAGCTGAACTGTGATAACAGCCAGTAAATGGAGAAATTAGGTTGCAAACTCTATAAGGGCAGGACCCATGAGGGATGCTGTATATGAGTGCATCCCTAGTGCCTAGCACATACGTACACAACACTTAGAAAATGTTGAGTTGACAGAGTGATAGATGGCAAAAGGAAAGAAAGAAACTTGGACTAATTGGCTTGAGAGTCTGGAGATGAGGTGAAGGAGGCAGGTGGTAGGAGGACAGAAAATTAGAACTGCTGTCTGGTGGTCAGCACTGGCCCTGGCTTCTGTGTGGTCTCTTGCTTTCTAGAATCCATCCATCATATTATGTCCAGAGAGATGTTTAATACATAAACCAGATCACATTGTTCCCCTTCTGAATCCCCTCAGCACTCAGTTGGTATAGGGACGGAATTCCTTATCACCATGGCCTGTCTTGCCCACCTCCAGCTTCATCGCTACCCCGTATTCCTGGGCTCCCTCTGCTTCGCCCACACTGACGCCTGCTCCTTCTCGCCTTTCAGGTCTCAGATTAATCGCCCCTTACTCAGGACTAACTTTGCCTAATTTAAAATGCTTCTCCCCTATCTCGTTCCCTTTATACCATCTCTTCCGTTTCTTTCGCGGTCCTTATCCCTGTCTAAAATTGTCCTGTTCGTTATTTTCTGATGTAGCGACAGGTCCTAAAACAGTGTTTGCCTTAGTGGACTTTCCATAAAATATGGTTGAGCGACTGATGGATAAATGGATGGATGAATGAGTGAACGAAAAGCTAAGGTGGTCCGCAGGTGGCGGCCCCCGAAGACCGCGCCCTCCCTGAGCGTCAGGGACCCGCGGCGGAACGCGCGGGCGGCGGCAGCGGTTTCCCTTAAACGAGCCGCGGACTGTTGAGGGAGCACACCGGAAGTCAGGGCGGTGAGCGGGACCGGCGGTGGTGAGTGCGGCGGTACCCGGGCGGGGTGCGGAGCGCGGGAAGCTGGGACTAGGCGCGGGCGGAGGGCCGGGAACGTGGGGTGGAGTTGCGGGAGTCGCAGGCCGTGGGGACCTGGCCTCGGGGGCCCGGCGTCCGGGCGGCGGGTGCGGGCGGCGGCGCGAGGGCCCAGCGCGAGTGTCGCGGAGAAGAGGACTCCGTGCGGATGGCGGGAACCCTGTTGTCCCTGTGGAGATCAGCCGTCCTGGGTTCTGGTCCCAGAGATGTCGCTAATTCGTGTGACCCTTACTCTATTCCTTTGGGCTTCAGCTCGTTTGCAAAATGGGGCGAATAGTTTCTGATTGAGCGATGGGTTCATTCATTCCAGGTGCTTTACTTGGTTCTGTTTGCTAGAGATGCATAGACAGAACCTGCCGGAGGGGTTCACTGTCTAGTGAGAAAACCCCCACCTTGCAGGTGAGGAGGTCGAATACAATTAGAATTTGGCAGTGCTTTGGGGAAGAAAAACCTGCTTTTCAGATGAGAAATGTTAATTGGAACATAAAATTTACATTGGGGAAGAATTCCGTTTGGGGTACTTGGAAGGAGTATACATTGTTAACTAATATCGTGCATATTGTGATGTCAACTTAAATGCTTACAGAAAAATTTACCATGAGCATTCACAGCCCTATCAGATGTGATCCTTACAGCCAAATGTGTTAATCAGAACAGGTGGTGTATCTTCATTTTACTAATGAGGAAAGTGTATTCACAGCCCTATCAGATGTGGTCCTTAAGCCTAATGAGTTAATCAGAGCAGCTGGTGTATCTTCATTTTACTAATGAGGACGAGCGCGGAGGTTAAATGACTTACCCAGGCTCTCACTGCCAGTAAGTGACAAAGCCAGGATTAGAATCTAGGCCTCAGGACCTTTGACCTGGTGCTCTTTACAATACACTAGGTTGCCTGCTTTTTTCCACATTATTTTTATAATCTACAAATCATTTGTGACTAAGACGGAGTTCTATTGGGTCACGGTTGGCCTTGAAACATACCTATGGACTGACTCTTAGATTGTTCCCGTACTTACTGGCATTCGCTTCACTCCCTACCTTTGGGTGATTTTGTCTGTACTCAAACTTGACCTTCTTCATACTGGGTCCCAAATCGCTATCACTCCAAATTTATATCTTCCACCCAGACAGTTTCTCCAAGCTTCAAACCGCTAAATCCAGATATTCACTGATCATTTCTGTCTGGATGCTCTACAGGCATCTCAAACTTAGTGTCTCCTAAACTACACATACTACCTTTCCCCCCCAAACCTGCACTCCAAATCTAATGACTGAAATCATTATCCACTCAGTCGCCCAAGTACAAACCTGGTTTGGTTCCTCTTCTCTCCCTTCCTACAGTCAATTGATCACCAAGTGTTACCACGTTCTATTTTATAAGGATCTCCCAGATCCACCATCTCTCTGTTGCTCCTTTATTCCTTTAGTTGCCTAGAGATTATGGCAACAACTTCCTACTGGCTCTCTTTAGCTTCATCCAGTCCATTTTCCATTCTGCTTCAAAGTGATCTTTCTGCAGTTCAAATATAATCATTTCACTCACTTGCTTAAATCCCTTCAAGGTTTTCATCACCTTCAACATAATATCTAAAGTCCTTAGCATGGATTCAAAGTGTTTTTCTGATCTTTTCTGAACTTCCCCCCACCTTCCCCATCCTTTATCTCCAACCTGCCACCTTCCCTCTCCTTTCTCTCCAAACCACTGTTTCTCAGAGTGTGATGTGGTGCTGACCTTCATTAGAAGCCCGGGAATGCTTGCTAAAGATGAAAATGACAGCCCAGCCAGCTCTAATCAGAACGTCAGGGGTAATGCTCAAGATTCTGCATTTTACACAAGTTCTCTGCCTTTTAGCAACTGGTACATTCGCGTTTGAGAGGCCTTGTTCTAGATACTGCCCCACGTTTACCCTGCTCTGTATCTATACCTGACCGCCTACCTGTGTTTTCCTGAACAACTTGGGTATCTTTTATGCCTATCTATGTGCACGTGAGACTCTTTAACTCCTTTTTCAACTCTTCCTCATTCTTCATCACTCTGTCATGCCGTCTGGGAAGACTTCCCTGACCGTGCACCAGCATGCTGCCTCCGGTCTATGTTGGGTCCATTCTTGTGGACTCTCACAGAGCTGGTGGCTTATTTTTCAACATTCCTTCCACTGTATTGCAACCATAAGTTGTATAATTGACATTGTGGGTTTAACAGTTGTGAGCACTGGAAAACGGAGACTCGTTCTTCCCTGCCTGGAACCAATACAGAGCCTAGCATATAGGTGTTTATTAAAGTCTCGGTGAATGGTGAGTGCTTTAGGGACCAGATGGAGTGGCCTTTAATTGTCCCGTGCCTTTGGGTTCCATTATGTACCAGCCTGGACTGTGTCCCTGATTCATGGGTAGCTGTGCTCCCTGGCACTAGCCTTACTATTGCTGGTGAGAAGGATGTTTCTTGCCTTGAGAGGAATTTTAACCAATAGTGGTGTTAAAGAAAAAATTTAGTGACACTTGTTACAGAATAGTAAGGTAGACTTTATTCAAGGGACTGGAGGAGAGGTGTCTTGATGAATGTAGAGACCACTGCAGTGGGCATCTTGGAATAGGGTAGTAGGTTTGACTCAACTCCTGACTCCATCAAGGATGAGTAGGGGTTTATAGTCAAGAAGCAGGTGGAGGGTGGGGGGTGGTCAGTGAATGGAAAATTACTTAGAGAAAATATCATCGATAAAGGGAATTCTTGTTAGGATGACTCAACAGAATTCTTGGTGAAGTCAGGCCACGGTGATGAGATATTCAGGGTGGTCTGCTACCAAAGGTGGGGGGTTTTTGCTAAACTAACTTAGCAGGATTCTTGCTCAAACTGGACTCTGTAAGGGCAGAGGGAAGCCCAAGCTTGGGCCTAGTCCATCAGAGAGCTCAGAGGAGCTTGAGTAAAGTTAGGTCAAGAAAGGGATCTCTGTGGTTAAAGGTGTTACCGAAGCAAAGGGGTCCATCTGCCTGGGTACGTCAAGTCCAATGAGATACGTACAGAGTTTGCAGCAAAGAAAGTAAAGATTTATTTTAGGGAGTAGCAAGTGCTGGAGACACAGGTGACCTACTTTTCAAAGACCTGGCCCTCTGAGTCTTGAAGGGATAGATTGTATAGGGGTGGTGGGTGCTACTGATTTGGAGGTGGGGTTGGTAATTGATCATCGCATCTGATTCTGGAATCAGCCATGGCGTCATCCTGTCTGGGCCTGCTGTGGCTGGGGCTGAAACATACCTAAAGCCAAGATGATGTTATCCTTAGTTTAACCAAAACTTATTATCCTCATGATCCTTAGACCTGAGGCTTTATTCTTAAAAGATTTGACACTGGTGGGAACCTTATGTCCTAAGGCTTAATGATGAAGGGAGCAGGCGTAAAAAGATGGAAGGATAGGGCTGAAAAGCAAGTGAGTCACTGCCATTATAGCAGGCAAAGCCTGCTTGAATCAGAAAAGCTTTCTTAAAGAAATGAAGTCTGTGTGGTTACAAGGGGAGTCATAAAAGAACTAGAATCTTCTGCGAAAACATTTTTTTTCTTGGTCTCTTGCATGCACATATAGTCATAAAAATTTTTTGTTTAAATGACTGTTTAGAAAATCATTTGTATTCATTTTAGAAAACTTAGAAAGTACATTGCAATTTAAAAGCTAAACCTACAACCAAGAGGGAACTACTTAAAATTTTTTGTGTGAGTTAATTTCTATTGGTATTTTTTGCCATTTATATTTATGTTTGAATGCAATTGGGATAATAGCAATTACCTATGTATTTTTATCTTGCTGATTTGACTTAACATTGTATTTTGAGATTTTCCCATATCAGCAAAAGTTCTTAGTGAGGACAATTAACGTAGGAGAAGGAGAAAGTTTTCCTTGACCCTCTTTGGGTCCCTGGTTGGGTCTGGAAATTAAACTAGACAAAGACAGAGTAACAGGAAAAACATTACACATTTATTATAGGTTTTACATGACATGGGAGCCTTCATAAGGAATCGAAGACCCAAAGAAACAGACCTGAGTACTGAACGCTAGGTTCGATGACGAGCAGAGGAGCATGGTAGTATAAGGAGTTCAGAGGTAACTTTCTGAGCGGGGGACACAGCAGGGGCTGTTCCTCAGGATTCTTCCGGATGTCCCTTTGTCTTTGGAGAGGAAGACATGAGAGGGCTTTTCGACCTGTCAGGGAAGAAGGGTGAGATGGGGGAGGAGGTCTGTCCTTCTTCTGTTTTCTTAAACTCCTTCAGCTTAAAATGTGCAGTATGCCAAGGTGCCACACTTTGGGGTAGAGTGCCCTGTCCCCCATCACACTGAACAGTTACTTACTGAATAGTGGCTCTTTGTGCCAGATCTTATTTTAGGCAGTGGGGATACAGCGGTGACCAGATGGTCCAAGTTCTTACTCTCATGGAGTTTACATTCCAGTGGGATAAGCTGATAATTAGCAAGTGAGGATCATCAAATAAGTGCTAAGAAGAAAACAAACAGAATAAGGATGCCGCTTTGTTTTTTAGTAAGGTTCTGCGAGTTTACCTTCCCTGTAGGAGTGTGTGAGAGTGTCTGTCTCATTTTGTCATCAGCGAATATGACTACTTAAAAAGATTTGTTCATTTTCTAGGTGACTAGTGATAGTTCTTTGTAATTTCCATGGCTTTTGATTACTCAGGAAGTCGAATATTTTTACATAGCCATGTGCATTTCCTCTTCATTGAGTTTCTGTGTATGTTCTCTATTTACTTTGGTATTGAGGGTCTAGTGTTTTCTTCTATTTTGAATAAGCCCTTTACATCACTAATTTGATGTTGAGTGCTTTATATATAACGGATCGACAGATACTCTCCAACAGCGGTATGGTGCCTGTAAGAAAGAAAAAATAGGAAGCCTAGAATTCCTTTCCTCTCCTTCTGCCCTCCTCCCTTCTAATACAGTGAGGTAAAAATGATCAGAGAAGAAACAAGTATAATTCAGGTGGAAAGAAGTGAAGAAATAAGGAAAAAAGGTAGTGGGCGGAGAAAAGGAAGGTGATGAGAGGAGAAGGGGGAAGACGGGAAGACGGGAAGAGGCCAGAGAAGCGGTAGGAAGGAGGGGAGCGAGGGAAGAGCAAGAGAATGAGCAAACGGAAGACAGAGTCGTAGGGACTCTGTGTGCTGACCTTGGATAATTATGTGTATTTTTCTTTTTCTGCCTCTATAACCTAGAGAATCCCTAGAAGAAGATGACTGTGTTCTTCAAAACACTTCGAAATCATTGGAAGAAAACTACAGCTGGAATCTGCCTGCTGACATGGGGAGGCCATTGGCTCTATGGAAAACACTGGTAAATACCTGATGGCCCCTACCCCACCATTACCTCCCACAACAGAATGGTCCAAAAGGGCCTAAGGTTAAAATCTTGTGCAGCTGTGCTTGTCTATGTAAAACGTTATGGCGTCAAAAGCAAAATAAGTGTTAAATCCACAAAGACAAACGCTTCTGGTTATAACGGTTCTGTAAAATTGGAACTATGCAGAGCTCCTAGCTGATACTGCGGTGGATACAGACTATAGTAGTGAGATGGGAAGGTGAAGACGTCGAGGCCCAGCTGAGAGAGAGAGAAGTCACCTGCCAAGTTAATGGTAGACAGATTGGAACTCATGTGTGTCCATGGGGCTTACTCCTTCGGCTTCTTACAGTCTCTGCTGTTATCACTCGGGTCGCTGGACACTTACCAACTCTGCTTCCTCCAACTCCTGTGACTTTCCTCATCTATCCCTTTAGCCTGGGTTCGTTTAAATGAGACAAAGACTTTCAAATCTTTTGTCTGAATAAGGAATTCAACAGTCATGGGTTTTATTAGCTCAGGCATGGAGGGAGAAGAAAGTGCCAGAGCCCAGCTTCCGACTTAATATGCTAATAGATTTAAGTAAATAGAGTTTTTACATAAAAATTATATAAGTTATTAAGAGAGCCAATCAATCTGCTATCTTTTGGGGATTGAGGGCTACATCTTAACTATATAGCCGCCCTCTGTGCAATCCAGATGTCTTAAATGACTGCTTTGTTAGAGAGCAGAACAGTTAGGCTTTGTAATAAGCGTCTTCACATTAGAAAGGAGAGTCGTACTGATACTTTTGTGAATGTTCTCAGTTCACCATTGTCAGATAATTTTGTGATGCAGCATGGTGTCTGTTTTTTTGCAGCTGTCGAGGAGATGGAACATTTCCTCCCTTCCTTTCTAAGTATTCTTAAGGCTTAGCACTTGAATTCCATTAGCTAGTATATAAAGAGTAGACCTAAGAATTAGTAATATTCGAAAAGGAGAGGGCGGAGGAAAGGTTTTACCAAATGGAATATGAAGCATATGATGTTTGCCTTTTCCTCCCTTTTCTAACTACAGTCCTCAAGGAAGGTTCTGTTAAAATTTAACTGAGTAAATTTGAAGATCTAATTGGCTTCATTAAGTGAATCGTGAATTGGGCAGCATCCCATCTAGCAACTAGAAGTGCGCTCCAAGGGGTTGTACAAGATGGAGGGCTTTATAGAAAGAAGGGTGGGGCAAGGGAGCTAGTCACAAAGGAAAGGATTCTTCTTGGTCTAGGGCATATTTTCTTCGAGGAAAAAGAATGGGAAGGGTTTTTGTCATGCGTATCGCCACCCCTTCCTATGGGGGATGGAGAGGGCCTGTGTGACAGATTACTTTATTGGTGCTTAACCAGAACGTGCCAGACGGATTAAGATTATATTTCTGGTAGAGGCTGAAACTGCAGTGAGATCAGGTACTAAGTCTACGTTTGGCCTTTTGGCACGAGTGGCGCCATGTTGGGCCTGCAGTTTTCTCTAACAGCGTCATAAACCTCCTGCCATGGCAAGGATTAGGGTTCCCACTGCAAAGGCACCCAGCCCAGGCCTGGGCTGCTCAGTCAGGGAGAATCTCCACCCACTGAGGATTACTGCTGTGTCTGCCGCTAGGGGAAGATTTGAGGAAATAACCGTGTCCCTTGTTCAGGATGTTTTTGGAGATACTGTAATAATTTCTCGTCCGTGTAGTCTTGAGGCTTTAAAAAAGGCCCATTAAGTCCCAGCACATTAGAGGTTTCGTTCTTTTTTTAAAATTTTTTTGTGGTAAAATACACGTAATATAAAATGGTATTATTACATTCACATTGTTGTGCAGCCATCACCACCATCCGTCTCTAGAACCCATTTCATCTTGCAAAATAGAAACTGTATCCATTAAAATAATTCTCGCACCCAGCAACCAGCATTGTATTTTCTGCAGAGGCCGCGTTCAGTATTGGATCTGAAACCACTTGAACCAGAAGTGTGGGAGAAGCATGGATGCCCCCTTCTGCTGTCTCTACCCTTGATGTTCAAGGTTACTGCTCAAAGTGCAGACCTTCAGTGTCCTGCTGCCCTTCTTTTTCTCAAGCGTTTCTCCTGCATGCTTTGGTACTATTTAGCCATTATTAAATTCTGCCCGCTTTTTCAAAAAAAAAAAAAAAAATTGTGGTAAAAAACATAACAGGATTTACCACCGTACCCATTTTTGAGTGTGCAGTCATGAGTGTTAAGTATATTCACGTTATGCACCAGATCTGCTACTTCTTGCAAAACTGAAACTCCGCCCATCGAACATTAACTCCCCATTTCCTCCTCCGCCCAGCCTCTGGAAACCACCATTCTGCTTTCTATTTCTATTAGTTTGACTGCTTTAGATTCTTCATATACATGGAATTATATGGTATCTGTCTTTTGTGACTGGCTTATTTCATTAAGTGTGAGTCCTTGAGGTTCATCCATGTAGCGCGTGGCAGGGTTTCCTTAAGGCTTAGTGATATTCTGCAATATGTATACAGCACATTTTCTTTACCTTTTCATCTGCTGATTTACATTTGGGTGGCTTCTGCCTCTTGGCTATTGTGAATAATGCTGCTACAGTGAATTGAGGTGTACTGATAAGTCTTTGAGATCCTGGGTATATACGCAGAAGTGGGATTGCTGGATTATATGGTAGTTCTATTTTTAATTTTTTAAGGAACCTCCATACCGTTTTCCTTAGTGGCTGTACCAGTGTGCATTCCTATCACCCGCACAAGGGTCCCAATTTCTCCACATCCTCACCAAC
>NW_011888829.1:449294-449652 GCF_000151845.1 Pteropus vampyrus | reverse complement strand
TTAAGGAACCTCCATACCGTTTTCCTTAGTGGCTGTACCAGTGTGCATTCCTATCACCCGCACAAGGGTCCCAATTTCTCCACATCCTCACCAACGGTTATTATTTTCTGTTTAAATAGTGGCCATCCTGATGAGTGTGATCTGGCATCTTGTGGTTTTGATTTGTACTTCTCTAAAGATTAGTGGTATTGAAGATCTTTTTTATATGCGTGTTGGCCATTTATCTTCTCTGGAGAAATGTGTGTTTAAGTCCTTTGCCTATTAAAAAAAAAAAAACAGGTTTTTTGGCATTATGTTGAGTCATAGGCATTCTTTAATCCTTTATGAAATATATGATTTGCAAATATTTTCTCCCATT
>NW_011888829.1:447685-449244 GCF_000151845.1 Pteropus vampyrus | reverse complement strand
AAAAAAAAAAAAACAGGTTTTTTGGCATTATGTTGAGTCATAGGCATTCTTTAATCCTTTATGAAATATATGATTTGCAAATATTTTCTCCCATTTCAGAGGTTGCCTTTTCACTCTGCCGATTATGTCATTTGATGCACAGAAGTTTTTAAATTTGACGTCATCCATTTATCTGTTTTTGCTTTTGCTCCCTCTGCTTTTGTGTCAAAGCCAAAAAATCATTGCCAAATCCACTGTCGTGAAGCTTTCCTCTTATGTTTTCTCCTAGAAGTTTTGTAATTTTAGGTTTTACATTTAGATCTTTAATTCATTTTGAGTCCTTTCCCCATTGTGTGGTCTTGGCATCCTTGTTGGAGGTCATTTGCTCATATCTGCAAAGGTTTATTTCTGAGCACTGTACTCTGTTCCATTGGTCTATATATGTCTTTAGCCAGTATTACACTGTTTTAATTACTGTAGCTTTGTAATATGTTTTAAAATTAGGAAGTGTGAGTCTTCCAACTTTTTTCTTTTTTTCAAGATAGTTTTGACTCTTTGGGGTCCCATAAGATTCCATATGAATTTTAGGATTTTTTTCTATTTCTGCAAAAAATTCCACTTTTTTGATAGGGATTGTATCGAAGCTGCAGATCACTTTGGGTAATATGGCTATTTTAACAATGTTAAGTCTTCCAATTTATGAGCATGGGATATCTTTTTATTTATTCATCTTAAATTTCTTTCAGCAATGTTTTGTAGTTTTTAGCGTTCTTTTCCCTCCTTGGTTAAATTATTCCTAAATATTTTATTATTTTTGATGCTATCATAAATAGGATTTTTTCTTTATTTCCTTTTCATGTCGTTCATTGCTAGTGTATAAAAATGTAATTTTTGTATGTTGATTTTGTATCCTGCAACTCTGCTGAATTTGTTTATTGTAAGTTTTGTTTTGTTTTGTTTTTTGGCATGGAATCTTTAGGATTTTCTACATCTGCAAACAGATCATTTTACTGCTTCCTTTCCAATTCGGGTGCCCTTTATTCCGTTTTCTTGCCCGATTGCTCTGGCTAGGACTTCTTATACTGCGTCGAATAGAGGTGGTGGTGAGAGTTGTTCTTCTGTTCCTGATCTTAGAGGAAAAGCTTTCAATTTTTCACTGTTGAGTATGAAGTCCGCTGTGGGCTTTTCACATATGGCCATTATTATGTTGAGATAGTTTCCTTCTGTTGTCTTTTAAAAAAAAAATCTGTATATCCCCAACCTTTTCCTATAACAATCCTCACCTTCTTTCTTTATATTCATTTAGTTCTTTTCCTCTGAAAAACTCTTATCCTGCAGCTCTTTTGAGTAGAAGCCACCCTGCCCCTTCAAATAAATGGTGAGGTGGGGTTGGCATTCATTCTCCTAGCTCCCTAGTACCTATTCCAAACCATAGTTTTGCATCTTATAAAAATCTCTTCTCCTTTGAGGCTCATAATATCTGGCTGTATCATAAAACTGTAAACTTTCCAGCTTTCTGGGGTCTCGTCTGCACGTGAGGCTTAGGTGCCTGGCTTATCAGTGTCCTTTTCTGTCTAGTC
>NW_011888829.1:443556-446350 GCF_000151845.1 Pteropus vampyrus | reverse complement strand
TGTATCATAAAACTGTAAACTTTCCAGCTTTCTGGGGTCTCGTCTGCACGTGAGGCTTAGGTGCCTGGCTTATCAGTGTCCTTTTCTGTCTAGTCTTGTCATCGTCCTGAGAGCCCAGAGTATTCATGCACATGACTTATTCAATACCCTGTCCTTTCTTTCCCTAACTCATCTGTTCCTGGGACTTCGACTGCTGTCCTGCCCTCTTTCCACTCTACCCACTCACTGATGGAACCTTACCGTCACATGCCCCGTTCCACTTCTGAAACGTGGCACTTCAGCCTCCCAGTCTCTCACTCCAGCCTCTACTATTCCAGTTACCTTTACACCTCGTTTCTAATGGTATCAAGCCTCCTTGCACCTTGGGCTCTTTATTTCCTTCCCAATATGCCACTCTTCCCAGCGTTCTCATTGTTTTCTAGCCTAGATTCCTTGATTCAGCCGACACATCACATACGCCCCAACTCCATTTTTCACATGTTCTCCCCTGGCCTTTGAATCTCTCATTTCCTCCTCTCTTTCAGATAATCTTTTTGAGTAGGTTCTCTCTTCTCCCCTACTCTTCTTAGAATTATTCTCACCAGTTTTATTCTTTGATCTTTTTGACTGATCAGCTTTAGACACAGTTGACCCTCCTCGAAACACTTTCCCCTTGGCTTCTGACTCCTATATTCCTGTTTCTCTTCCTGTGTGTCCGGCTGTGCCTTCTCTTCTTTACTCCTCCCCTCTCTCCGGTGTCGGGGAAGTAGTTGTCTAGGACCCTGCCCTCGGCCCTCTTCTCACTTGGTGTCCTCTGCCTACCTGATCTCATCCACTCACAGGGGCTTCAGTTTCAGCTGGAGGTAGACAAACCCCAGCTTTATGTTTCCTTAAAGACTTCTGGAACCTACATGTGCCTTCAACTGCTTGCTTAACCTGTTTACTGATATGAGTCACAGCTGCCCAACCTCAGCAGACTAAAAATAAAATCAAAAGCTTTCCTATTAAATCTGTTCCTTCTCAGTAATTGGTACCACTCACCATCCATCCCATTTCCCAAACTAAAAAGTTTGAACATCATCCTCCATTCGTCCTTCATCCTTATTCCCTACATTCAGATTATACATTCTAAGTGATTTTGCTTCTTTTAAATCTCTTAATTTGTTCAATTTCTTTTGTCTGTCCTCACTGTCCACCACCTTTCTCCCTAGTACCATCACCTCTGGCCTGGATTTTTATTAAATGACTCCTAACTGTTCTTGCGCCTACTCTTGTCTGTTTTAAATCTATTTTGCACACCATCGCTAGAGCTATCTTTTTAAAAGTGCAGATTTCTCTTGCTTTTAGACTCAAGTCCCAGGTTCTTCCCAGCTTTATACGACTTGGGCTCATGTGTATACATCTCTAGTGAAAACCGGGCACGTTGCCACGCCGCACTGGAGCGTGTAGAACTGTCAGGCAGGGTTCCTCGCCGGGCCTTTGCACATGTTCGCCCCCGGAATGCTCTCCCTTTCTCTTCCCTGCCAACTGACATTTCTCAAATGTGATTTCTGTCCCCTCCAGTCTAGGTTCGGCAGCCTTCCACTGTCTTCTCTGTACTGTGACCTCTGAACATGCCACTCCTCTACTGACAACCTATAAATGGCTCTCCAGTGCCCTGAGGACAGAGACCCAACTCCTTGGCGTGGCACGAAAGGCCTTCATGATTCCGGCCTTGTCTTCCTCTCCAGTCTTTTTCTGATCCTTTCTCATCCTCCCTTAAACTTGACCTCTGTGCTTCAGCAGCCTTTAATGGAAGGCCTCTTTTCTGTCGCCCCTCTCTCTACCTTTACATATGTCCTTCCCTCCACCTGGAATGCTGTTATTCTTCACCTGGCTGATAAATTCAAAAAATGTGTCACAAAACTTTTCAGCAGCAACAGCATTATTAGAATAAGAAGAAGGAAAACAACATGTAGCGAATAAGTACTTCATACCTGATGTTGGGCTAGTTGTTTCCATATTTATGGTCTCATTTAATCCTCAGAATTGCCCTGTGAGTGAAGTAATATTATTTCCATATCATACATAAGGAAATTGAGGCTCAGAGAAATTAGCAACTTGCCTTAAGTCGTATTGGTTACTTATTGATGAAATTGAGATTTGGACCCAGGTTAATCACGCTCTAAATCTCACGCATTATCTTTACTGGTGACAACTTTGGAGAGCAATGCTCCCTTCAGTTATAGAAATTCTGTTGAATTTATTAATGACATTAACTTTTAAATGCCTTTCATATAACCTTGTTAGAACTATTCTGTTCCTGTTGCATTTCTAACTGCTAAGATGGAATAAAGCTCCTTTATTAAATAGACAAACTACATTTTTTAGCATTTACTATAGATTAGTGGTGAAAACTGGGCACTTTGCCCAGGGGCTCATTTCAAGGCCTCCTCAGTATTCTTGGTCATTTCTCCATGCCCTCAGTTTTCTGCATATATTTTTATTATTTTTGTCTAATTCCCCTTCTAATTTATTTTCCCATTTACTTACTGTTTTCTCTCTTTCACTCTACCTTTTACTTTTTCTCTTTTAGCCTCCTTTTAAAATCTATAGATGAATAATTTTCTCTGTATTCTATGAAAATTTTCAAACATACGGCAAAGTTGAAAGAATTTCACAATAAACACTTGCCTGTCTACTACTTGGACTCTAGATTTTACTATATTTGCTTTATCACATATCTCTCTGTCCATCCCTCTCTGTCTTTTTCATGTTTCTCAGTGATTCGTAGACATCAGCCTACTTCCACCTAAATACTTGAACATGCACATCG
>NW_011888829.1:437751-443506 GCF_000151845.1 Pteropus vampyrus | reverse complement strand
CCATCCCATTTCCCAAACTAAAAAATTTGAACATCATCCTCCATTCGTCCTTCATCCTTATTCCCTACATTCAGATTATACATTCTAAGTGATTTTGCTTCTTTTAAATCTCTTAATTTGTTCAATTTCTTTTGTCTGTCCTCACTGTCCACCACCTTTCTCCCTAGTACCATCACCTCTGGCCTGGATTTTTACTAAATGGCTCCTAACTGTTCTTGCGCCTACTCTTGTCTGTTTTAAATCTATTTTGCACACCATCGCCAGAGCTATCTTTTTAAAAGTGCAGATTTCTCTTGCTTTTAGACTCAAGTCCCAGGTTCTTCCCAGCTTTATACGACTTGGGCTCATGTGTATACATCTCTAGTGAAAACCGGGCACGTTGCCACGCCGCACTGGAGCGTGTAGAACTGTCAGGCAGGGTTCCTCGCCGGGCCTTTGCACATGTTCGCCCCCGGAATGCTCTCCCTTTCTCTTCCCTGCCAACTGACATTTCTCAAATGTGATTTCTGTCCCCTCCAGTCTAGGTTCGGCAGCCTTCCACTGTCTTCTCTGTACTGTGACCTCTGAACATGCCACTCCTCTACTGACAACCTATAAATGGCTCTCCAGTGCCCTGAGGACAGAGACCCAACTCCTTGGCGTGGCACGAAAGGCCTTCATGATTCCGGCCTTGTCTTCCTCTCCAGTCTTTTTCTGATCCTTTCTCATCCTCCCTTAAACTTGACCTCTGTGCTTCAGCAGCCTTTAATGGAAGGCCTCTTTTCTGTCGCCCCTCTCTCTACCTTTACATATGTCCTTCCCTCCACCTGGAATGCTGTTATTCTTCACCTGGCTGATAAATTCAAAAAATGTGTCACAAAACTTTTCAGCAGCAACAGCATTATTAGAATAAGAAGAAGGAAAACAACATGTAGCGAATAAGTACTTCATACCTGATGTTGGGCTAGTTGTTTCCATATTTATGGTCTCATTTAATCCTCAGAATTGCCCTGTAAGTGAAGTAATATTATTTCCATATCATACATAAGGAAATTGAGGCTCAGAGAAATTAGCAACTTGCCTTAAGTCGTATTGGTTACTTATTGATGAAATTGAGATTTGGACCCAGGTTAATCACGCTCTAAATCTCACGCATTGTCTTTGCTGGTGACAGCTTTGGAGAGCAATGCTCCCTTCAGTTATAGAAATTCTGTTGAATTTATTAATGACATTAACTTTTAAATGCCTTTCATATAACCTTGTTAGAACTATTCTGTTCCTGTTGCATTTCTAACTGCTAAGATGGAATAAAGCTCCTTTATTAAATAGACAAACCACATTTTTTAGCATTTACTATAGATTAGTGGTGAAAACTGGGCACTTTGCCCAGGGGCTCATTTCAAGGCCTCCTCAGTCTTCTTGGTCATTTCTCCATGCCCTCAGTTTTCTGCATATATTTTAATTTATATTTTTGTCTAATTCCCCTTCTAATTTATTTTCCCATTTACTTACTGTTTTCTCTCTTTCACTCTACCTTTTACTTTTTCTCTTTTTTAGCCTCCTTACCTTTTAAAATCTATAGATGAATAATTTTCTCTGTATTCTATGAAAATTTTCAAACAAAAGGCAAAGTTGAAAGAATTTCACAATAAACACTTGCCTGTCTACTACTTGGATTCTAGATTTTACTATATTTGCTTTATCACATATCTCTCTGTCCATCCCTCTCTGTCTTTTTCATGTTTCTCAGTGATTCGTAGACATCAGCCTACTTCCACCTAAATACTTGAACATGCACATCGGTAATTAGAGTTCAGTATTCACTTGTAGTGTTTGTTTCCCTTGTGATTAAACTTATCGTGAAATATACAAACCTTCAATGTGCACTTGCTGAGTTCTGTCACATGCCTACACCTGTGTAACTGAGATCGCCAGTGTGGTACAGAATGTTCCCATCACTCCAGGTGTTTTCTGCATGTCCCTTCACAGTCGATACCCGTCCCCTACCCCTGAGGCAACCATGGTTCTGACTTTTTCGCCACCATAGATTCATTTTTTTGTCAGTTCTAGAACGTTATATATATAAACAAAATCATAGCATGTATTTTTTTTTGTAAGGCTTCTCTCAGCACAAGGGCTCTAAGACTCATCCATATTGTTGCATTTATCTGTAATTCATTCCTTTTGTTGCTGAGTAGTATTCTAGAAGATAATCCTATTTTATACATATTGAATTTTAAGTTCCTTTGTCTTGATTTCTGAGATGAGTGAACACAATATTTTACATTTCTCATTTTAAAAAGCAGGCAAATTGTTTCATCATGTGTGTTTGACTTTTTCCTTTCTTTTAAAAGGGAAATAGTATCTTCTGATATAGGATTCACATGACAATAACAGTTGCCTGTATTTGAATGTTGCTTCTAAGATTTTAATGAAGACCGTGCTTTAATAGAGTAAACTATAGTTTGCTTTTAAGGAAAAGAGTGTTTTTGCAACAGATTTGGAAAAAAATGCATATATTAATTTATTTTTATCTGTCCTTTATTTCGTGGCCACTTTTAATTTGTCTTTTGACATAGGCATTATTTATTTGTAGGCTTTATTCCATTGTTACTATATAAGTTTTCTTCTTCATTGGGAATTCCTTTCCCTTGTTTTCTCCTTTCCTCTGAATATCAAGGGAAAAAATCCTGTGGCATTTTCTCCCTCTGCGTAATTTCCCCCACAGCAGGCCGCACTGGTTGACAGGAGTAGCCATACTGCTCTCAGGACTCAGTAAGAGCAGTTGGAGAGGAGGCAATGACTGTTTGCTGAAAGTAAAGAGAATTCAGGTATGGCTCATTCCTCTTCAACCGCTCTTCCCAAGCTTTCTGGGCTCCCTGGGGGAGACTGTGTGCCAGGCCTCAGTCCATCATGTCAGCAGTTAGCTGCAGTCGTCTCTCGCTCATTCCAGCCCTTCTAGTAGCATAGGTCTGCTAATAAAAAGCAGCGTAGAAGAGGAGGCAGCATAGTATAAAAGTCGTCTCTGGAGTCACAGAACTGGCACTTCCTAGCAGCGTGACCTTGGCTCCCTCAGCCCTGGGTTCACCTGTAAAGAGGGGCTGGTAGCAGTACCTTGTCGGATCATTGAAGGATTACTGAGATGACTATAAAGCTCTGAGGGTAGCACCTGATCTAAGGGTTCAGTAAATGCTCGTAAATGTGATATGATATACACTGAGTACTTCGGGCGTTAAAATGAATTAATGCTGGCAACGGGGCAATGAGTGATTGAAGAGGCAGCCAGTGGGGAAGGAGGACAAGGAGCTGCCAGATGGTCTAATGAGATCTGAGCCTTTTATTTATTTCACCTTCCATGCATAACAAGATAGCTCGGGAGAGTGCAGTTTTAAGACTGATGGAACATAACCGTAGAGAGGCAGGGCATAAGCAGTTAAAACTGGCAAGCCATGACTGAGTCATTGTCCATCCGACCTGAGCTCTCTTTGTCCCTCTCGTCGTCAGGGATCTTGCCCTTGCTCCTGCTGGCTCTGGTCTCTCTCCCCATGACTTTGGCTGGCGAGCCTTGGCCCCATCTCGAGGAACCTTCCTGGCCCAGAGGTCAACAGTGGCTCCGCTTCTGCTTAGTCTGGCTCCTGGTTCTCACCTTGCTCCTTTGTTTCAGTTCTTCTGGCACCGATTCTGTCACCTACTTGGTCCTGTGACCCAGGAATTCCTCCTTACTTCTGTGGAGCATCTAGCATCTCAGCTTAGCCAGAATTCCTGGTACCTTCTTTGGGATTTTAAAATCCTATAAACACCATAAAACTCCTCAACATTAACTTGCAAAGCAAATGCGATACTGTAGTGATGGTCCCCTGCCCTGTGTCCCTAGGTTTTTACAACTGTTGGAGGTTTTCTTCCTCTGAACATAGGAACATTAATCTTGATTACTACACATTGGCTTTCATAAATATTGGTGGGAGCCTGCCTTTCAAGCTTTGTGGTCAAAAACAGCTGCTTAGAAGACATAAAAATAAATGGTTATGAGTTTGCCCAAGGGGTAGGTTTAGTGTCATTCAGTTTTATTGAGAACTTAGTAATAATAACAACAGCAGCTAACACTTAATCAGTGCTTGTCATGTGTCAGACTTGATTCTAAGCACCTTATTAACTCATTTAATCTTCCTAGCAACTTTACGAGATGGCTATTAATCTCCTAGTAGTGTGAGATTAATAGCCCTATACAGATGCAGAAACTGAGGGACAGCAAGATTAAGTCATTTGCCCAAGGGCACACAGCTGGTCATGCCAGAGCCATGATTCAAACGCAGGCAGCCTTCAGCTTAACCTCCCCAAATGGTTCCCGTGTCTCAGGTAGCACGTGGTTAATGAACCACACCTGTCCTGAGGTTGCCTGTGCCATCAGCCCCACATGGTGTAAGACAGATGTTATGTGCTGCCTCAAGCCTGGTCTTCCGAGTCCGGTCTGGGCTCGAGCCTTGCCATTGTCACTTGCTGGACGTGTGACCTTGGGCAAGTTATTCTCGTGTGCTAGACTTCTCTTTTATTCGTACATTCTGTAACTCCTAACACGATTGTGACACTTAAATGAGAGAGCCACAGCTCCTGGCACCTGTTAAAAAGAGCATTTACTTTTATAATCAATGTATGAGGCCCTCTGTGCTATGTCCTGTTTGGTACAAAGTAAATATTAGGAGTGCCTAAAGAAAAAATGGACTTTTTTTATTATGGAAATTTTAAACATAAAAATTAGAATAGTTTAATGAATCTCCATGTACCATCACCCAGCTTAATTATCTCTACTTTTTTTGGGGGGGGGAGGGGTGCAAATCCCAGATAATATATCTTTATTATTTTACCCATAAATACTTTAGTACCTTGTGTCTAATACGTGGGGACTTAAAAAAAAAATCACAGTGCCATTATCATGAACCTTAAAGAATTAAAAATCTCATATCACCTAATATTCAGTCTTTCTATTTCCCTCGTCGTCACCCAATTCTGTTTTATAGTTCTGTTTACATCAACATCAAAACAAGTTTCATACATTGCATTTGGTGTCTTCTCTCTTAAGCCTCATAAACTATAACTCCTCCTCCTTTTTATCGGACTTAATTTGTTTTAGAAACTAGGCAGGTCTCCACTTGCCCTGTAGAATGTTTTATCCTCTAGATTTAGAGAAAAACTTACAATGTTCAGTGCTGTGCAGTCATATTGGAGTATGAAACACAAAGAAAAATAAGTAATACTGATTATGACTTTCTTTAAAATTGATATTGTGTTCATCATGGGGGTTTTGCATTCATTTTAATTTTTTAAAAATACGATAATATATTTATCTCCATAACTGTGTTTCTTGGTGCTCCTTTAAGCTTTGCACCTGAGACAAGTGCCTCACTCCCATCATTCTAGTCTTGGCCATTGGTTCAAGTTTATCGGGTTCCTCCATCTCTCCTGTGTCTTGTAAAGTGGCGATTAGATCCAGATTCTAGGCTTTGCTATTCAAAGCACGGCCATGGTCTAGCAGCACCGGCTATTCCTAGGAGCTCATTAGAAGGGCAGAACCTCAGGCCCACTCCAGACCCGCCCAGTCAGAACCTGGTTGAACCAGCACCCCAGGGGACTTGTCTACACACGGAAGTCTGAGGGGCATCACCCCGGAGGCTAAATTAGACTCGGGTTTAATTTTTGGTGGTGAGAATGCTGCACAGGCATGTCGTGGATTTCTTACTGCATCACGGCAGGAAGTACGTAGTGCCTGGTTGTCCTGCTT
>NW_011888829.1:431144-436291 GCF_000151845.1 Pteropus vampyrus | reverse complement strand
TCTCTCTCTCTCTCTGCCTGTACGCAAGCTGATGCTAAAATTTGGGGGTGTTAATAGGTGCTATTTAAGGAAGCTCATTTATGGGCAATTAAATACCGTGCCTGTCAGCCTAGATTTGGTCGGGAGAGGGGAACTAGTTTTTTTAAGTGCAGTGAAATTTAGTTATAGTCCCTTTCCTTTCAACGTTTTTGTCAGATTATATAGGAAACAGATTTTTGTTAAAAGAGCATATTTTGTTTCTCATATGTTTATAGGTGTGAGGGGGCTGAGATGGAAGGGCAGGAGATATATTTAAGTGATATTTTGTTGATTTTACATAATTTTTAGGGATATTCATTCATATCAGTGGTTTTAGCTGCTCCAGTCACCACAGAGAGAATAATCATAGCTGATGCTAAAACTAACCCCTCTCTAGGTAGTAACTGACATCTCAAATATTTCATGTCATGAAACAGCACAAATACAATATAATTTATGAGTTTATAGATCAGAAGTTGTCCAGATCCGTCCTATATCCTGGAGCCCAAAGTAAATACCATTTCATTTATTTATTTATTTATTTGGGCGAGGCAACTCTTGGTTGCAAGGACCCTGTCACTTATTTTTTATTCTTCACGCCTACGGCTCCTGGTCTTCCTAGGTGGTCTCCCATCCAAGTACTAACCAGGCCCGACCCTGCTTAGCTTCCGAGATCAGAAGGGATTGGGCTTGTTCAGGGTGCCATGGCCACAGACAGGAAATACCATTTAATGCACACTGTTTACAGAGAACACATCGTAGGGTGGGAGGGAGAGAGGGCAGGACTCTCTCTTCCTATTCTTTCTTCTTGAATAGCTGTCACTCTCTGTAGATTTGAGTACCTTGTATATAATTGACATTCAGTATGTATTTTTAATTGTGAATGCAAATGCACAATGGCCAATAAAACAAAAAACTAGCGTTTTGATTGCCTATTAAAGTTAATGTTACACAGTATATGAAAGAAAAGTATCTGGCATAGAATGTTTAAATTGGAGAGTTGGGCGGAAATGAATAGGTTGAAGAAAGAGCTAGAAGTGGAAGAAGAAAATGAACCACAAAAGACTGTCAGCAGAGTGCTTCTGAGAATTATGTAGGGGTCGAAATCTTTGACAATGTGGCCGGCGGCAGCAGCTCCGAGGACAATGTCCTTCAGTGGCATCAAACTATGAACCGATGACGGTACAGTTGGGACGTGGCGGTCAGCCGGACGTGGTCCGCAGAGCTCTGCCGCCTCACCTGGCTTCTTTGAATAGTAGGATGTCATAGTAGGAACAGGGACTGATATTTCTGGAAGAGCTGAGGCTAGAATAAGAGGTGAAAGTAGAATTATTACATGTTCTAGGAGGAGGAAAAGTACGATAGATACAGGCTTCCTCCGCTTCCATTTTTCTCGCTAGAATGAGGGATAAAGTGCAGAACTCATTTCCATCTCTTTGGCTGATGAAAGTTCCACAGAACAGACCAAAAGGATTACTTAGTTATGTGCGAGGACCCCCTCAGGGGATGCCATTTTCACGAAGTCATTTCCTATCCTAAATCGTAGGGGAAACAAACTGTGTAGAGAAAAACCAAGAAATTAGGAGGTACTTGAAATATCTACAAGTAGTGGCTTGTTCCGCCAAAGTACACGTAAGTACCGATGAAAATGGCTGGGAGCTAATAAAATTGGAAGAAGGTGGTTTGGAGGTTTCTGTATTTCAGAGGGTGACAAATAAAAGGCAACAAGCTAGAGCTTCACCGCAGCTATTATATTATATTATTAAGTGTTATTATAGGTGGGGCCTTCTCATTGAGGGAAGATTGAGGCTTTGGCTAATAAGTGTTCTCGAATTAATGAATAAAGAGCGGGGTTAGATTTAGCTGGGCTTTTTCCTAAGCCCACTTGCAGAAGAGAAAAACGTATATCACTATAGTGGTAACTCATGAATTGAGGTGACCATAAGAGGTGGCATTTGCCTGTGTACATGATTAAACAGTGGACGGAGATTTGTTCCTATCTTATCATTTTGGAATGCCCTTAGAGAACAGAACAGAAGCAGGATATTGAGAGAAAAGATGCCACGTCGAGAATCAGGAGTTCAGTTCTCGTGCTAAGTCTTTTAGTAACTTCTAACGGTGGGCCAGGTGGGAAATTTTCTCAGACTAGATCAGTTATTTTCAGTTATTTTCCAGAAGCTCAAAGGAGATGGCACCATTGAAGAGTGTGGCGCTTAAGTGAACATGCCAGAATGATTTGGGACTTAAATATATAAGATTAGAACTACATACATATGCTGTGTGAGTGTGTGTGTGTCTGATACTCACTGCTGTAGTGAACTTTGTTACTTATGGGCTGTTGTTACATCACTTGGTTGTTGGGGACCAGGGCGTGTAGGGGAGGTTGAAAACATTGAATTAGGTGATTTCTAAGGACTCTGCCACCTTAACATTTTAGGTTGTCAGGAAGTGGAACTTGGGCCTGGTGCCTTTGGTGTAGGCATTTGATTTGCCTGGCTGCTGTCGGGCTTTTATACTTCGACAAGGAAATAAAGATATTTGTAAAAACAGGGATTGGAGACCTGAAAATTGCTGTAAATATTCAGGAAGCCATGGTTAAACAGTGGGCAAATTTATATCTCTGGGATAAATCACACATTTTGTGTTTTAATGTGGTAAAACGTATTTTGGCAAAGGCCCGCTGGGAGGATTGACTTCATTGAGACATGACGTAACTGCCACCCTTTTTGTGTCGGCTCATTCCTCAGAGTAGCTATTTTCACTAGATTTTTAATTTCAATCTTGAGCGATTCATTCCTGCTAATGTGGACCGACTTCCCTCCCTGCCTCCCTCCCTCCTTCTTTCTCTCCCTTTCTCCCTCCCTCCTTCCTTCTCTCCCTCTCTCCCTCCCTCCTTCCCTCTTTCCCTCCCTCCTCCTCTCCCTCCCTCCCTCCCTTCTATTTTAGCAACTTCAGTCTTGGGATAATGCTCTTGGTTTGCTTTATATTATTAAAAATGTTGATCTTTGCATTGTTAAATATCCACCAACTAAAGAAATCAATTCAGAGGCACCATTTGACCTCAAAATTCCCAAATTGCAAGTTTGGTGTCCTTTTTACCAGTCTGGAAGGAAACAGTGCCATACACTTGGTCCTTGATGGTAGACTTTGTTAACTGTGTTTTTCTTTTGCTAAACTTTTACCGTCAGCAACACAGGTGATTTTTAATGCCAGTGATTACCTGTGGGGCTTCCATTTTTCTCCTTTTATGCACTCTCAGGGGCATTGAAATGAAGATGTCACCACTTAATACATGGTAATCAGTAGGATTTCTTCCTGACCTTTATACTTTCATGACATTAGGGAACTTCTTTTCATTGTGCCTGGGAGAGATAAGAAGACATACATTTCTTAAGCAGCAAGTGATACATCACAGAGAGGCCTGGAGAACAGGGAAGAAAGGCCTTGGTTGATAGAAAGACCAGACCAGAAGGCCCTAAAACCTTTATAAAAATCATGAACATTTTTACTGTTTTCTTAGCGTTTCTAACTTCTCACTACCCATTTACTCCTATCTACGTGGACACTCCTAGGGTCAGAAGATGACGCGTTCTTCCTTAGGCCGCATCTCCTCCGGGCTGGCCACGTGTCTTTCTCTTGGGCAGACATGGTCTCAGTTTTCCCGTGTATGACAGAGGCTCACTGCAGCAGTCATCCGTTTGGGTGGGGAGTCGGGGGGGTCGGGGAGGCGGGGGATGATGTGCAGTTCGACCAAGTTCTCTCCTCTGCACACAAGAGAATCACTTCTGGGAGGTTCATTTTCATCTTTACTGTCATCCCCGCTGTTCCATAGGCCGCACTGGGCACCGCCGCTGGCAGTGTGATGATTAATTATTCTGAAAAGCTTGGATAAGTCGAAGTTGTTGTTGTAAACATCAAGCTTAGAATCTGTTTTGTGTAAAGCAGAAACCATTCGCATGCACCGAGGGAAAAACTGGTGGTAGAAACTGTTGTCCAATTGGCCTCTGGACTGTAGTGGGAAATATCTTTTTTAGGTAAGTAGGGTGGATCAATGGGATTTTTCTCTCCATGTAAGGTTTTTATTGAAATAACAACTTATCTTATTTTGCAGTCCTAAAGTAATAAATAAAACATTTACGGCTTAGAATAAATTGAGAGCATCTCGTTTCCTGCGGTAGCCCGCGTGTTCATGCTCACCTAAAGCCTCAGCACATCTTTTCATTTCCTAATCCCGGAGCTTCTAATTTCTTTCTGTCCAAGAGCCCACACTTTAGTAATGAGCAGGTCTTCAGGGCCCTTTTTGATATGACTGCATTTTGTAGCACCTCTTTTAAGCTGTTCAACTTCAATTCTCACAGGAGACAACGTGATGTGGAAAGAACATGGGCTTAGAATTTATATACAGTACTTTTTTTGGGTGGGGGGGGCAGGTAACATTTTCTTCAGTTCACATTCAGATTCGTGACCTATTAGCAACCTGGGATTTCTCTGGTGACTAGACTTGGCCACTGGAACAGTGCTCTTGTGCTTTCTGGTGTGCCAGGAGTGCTTCACTTAGCCTTTTTAGAGGGTTCTAGTTTCATTACCCTCTCTCTAAATACACACACCCCGCACACACCCCCTTGGGTCTTCTTGATCACCACAGTGATTCTTCCTCCTGCCTTTGGCGGTTATCACACTGAAGAGCTGTCTCAGCTGAGCTCTTGGTTCAAAATGCCAAGTCAGTCTAGTGCCTGTCGGACACCGTGCATAGCCCTTACAGTATTATTCACTGTGTTCCCTGTGCTGTACATCCCTGGCAGTTTACATGTCTTAATCTCGTCCCCCTTTTTGCCCCTCCTCCCAACCCCCCTCCCATCTGGCAACCATCAAAATGTTCTGTGTATCTATGAGTTTGCTTCTGTTTTGTTTATTTTTTATTTTTTTAGGTTCCACATATGAATGAAATCATATCTTTGTTTTTCTCTGTCTGACTTATTTCACTTAGCATAATGCCCTGTATGTCCATCCATGTTGTTGCAGGTGGCAAGATTTCATTATTTTTTATGGCCCAGTAATATTCCATTATACATATGTACCACCTCTTCTTTATTTTTTTTAATTTAAGTATAGTTGGTATACAATCTTAT
>NW_011888829.1:423487-429844 GCF_000151845.1 Pteropus vampyrus | reverse complement strand
GACTCTTAACCTGCTGTTTCCTTTGCCTAGATTTGCCTTCCTATTTCGCCTGACAATTTTTATTTCTCCCCTAGGTCTCGACTTTAGTGTCACTGCCTGTAAAAAGCCCCTTCTAATTCGCTTGAGACTAGGTTAGCTACTCCTGTTACGTGCCCCTTTTATGGAGCAGCTAAAAGTCAAATCACATGATGGTTGCCCGTTGAATTATCTTTCTTCCCTTCCAAACTATAAACTGTATGAAGATGGGGGATGTTGGGCTTATTTACCTGTACATCCCGAACACCCAGCACAGTGCCTGGCATATTATTTATCAAGAGGAGAGAGAGTAGCGAGAATCCAGGTAGAGGTGTCCAGGAGACAGATGGAAATACACGTCTATTACTATACTACCAATATTTACCAAAAGTTGTTCTTTTCTACTTGATCCTAAGCTTCTCCAGGGCAGGACCAACTCTTGTTCACTGTACTGTACCTGGCACTTTGTGTTAAATGAATTTGTTTCAACAACTACTTTGGGCAGTTTTATTGTACCTGAACTTATAAAAATATGAGTGTAAATCTAAAAGGTTGTATTAAGCGAGACCAGGAAGTAATGTGATTAATAAATACTATACAGTATACATCGAAATGATTATTGCCCATTCAGTATTATCTAATGTTAAGAAGAAAAAGCATTAAATCATTGGATTTGAGTCAGGTTGGCATGAGTTTGAATCTCAGCTCTACCACTTAGCATTGTGATCTTGGGCAAGTCATGTTCCTTCTCTGAGCCTCAACTTCCTCATCTGTAAAATGAGAATATGACGCCTGCCTTGTCAGGTTGCTACAAAGATTCAAGGTTTATGAAAGCAGCTGCCATACGACCTGGTACATGGTAGTCACTCTACGAAATTTAAGTTATTTTCTCTTGTATTCCAACAATGCTGCCATTACTGAAACATTTTTAGAATCTCTTTTGAAATAGTTTGCAGAGCTTGCCATAGACCATCAGAATATCTCAATGGGAGAAATCTTTTTTCTTTAAGAATACGTTTACTTTTTAGAAACAGCTTGATTTCGGAGAGCAAGACCAAGATGATTAATACCATTTTTTGATATTAAAAAAATTAGGTATGATTATAATGAGATTCCCTTTTGTAGTAGCTAAATGATAACATTCTGGCTTTTTCACAGGTGTCACTAACAACATATTCCGTTTGGCACATTAAAATTCAGGAAATTAACGATCAAAAAACGTTTGATTTTGAATAGCACTCAGATAAAATCAAGCAATGCTAGTAAGCTCAGGAGAGCTGTCTTTAATAATATTCTTAATCACAAGTTAACCATCAAAATTTCTAGCAAAAAAGATTTTAGGAAAAAACGGCCCAACGTGCTATCCCTTATCCTTGGACACACTTGGGGCTGTTCCCTTCTCAGCCAGGCCTGCAGGCATCGATGCGGCTGAAACGCAGAGGAGGTGCAGAGGGGCCTGGCACCTTCAGGGGCCTGTCCCTAGTAGAAGGGGAGGAGGTGGCTAGGGAATGGACAGGGACAAAGAGACAGGGACACAGCATTTATAGAAGCATAGAGGACTTGTACAGAATCATGCTCAGAATGTGTTTGTAGGACGAGACTGGAGGCAGAGCTTCATCCCTCTACTAGAAAAAAACATCGAAGCGGGTGGTCGGAGGAGCACAGTCATGCAGGGCTGGAAGCGGCACCCCCAGGCTCCTGTGGAAGCTGGGAATCCCAGGCCAGGGGGCTCCGATGACAGTGCTCAGGTCACTATAAGTAACCTCGTTTTCTTCTGTGATCCAGCGGTTACCGAGTGTTCATTGTTTCGCCCTGTCCTTGTAGAGAAGGTCACAAATATGCTGTATCAAGTCAGCTATAAAAGGGTTGTTGATATGTTATTTTTAAATATTTTACTGGTTTGCACCCTGAATTTACCTCATCTCGCTTTGTGTGTGCGTGTGTGCGCGCGCTGATGTCGGAATGATTCCCTGAGAGCAACGATGGAGAAGGATGAGGAAAGAAGAGCGAACTATGAGTATTTGTGAATCTTGAGTGGGGTGGGGAGAGCGGCTCGTACAGCTGGCTCCCTCTTGGCGCAGGGTGGTGGAGCAGTGGCCCTCAAGCAAGTGGGCACTGACCTGGCGGTAAAGGTGCCCTGTGAGCTAGACTTCACGAGGGCCTGGTGCCATGGAACCTTGGTTCCAGGACAGCGTGCCCTTTTGAGGTGCCGGTGCCATTATGGTTTTAGTGGGACGTAGTTCTTGGGTTTAAGGTGGGCAGCTCTGCTGCTTCCCCTTGGACGCTGTTTCCTTGTCGAATTTGCCCTCTGAAATCTAGGGGTTCTGCAACCTGGCTACGGAGAAAACCATCGAGCAGCCTCTGACTGCGACTGTGGCACAAAGCAAACGGTTTCTTCTTTTCATTTTTTTTTTTTAGTTCAGCCGTAAATATCAAAATTAGATGTGAATTACTGTAAACATGCAAAATTCAAGGTCTTTGATGTTATGAAAAAGGGCCAGAAAGAGAATGTAAGTGAAATAACCCTTCTCTCCTTTTAATTCTTTATGAATTGTTTATTGATCACCCTTTCTGGGTGCCAGTTTCTTCGACCTGATTACAACAGCGATCTTAGCAACATGCATTAAAAATGTCTCTTATAGGAAGACTCAGGAGCCCTGGGCAGTCAGCCATTTCAAGTGCTCTCGTGATATAAATGACAAACACAGTTCAGAGACTTTTATGTTAAAAAGGTGAACATATTCTGATAGAATGTTTTCATTTTTGCTAGCCAGAGTTTTGCCTCATGCCAGAATTTTCCATTTATGATACAGTTGAGCGACAGTGATATAAATATAAAGAAAGATATAGATGAGACAGAAACAACTAAACATCAAATTTATTTCTGTCAAACGACCTGAATAATTTCCACTGGATAAGAAAAATGTAGAATAGGTGCATTAATTTTCTATCACTGTTCTAACAAATCATCACAAATTTTGTGATTTAATACAACACCTATTTATTATCTTACAGTTCCGTGGGTTAGAAGGTCTCACTGGGGTAAAATCCAGGTGTCATCCAGGACTGCTTTCCTTCTGGAGGCTCTGGGGGAGGACCTGCTCTGAGCCTTTCCAGCTTCTAGAAGGTCCCCACATCCCTGACTCCCATCTTCAAAGCCAGCAAGGTCGCGTCTCTGACCATTCTCCCATTCTCCCCTAATCAGACTTGCTGCTGAGCAAGCCATGACATTTCTCCCTTTTAAGGACCCTTGGGATTAGATCAGGCCCCTTGGGATTAGATCAGGCCCACCTGCATAATCCAGAATAACCTTATCGCTAGACCTTAAACTTAATCACCTCTGTAAAATCCCTTTTGCCATATAAAGTAACAGACTTTCAGGTCCTGGGGATTAGGGTGTGGACATTTTAGGTGGCATTATTCTGCCTGCCATACTATGGAAACACTTAACACAGGATTTCGTTCAGAGAAAGTATTTTTTCAAATGCGCCCATGATTTGTTACAGGTCTTTAAGAAACTTTCATTTGGGTATTTTACAAGGAAGAGTTGTACATATTTAAAAAAACAAAAAACAAAGAACAAATTTTACTTGTTTGGATTTTAACCTACTTATTCCAGCTAATGTTCACTCTCTTTTGTTTGTTTCTATAGTGATAACCTGCTAAGGAGAGCAGCCTGTCAGGAAGCCCAGGTAATGCCATTCACCGCGCACCACTGGAAACCGCCTTATCTCGATGGTGCAGGAGGCTCGGGCGGTTCCGGGGCACCGCGCAGAGCCTGGCATCAGTGTGGTTCGGCTATTTTCTCCCACTATCGGGACGAATCGGGCAGAGAGCCAACTCTGGATGGAAGCAGAGGAAGTTAACCATCTGGTGAAGAGCCGTTCCAACGCCCACCTCTTTAGACTCATTTACTTCAGGATTAGTCCTAAGAACACATTGGTTGGTGCTCTGGGATTTTGTTCGTGTCTGCACTTGTCCTTGAGATGGGGCTAAACTGAGTCATCCCTGGTCCAAGTAACCCCCAAGGATATCAGTTCAGAGCAGGTGTTACCTCTCACAGTCAAATCTTCTTAAAACTGTTGACTCGTATTTTTAGAGCCTGTTTCTGTAGCCCAGCTGAGCCATAAATACCATGCGCATCGTTGCCCCAGCCCCACAATTTCGCGCTTAAATATTCGTGTGTCTGGCTCTACTAGTTTCATTAGAACTGTAAATCCTTTCAAGTTTAAGACCACATTTTTGTTCTTTCCTGCCCTCCACATTTGTACATTATACCTTGCAGGTGAATTTCCATGACTGAGTTGCCTTTTTGTTACATGTCATTTAAGTTTATGATGTCGGGAATACCAGAAAAGAAACAGGAAGTCAAAAGTGACAAACATACGATACGTTTAGTAGGAGACATGGGTGACACACCTCCTGTTTGTTCCTGAAATGTTCTCATGGATGACAATGACCATAGATACTATTAATAAATTCCTCTCTTTAGTGATTATCTAACTTCTAAATCTGTGTTTTCAGAATCTGATTACTTTTCCGTTTTATCTCAGATGGTTCTAAGTTGAGGAAATCAATTCGAATAAACTTCGTATTAAATTTAAGGTGATCGCCACCCCAAGCTAATTTTCTCTTAGCAGCTGGAAAACCCTCTTAGGAGGAAACCCTTTCTTTCTCCCTCTGAGGAAGAGTGGTCATAGGGTGCTGCCTTCCCAAGGTGGGTGTCTCCTCTGTTCTGAATTCCCTCTCCTCTTACTTTTTCAGAAACTGTGTCCCCCAGTTATTCCCTCCCCCTCAGATGTTTGCCTCTTCCCGCTGTTCTAATTCTCCGCTTCCTAACACGAATTTGGCTGCTTCTGTGTGACAAAAGGAAGTCAGTTCACCTTATAGCCTCCTCTCGCTGCTTTTCCTGTTTATGTCCTTCCTTTAATTACGATCTTGAGCGCATATAATGTTTCTTAATCTCATGTAAACTCAACTCACTGTGGTCTTACATAAACTCCTTAACCCGCTGCAAACCTGAGACTTGAGTTGCAGCTAAGGAAAAATTCTAGAGACTAGAAACGAGGACAAGGAGGAATCATCTGGAACTGCAGGTTGGAATTTGGTAGGCATGAGAACCTAGTTAATTATATAATCTCTGGCCACATTTCAGAAATAGTATGGCTAGCTAGAACAGGAACAAATTACAATATTTGCAGATTTGGCAGCAAAATGTTAAGGTCTAATTTAGCAAGAGTGAAAACAGAGTAGAAATTATAATGTACCAGAATTATTTTTTATAAACAGTATGTCTTTCTGAAGTATTCAGAAAAAGTTTATTTTTTAAAGCAAAAAATAGCAATGGTAAGAAAACCAGGGAGGCGGTGGATTTTGTTAGCTAGTCAGTAAAATTGGCATAACTCGTTTTTCCCGTCGTTGCTTTGTACTTTGTACTCGAATTCTGTCGTCTTGGCTCAGACCTGCTCCCCACCATCTAAGACTCAAAATCTCGCCCTTTTCGGTGCTTTCTTACTCTCATTGTTTTTGTCGCTCTTCTTCAATCCAGATGTCATAGCACGAGCCCCGTTTGTCCCTATTCTGACTCCTCACACCTTGTCTTCTGTACTTAGTTCTGCTTCATCCTGTCTACTCTTTAGAGCCTATGGAGTAGATGTTTTGGAGTTAGATGTTAAATTCCAGACTCGTAATTTATTAACAATGAGACTGACTTGTCTTTCTGAATCTTGGTTTTCTAATCTATTAAAATAAGGATATTTAATACTTACTAGGTTTCTGAGAACTAAGAATAATGTATGTGAAAATGGCAAATACTAGATCTTTAGCAAATATTACATTTTTTTTCCTGTGCCAGTTGATGCCGTTTAATTATCATACAACGTAGCAAAGAAGAGGAGGCAAATAGAATATTTGGTTTATGTATATATAAAGATATGAAGATAAATTGGTATCACAAAGATTCTTCATGAATGAGCTTTAGTAATACGTTGAAGTAGAAAAAGATTATACTCTGAAAACTAAAGACGAATGGATTAAACTTCTCTTTTGACAGACTATGGTCTTACGCGTTGTGTGTTTGTAATAAACGTAGCCATATCTTATGGAGAAAAGTTACCTCTAGTAGGTGAAGCAGAGTTTTTTATTACAATACAAAATTCAGCTGATTAAATGTACACTTTCATGTTGTCGTTTATGGTGTTTTTGTTAATATGAAATCACGAAAGAACGTTTTTTGTTTTTCTCCCCGAGTAGATACTGTATCTGTTGGAAGTAAATTCTTTTGGAATGAAGGAATATATGTGATCACTAACTGAATAAAAGGACATTTAGTTAAAACGTTTC
>NW_011888829.1:419571-421747 GCF_000151845.1 Pteropus vampyrus | reverse complement strand
GGTCCCCCTGATTATCTTCCCTCTGGCTCTACACATAGCCATTGCGTTACTGCTGACCGCATTCGCTATGCCATGCTCCCCATCCCTGTGACCATCTATCAACTCTGCTTTTTTATAAATTGGATTTTTTCTTAAGTTCTATGAGTTCTTTATATAATTTGGATATTAGCTTATTGGAGGTATAGTTTGCAAATTTCTTGTCCTATTCAGTTGGTTGCCTTTTCGTTTTGTTAATGTTTTCTCTTGCTGTGCAGAAGCTTTTTATTTTGATGTAGTCCCGTTCATTTACTTTTTGCTTTTACTTCCCTAGCCTTTGGGGTCAAGTTCACAAAAAACCCGCTGAGACCAAGGTCTATAATTTTAGTACCTATGTTTTCTTCTGTGTCTTTTATTGTTTCAGGTCTTATATTCAAGTCTTTAATTCATTTTGAGTTAATTTTTGTTTATGGTGTTGGAGAGTCACCTAGTTTCATGTCACGTGTTTTGCATGTGGCTTTCCAATTTTCCCAACACTTATTGAAGGGGCTTTCTTTTCTCCATTGTATGTTTTTGGCTCCTTTGTTGAAAATTAGTTGCCTTTATACATGTGACTTTATTTCTGGACTCTCAATTCTGTTCCATTGGTCTGTGTGTATATTTTTCTGCCAGTATCATACCGTTTTGGTTATTGTAGTATAGCTTTGTAGTGTAATTGAAGTCAGGGAGTGTGGTACTTCTTTCTGGCTTTGTTCTTTTTTCTTAGAATTACTTTGGCTAGGTAGGGTCTTTTGTGGTTCCATACAAATTGTAGGATTAGTTGTTCTAATTCTGAGAAGAATGCCATTGGTATTTTAATAGGGATTACATTTAATCTGCATATTTCTTTAGGTAGTTAAGGATATCTTACAAATATTAATCCTTCCAGTCAATGAGCAAGGTGTATCCTTCCATTTATTTGTATCTTGTTCAGTTTTTTCTTTAACGTCTTATAGTTTTCAGAGTACATGTCTTTCATCTCTTTGGTTATATTTATTGCTAGGAATTTTATACTTTTTGATGCAATTGTAAATGGGACTGTTAATTTTTTTTTTTTAATTTTATTGGTGTACAGAAATGCAACAGATTTCTATAAATTAATTCCGTATCCTGTAATTTTGCTAGTTATTTATTAGTTCTAATAGGGTTTTTTTGGTAGAGTCTTTAGAGTTTTCTATATATAGTACCATGTCATCTGCAGATGCTGAGAGTTTCACTTTTCCAGTTTGGACACCTTTCATTTCTTTGTCTTGTCTGTGGCTAGGACTTCTAATACTATGTCGAATGGAAGTGATGATAAGTGAGCATCCTTGTCTTGTTCCTGATGTTAGAGGAAAGGCTTTCAGCTTCTCAAATAAGTTTCTCTGGTCGTTTCTTGGGACTGAGTGTGGCTCCTCAGATACGAGGACAAGTCATGCCTTATTTCTTTTTAATTCAGCAGTTTAAAATATTTATGTACAGATCGTTTAAATTGGCTCCATTACTCCGCCTAATTGAATCCTATTTGCCAGGGTTTAATTTAACACCATTTTCCTCTCCCATAAACACACCAATGATAATGCCTATTGATCATTCTTGTTAAATATCAGTATTAACACCAACAAGTGAATAGGTCCTAACACAACACAAGAACTGTAGGCTTCAGAGTTTAAAGGATTATTTCCATATACTCTTTTTCACTCTGTAATACTGCAGGAACTACTTAACTTAGATCATCTGTGAAATGGAAGATGTAACAGTACATACCTTATGAAATCACCATATGGAATAGGCGCCTCTAGGATTAAATGAGATAATGCCTCTGAAGTGTTTGGCATTATTTCTATTTCATAGTAAGCATGGAGTGAAAGACCTACAAGCTGCTGTTTTTGTTATTATCGACCTGTCTAGGTTCCAGACATTCTCTGCTTTACCCTCCCACCCTTCCCAGAGGCACTGCACCTCTCTTTCTGCCTGCTTTAACTGATTTAGGTGCTATTCCTTTAGAGACCTAGTGGGTTAGCAACTTGCTAATTCTGATGAAGAAAAATATATGGCAATTTGTTTAAGCTGTAATCAGTCATTTTGAGTTTCTATTTCTAAGAGACATTTACATTTAAAATATTAAACTATTTTTTAGAGCAGTTTTAGGTTCTGTTTACACTTTTACTGATAAATGTAT
>NW_011888829.1:417213-419521 GCF_000151845.1 Pteropus vampyrus | reverse complement strand
ATTTATTGTAACAAACACACCCACGGGATGTTGAAAGGAGGGGAGGCGTGTGTGTGTACTGGGGCAAGGGCTGTGTCGAAACTCTGTCCTTTTTAAAAATAAATGTATTGGGATAACATTGGTTAATAACGTTGTATACGTTTCAGGTGTATAATTCTGTAATACGTCAGCTGTATGTTGCAGCATGCGCTCGCCACCCCAAATCAAATCTCCTTTTGTCACCATGTATTTGACCCGCTTTACCCTCTTCATCCTCCCTTCCCCCTGGGAATCACCATACTGTTGTCTCTGAATATGCACTTGTTTGTTTGTTTGTTGCTTTTTATTTTATATCTTTCATTTGAGTTCTTGTCCTTCTTCATCTGACTTATTTTACTTAGCTTGATGTTCTTGGGATTCATCCATGTTGTTGCAAATGGCACCATATCATTATTTTTTTAAGGCTGAGTAGTAGTCCATTGCATACGTGTACAACATCTTGTTTATCCAATCACCTGTCAAAAGATACCACTTGTTTCCATATCTTGGCCACTGTGAGTAATGCTGCAATGAATGTAGGGGTGCATATATCTTTACGAATAAAATCTTTCAAATTTTTGGGTGATTACCGAGAAGAGAGATTTGCTGGGTCACATGGTAGCTCTAAATTTTTTGAGGAGCCTCCACACTGTTTTCCTTGGGGCTGTTTACATTCCCACCAGCAGTGTATGAGGGTTCCGTTTTGTCCATATCCTTTCCAACACTTTTTATTTCTTATTGATAATAGCCATTCTAACAAGTGCGGATGGTATTTCATTGTGGCTTATAACTAGTGAAGTTAGTGTCTTTTCATGTCTGTTGGCCATCTGTATGTCTTCTTGGGAAATGTGTCTGTTAGGGCCTCTGCCTTTTCTTTTTTAGCATTTTATTTTATTATTAATTTCAAGTTTATAATACATTGGTTAGACGTTTATATAGTTTATGAAATGGTCCCCCTGATTATCTTCCCTCTGGCTCTACACATAGCCATTGCGTTACTGCTGACCGCATTCGCTATGCCATGCTCCCCATCCCTGTGACCATCTATCAACTCTGCTTTTTTATAAATTGGATTTTTTCTTAAGTTCTATGAGTTCTTTATATAATTTGGATATTAGCTTATTGGAGGTATAGTTTGCAAATTTCTTGTCCTATTCAGTTGGTTGCCTTTTCGTTTTGTTAATGTTTTCTCTTGCTGTGCAGAAGCTTTTTATTTTGATGTAGTCCCGTTCATTTACTTTTTGCTTTTACTTCCCTAGCCTTTGGGGTCAAGTTCACAAAAAACCCGCTGAGACCAAGGTCTATAATTTTAGTACCTATGTTTTCTTCTGTGTCTTTTATTGTTTCAGGTCTTATATTCAAGTCTTTAATTCATTTTGAGTTAATTTTTGTTTATGGTGTTGGAGAGTCACCTAGTTTCATGTCACGTGTTTTGCATGTGGCTTTCCAATTTTCCCAACACTTATTGAAGGGGCTTTCTTTTCTCCATTGTATGTTTTTGGCTCCTTTGTTGAAAATTAGTTGCCTTTATACATGTGACTTTATTTCTGGACTCTCAATTCTGTTCCATTGGTCTGTGTGTATATTTTTCTGCCAGTATCATACCGTTTTGGTTATTGTAGTATAGCTTTGTAGTGTAATTGAAGTCAGGGAGTGTGGTACTTCTTTCTGGCTTTGTTCTTTTTTCTTAGAATTACTTTGGCTAGGTAGGGTCTTTTGTGGTTCCATACAAATTGTAGGATTAGTTGTTCTAATTCTGAGAAGAATGCCATTGGTATTTTAATAGGGATTACATTTAATCTGCATATTTCTTTAGGTAGTTAAGGATATCTTACAAATATTAATCCTTCCAGTCAATGAGCAAGGTGTATCCTTCCATTTATTTGTATCTTGTTCAGTTTTTTCTTTAACGTCTTATAGTTTTCAGAGTACATGTCTTTCATCTCTTTGGTTATATTTATTGCTAGGAATTTTATACTTTTTGATGCAATTGTAAATGGGACTGTTAATTTTTTTTTTTTAATTTTATTGGTGTACAGAAATGCAACAGATTTCTATAAATTAATTCCGTATCCTGTAATTTTGCTAGTTATTTATTAGTTCTAATAGGGTTTTTTTGGTAGAGTCTTTAGAGTTTTCTATATATAGTACCATGTCATCTGCAGATGCTGAGAGTTTCACTTTTCCAGTTTGGACACCTTTCATTTCTTTGTCTTGTCTGTGGCTAGGACTTCTAATACTATGTCGAATGGAAGTGATGATAAGTGAGCATCCTTGTCTTGTTCCTGAT
>NW_011888829.1:412806-415303 GCF_000151845.1 Pteropus vampyrus | reverse complement strand
AGAGCAGTGGAAAAGGTGGGGTATTTAATTTGCTTATCACCTACTCAGGTATGCCCTTGGTTTGAGAGATTCTTCTGAATGGTTCTTGGGAACATTTATCCAAGCCTCTCCATTTCCATTTTAATTCATGATAAGAAATGTTTCATGTTTTGCCATCGGTGGTTATTCTAACTTTTAACGTAGAGAATGTTGAATTTTGTCTGTGTGTAACTATACATGCTCCTCATTGGCAATCTTTGCATCTCTTTCTAGAATAAAATATTTTCAAGAAAATCAAACTGTTTATCAGTGGTAAAAAAAAATCTGAAAGACTAAGTAAATATGGATGTAAAAGTTAGATATTTGGCTAGTTGATTTGAAAATACTAGTTGTTTCTGATGTGATCATTGAAAATATTTGGGTAAAAGACAGGTCAACTGATTGATATATTTAACATTTATTCAAATTTGAGGCAATGCCATTGGGGACATTTTGCAACTTCTGCATCCCTTGATTCCTAGGAGACATTTTGCAACTTCTGCATCCCTTGATTCCTAGGCTGTGTTTTTGAAACCTGACCTGAATTGGACAAGAGTCACTATCAGAATGATATGTGTGATACTTTTAAAACACAAAATCTTCTAAAGGCTGTTTAACTGTTTCTGTTATATTACAAGACATCACAAACATGTGATTTCCTTTTCCTCGGAATTAACATGTGTACATTTGGGTGGGTTTATTCATTTACTCATTTGTGCGTTAATTCACCAGATACTTATTAAGTATCTTTTACCTGTGCCAGACCTACTCCTAGAGGCTAGGAGATTCAGATTAATAAGATTTGGTATCTGTTTTTGCAAGGCTTCAAATCTAGTCCCGAAGACTGTCTTGAAAATCACTCATCATCCCGTGATATGAAAGTTCCTGAGGGAGAGGTGTACAAAATCCCGAGGCAACACAGAGGAGGGCACGGCTTTGCCTGGGAGTTTGGGACAAGCTGCTAATTCTCCCATAGTTCTGTTGATAATTTCCGACTTTCCTCTATCCTAGCAGAAATTCTGACTTCCTGTAAACAATGTTGCTCTTTCTCCAGGGAGACCACTACAAGTTTAAAACTCAAGAAATGGAGCTAGCCCCAGGATTCAAAATTGTTAAAAATAATGTATTTCTTCTCCCCAAATTGTGTCCGCTGAGCTAGAATTAAGCATTGTTCTGTTTGGTTCAATCTGTTCCCTTGGGCCGTATGAAAAAAGGTTAGAGTGAATACCTTCTCCACCACTGGAATATAAACAAGTTCCTTGAGAACTCATTACACTGTACTTAAGTTACAGCTATCCTTGGCTGCTTTGTCGTGTTGTATCCCCGCCTCATATACCTGTCTAGCACATACTGGATGCTCAATAAATACTGAATGACCCTGAGCAGAGCCCCATCTGGTGTACATTCTTCCTCTAGAGGAAGTAGACTGTGAGCTGTAAGCATCCCAAACAGATAAGAGCTTAGTGTATGAGACAAAGGGTAAACTCTCAGAGGCCCCAGAGTGAGCGAGTCTGTGTTTCTGTCCGTGGAAACTCATGGCTCATTGTTAAACTTCCTATACCGAAGAAAGAAAGGAAACTGTGTTCCTTAGTCTATCTTTGTTCTACACAAGAAAAGATGGTTGGGTTTTCTGTTCTTCGTGTACACTTGTGTAAAAATATTTGTAATTTCTCCTTTTTTACAGCAAAGCAAGGACTCTGTTTGAAAAAAATGCTGCCCCAATTTTGCATTTGTCTGGCATGGACGTGACTATCGTTAAGGTGAGAACTGCTCCACTGTCGATTTTGGCCAAACTGCCCCCTTATAACATAGCCTCTTCTCTTCGCAGAAATCACTTTTCACTTAAGAAGACAGGAACAGAGAAATCAGTGTTGTGTACTTGTTCTGATAATTAAAGCAGTTGTGTTTTTTTCAAAGCATTGTCAGCTTTTCATTTTCAGAATAGGATTAGGTGGAGGCATGAACTTGATTCTTTTCATTGGAAGATAGGATGTGGAATTATTGTTTCTTGGAAGATGAGAATTATGATAGCTGTAAGAATTCTTTTTCCGAGGGAAAAAAAAAACAACCTTCAAGTTTGAGTAATTAATTTAATTTCTTGGTAGTTCTGCTGACAGGTAAACATTTTTTCTCTGTTGAGGAATTTTAAATGGTAAAGATTGAGAACTTGCGAGATTTAGGTAAAAATAAATTAGTCGTGCTGTCTCGGAAGATGCCTCGGGACTCCACTTCGCCAACTTTTGGGTGATGCGTGTGCGGTGTGGAATAGCGTATTTGATGAAAACCGCTGCCCCCATCTGCAAGTCTGTGGCTTACCTATTTTTAACATTATACACTTTCATTAGATCCTAGAGACTAAAAGCTCATTTCATGCAATTTCCCATGGAATATTGAACTCTTTCTCAACTTGTTTGAGACTTGGTCTTCCAGTCATCTATGTGCCTTGAGGGAGGGGAGGAAGGTACTTAAAAGAAAAAAA
>NW_011888829.1:382751-411646 GCF_000151845.1 Pteropus vampyrus | reverse complement strand
TCGTGTGGCTCAAATATTCTATGTCCTTACTGATTTTTTCTTTTTTAACTATAGATTATTCAAAGAGTGAGAGGTATTAAAAATCTCCCACTGTAGTTGCAGACTTGTCTATTTCTCTATGTAGTTTCATCCATTTTTGCTGTTAAGATTCGAGACTGCTAGTAGATGCACGCACGTTTCAGATTAATTCACATTTCTCGCATTTCGATTCCGTCACAGAGCGCCTCTCTTTAGCACTAATCCTTCCTTCCCCATAGTCTACCTTATCTAGTATTGTTAGTAACTGCACTAGTTTACTTGGGTTAGTTGTTGCCTGGTGTAATTTTTACATCTTTCACCCTTTTGTATTCTTATATTTTAGATGCATTATTGGTAAAGGTGTGAAAACAGAATATTTTAAAAATCAGTCTTTTTTTTCCTTTGTCTTTTGACCGGACTATTTAATCCCGAATTTATTATACTTGTTGATATATTTAGGCTTATTTCTATATTAGGAATCTTTTGCTACATAACAAACTGCCTCACTGTTTTCCTGCTTATGATTCTCTTGGTCAGCAGTCCGGACGCGCTGGTGTCACCTGGGCCCCTCAGTGGCTTGTCTTTTCGTGACTTGATAGCTCATTTCTTTTTATCTCTGGATAATATTCCATTGTATAGATGTACAGCTGTTTATCTGTTTACCTGTTAAAGGACATTTTGGTTGTTTCTAGTTTGGGCAATTATGAATAAAGCTGCTGTAAATATTCTTGCGCAGGTTTATTTTTGGACATAATTTTTCAGCTCACTCAGGTAAATACCTAAGAGCACAGTTAGTCTTCTCTATGAGTAGTTAGCTTTGTAAGAAACCGCCCAGCTGCCTTTCAAAGTGACTGTACCATTTTGCATTCCCACCAGCAACAAATAAAATTTTTATTGTTCCACATCCTTGTCAGCATTTGGTGTTGTCAGTGTTTGGGGTTTTAGCCATTCTAAGGGGGCGGGGCGGGGAGGGAGAGTGTGTGTGTGTGTGTGGTGGCGGTGGCCTCATTGTCTTGATTTGTAATTCGCTAATGACAATAGTGAGCATCTTTTCATTTGCTTATTTTTCATATATATATCTTCTTTGGTCAGGTGTCCATTCAGATCTTGGCTCTTTCTTGTTTCTCGTTTGTTTTCCTGTTGAGTTCTAGAGTTCTTTGTATATTGTAAATACAGGTCCTTTATCAGATACATGCTTTGCAAATATTTTCTCTTATACTGTCTTTTAAAGCTGTCTTTTCATTGTCTTAACATGGTTTTTCACAGAGCAGAAGTTTTTAATTTTAAGGAAGTTCCACTTATCAATTTTTGTCTCATAGATCTTGCTTTTGGTTGATTTACCATTGCCAAACCCAGGATCTCCTAGATCCCTTCCTGTATTTTCCAGAAATTTTATAGTTTTTTATTTTACAGTTGGGTTTATAACCCATTTTGAGTTAATTTTTGTTAAAGTATAGGTCAGCGTGTCAATTCATCTTTTTGCATCATTAGGCCTCCCTTTTTATCTTTAGTCTTTTGGTGCATTTGGAATTTTCATCGTAAGATCAGAGCCTCAAATGTCTTATCTCTATTAACATAATCTTTTAAATTGTGGTCTGCTAAATCTCTCCGGATCTTTTTGCATTTTAGTTGTGTCCTCTGTACTTATTCCATTGATTTTATGTCTTGCAAGTATTCATTGCGTGCCTACTGCGCGGTAAGCCGTGGGCTCGGTATTGGGGTGCAGTCAGAACCGCTGGCCTGCTGGAGCTTCATCAGCTCTGTAGCAGTGTCGTGAGGCAGCTGTGATTATCCCCTTCTCTGACACACAATTTCATTGATGAGGAAATCGAGATCCTGAGAATTTCATAAGGCCAGTCAGCTGAAAAGTCGCAGAATCGAGACTTAATCTAGGTCTCTTGGGCTCTCAAATCTGTGCTTTTTTTTTTTTTCATTACTTTTGCTTCTCCTTATTTGCCTTTACACTTGACTTCCTGCTTGCAGATGAAAGGCCCTGGGTAGATGATGTCATAGAATCTGAACTGGACCGAGTCCTTTGACAAACTCACTGTAACTGAGACAAGTAAGCAGCTGACTGTGGTTTCTGAGGTCTCTTCCAGTTCTAAAAGTATAAAACTATGAAAACCATATAGAGTTGCTTTCTTAGCTGTTTAGTTTTTCACATCTATCAAGTATGCAGTATTTAAGACAAGACTCGATGTAAAACTTTAATGAAAATAAACCTGCATTTTGAAACCTTTCACCTGTGGCCCTAGGGTGATAAATGTACCAAAGGCTTCCTTTGTATTGCAGACAGATTATGAGGGCCAAGCAAAGAAACTCCTGGAACTGATGGACAGCACAGATGTCATCATCGTTGCTGGAGGAGATGGGACATTGCAGGAGGTATGGCTGTTTTCCTGTTTGAAACCAGTTTGAAAGTGAAGAAGATGGAAATTAGACCTTAGAGTAATGGCATAAAGTGGTTATAATCTAAGGAAATTATTTCTTTGTAATCCTCTTTTTGAGGATCGTTTCTCCTGAAATACGTACAGCATTACGTTTTCCTCATGCACTTTTATTTCATTGGTTCGTCGAAACTCTATACCTAGCACATAAATGGGTTTTTGTTATCAAATTTAAGTGTGATAAAATCGAATAAAACAGGAGACGAATGGTGGTGTGTAGGACGAGCTTTTGATATTTTGAAGATTCTTATGAAGTAGCCCTGTTTGTTATGAAATCAGTTTCAGTTATGAGGAACGTTTCTTATAAACTTAAAGATTCCCTTAAAAAAATGCATCTGTCCATTCTCACATCATTTCCATCACATGTATACGTATGTATGTATGTATGTATGTATGTAATCTCCTAATAGTACATGTAGGAGCAGAGGCCTCCGTGTTCAAATGTATGCATCGGCCTGTGTCCTTAAATTCCATATCCGTAGTGCTAACTCTGGTCCATTCAGGACAGTACATCCCCCTGGAAGGGCCCTTTTTTCCAGGGCAAGACTAGCCCTCCATAATATATTAGAAACCCCTAAAGAGCCTGGTGCAGGCGCCAGCGCCCCCACCTGCCCCCTGCCCACTAGTCATTCTGTCCTGTGCACCACGACCCCGTCCGTGCCTCACCTCCGACCGCCTTTGCCTCTCTCTGGTGGGACAGAACCACCAGTGTTGAGGGATCGGGAGCTACCCACAGACTGAGAAGAGTCCTGTGTTTGACTTAGAAATTATGTGAGCCTTGGTAAGCTGCTTCTGAAAAGTCTGTGCTAATGATCTTGTAATGGTTTTTATGGCTTTTTCATGAAGTGTGAAGAATACTAATAGCATGCCAACCAAAGAATGAGGTAGACCTCAGACAGCCCCATTTAGTCCTAAAATGCAGTGAAGGAGGAGACGAAGGGAGAAGAGGGGCGTCAGCCTTTACTTTACAAAATATTTTTAAGAAAGATACCAAATTGCATATTTGGTATAATCCAGTCATAAAAACATGCCTTGGCAATAAAAGAATTGGAGGGAAATGTATCAAAATACAAACAACTGTTTAATGATGGGTATCCTCCTACATGGTGGGTTTATGAGAAAGAAGTTTTTCTTCAAGTATTTTTCAGTTTTTACAAGACATGTACTATATTTTACTATCCCTCATGTCTTTACATTCATCATTGAGAAACGTCGATGAAGTGCAGACCTCCCCGAGAATAGCAAAGGGTTATTTTTCCTTACATGTGCACTTCTTTGTAGCAAACCAGGGTCTTTGGTATAATTGATGTGAACAGCATATTAATACCCATTTTATGAAACTTAAAACATAATTTTGCTAATGTGGAGGTTTTATATTCTTTTATCTTAGCCCTCATTGTTCTATTGACCTTAAGTCAATAATAAAAGTTAATTTAACTCTGATCCTGTTGGAAAATACTATGTGCTTTAAGAGCTGAGACATCTTTTGACATAGTTTCTAGGAAGAAATAAGGAAAGTGTGTGGTCCATGAAAATTGAATCCAATTCTTTTATGATAAAGGAAACATATGTTATTTATAATAATTTTTAAAAATATTTGTAGGTTATTACTGGAGTTCTTCGAAGAGCAGATGAGGTAAGCTTTTAAGAAGAGTCATTTCATTTTGGCTTTCACCTTTCTGTTCTTTTTCTCTCTCTTATTTTACCTTTTCTCCTCATTTTACATTTTAAGGCAGGCACAAGTTGTGCTTCCTTGGTTTTTAGAAAGTCAAGTCCTAGGATACTTTTATTAACTCACGGTCGACTTTTCCGGTTTGGTAATCCAGTAGCTTTTACCAGGTGTTATTTTTAAAATATAAAAATTTTCTATAGAATCTTTTACCAAGTGTTGTTTTTAAAATATAAAAATTTTCTGTAGAATCTTTTTGAAAGGGTGCTTTCATAAAGAAATCGAAGTGTGTTTATATACTAAAAGCCCATACTGATGTTAAAATGAATGAACTAGATTTATAAATATCTACATGGCTAATCTAAAAATATTCAGTAAAAAAGTCAGGTTGCCAAAGTATGTTACACATTTCTGCAAAGATTTAAAATTCAGAAAACGAGCATCCTCTTAATGGATGTCGAAAATAATATAGTAAAAGAATAACAATGTGGATGGAAAGACATCCTCACGCCAACCTCAGGGTAATGGCTTCCTCTGGGAGGGGCGAGAGAAGAATTGGGTTGGCAGTGACTTCAATGTATCTGTCATTTCATTGCTTAAAACATCTGAAGCAAATATGGCAAAATATAACGTTTGTTATATCTGGGTCTGGGTGTATGAGTGTTTGTGACATTATTTTAAACACTTTTCCACAATAGTTTCAAATATTTTATAAACAATATCAACAAGAAAGACTTTTCCTAGTCCCTGTGCTGATGGCAGATTGTCCTCAAAATAGTCTATGGTACCTCACAGTGTCTCTCTATTTGTGGAATTTAATTAAATCAGCGGCCTTGCCATTACCTTCCGATGCCTGAACGTGCTTATTCTCTTTGCCTTATTTGTACTTGAGATAATTTATAAAGCACTTTCACCTGTCATTACTTAATGTACACATGTTAGCTATTTTTAGCTGAATTTTGTCTGCAACTTTTTCAAATAGTGAAATAATAGTCTCTGCCACAATAGTGCATTTATCTATTATCTTTTACACCCTCATTTTCTTAACCAAATGTCTTTCAATCAGTTGCCATTAATGAAAACCCAAATATTTCTTCCAAACTCCAATTCATGATGCATTCATGGACTGCCTCCCTTTAGGAACTGCTCAGTTCGTGTTACCTGGTCGCTGGTCTAGGACGTGGTAAGGGAGTCGGGAAGGCAGGCCCAGGGTCACTTACAGTTACTCGTTATAGTAGACACATCTCTGCCCCTCTGTTAGCCTAATTTTCCCACCATAACACTAAAACCTGCCTCTGCTTTTTCCCCCAGGCGACCTTCAGTAAGATTCCCATCGGATTTATCCCTCTGGGACAGACCAGTAGTTTGAGTCATACCCTCTTTGCCGAAAGTGGAAACAAAGTCCAGTAGGTCGTCAGCGTGGGATGGTAGCATTTGTGGGTGAGCGAGTCTGGGAATGGAAGACTCACATGTGTGATATAATATTTGTTTTATGTGTTGACGGCCTGAGACTTCAGATCGTTAAGAGGGACCTAGGTCAGGGTTTAGCCTTTCAGTTCGCTGGGAAGTTTCTCTGTTGGGTTGTGGGACCCTGGTGATCTAACATGAGGTCTCCAGGTCAGGTGTGGAGATGAACTGATATCCTTCTGTCAGCTGTGAAGAGAACCGCCCTGATTCAAACTGTTTTATGCTTTTACAGTGTAAGATTCTTTAGTGAAGGACAGATTTGCACTGATTTGTTTGCTTAAATAGTCACAATGACACATAGGTTCCTTGTGAAGACTGAACTGGTAGCCTTGGCGTCATTATGTTGATAATATAAGTAGTTGTAATTTTAGGAGTCATCTTATATCTTTGAATAGTTCGCTCTCTCTATATATATATTTTGTATAAAGGCCTCAGTCTATATGTCAAACACGAGGCATAAATGTATACGTGCGCCACGCCTTCTTTAAAATGTTTTTCATTCTTCCAGCCTTAATCTAATGAGGAGTATTCAACCTTCACCAATTATCCCGAAGCCCAAAGTAACATTTCACTTTGCCATACTTTTTATTCCCAGTTTAGAATTTCTGAGGGGCAGTAGATATGACAAACAATGAATCACTCAAACAGTTTTGCTTATCCACAAGGAATCCTGTCTGGTTTGAGTCTTGGTTCCTTCAGAGAGCTAGTCCCTCCGTTTGCGTCAGCATATAGCGTTGGAACTGCTGAGCCCGCGTTCCCGGGCATGTCAGTGATCGGAGTAGACTGTTCCTGGAGAAAGCCAGTTTACACATAGTGCAGCCACCCTCAAGGTCTTAGGTAGCCTTCAGTTTTGGAGGGGCTCATTTTCCCCTGTAGTTAGCTAATGTTGTTGCTGCTTCTATTTCTAATTTAAAGATTTATAAAACTTAATTTATAGGCATACCCCAGAGGTCTTAGGTAATTAAGCAAGTGTGCTCTGGGGTCAGAATTTTGTAGACCTCTTAATATGGCAGAGGCTTAAGGCTATTTGAAAGAACAAGGCTTTGCTTTTTGCACTGTTGTCAAGATTTTTTGGTACCATAATTAGTATGGAAGAAAAAGGAATCTTGAATTTGGAATGTTGCAGCTAAATAATCATAAAAAATAGCTATTCCGTCCTACGGTGCTGCTTTATTTAGAGTTTGCAATTATTACTGGAGAATGATAAATTTAAGGTTGCATTTTAGCTGTCTTCTGCCAAGTGATTTTTGAAAAGAATTAATATAAATTTAAAAAAGCTTTTTCATTTGCAAGATTTGTTTTCAAGGTCTGTCTCGCAGATGTACTTCCTAACCTTTTAGTGTGCTAGCTACTACTCAGAGTAAGTACAGTGCTTTAGGATCCCTTCTCAGCTTGCTTCAGAATTAACATATTTGTAGCAGGTTCAGCTAAACTTGTGATCGTGCTTCTTGCTTTCTCCTAAATTGAATCTCATTTTCTAAACTGCTACCTCCTTCCCAGATAGCAGCATCTGTGTTGGAAGGAAAAAATGGGATAAAGACATTTTGATAGAGAAATATGAAAAAGTAAAATAGGCCGTTTCTTACGTTCCAACCTGCTTCCTAAAGAACCCAGAATGTAATCCAAGCATTTACATTAACATGTATCTTGGAAAGTATTTTTGGTTGCACCTGTTAGAAACACCGACCCAGGTGGACATGATGCCTGACTTAAGTGTTTGCGTTTTAAGCCTGATCACACTGGTGGGGAGGACTGTCAAGCACACAGGTGTCAGGTGTGGGACTGCCCTGTGGGAATCCCTAGTTATCTCTTAGGTAGGCCCAGAGCAGCCTCACAGGTGAAGAGAGCGCACCTTTGGAGTTGGCCCTGATACAGGATTCCGTACTGTCCCGTGCTCGCTCCGCTACGGTGGGGGTTTTCTTCACTCTCTCTGTCTGTTTCCCCACCTGTGTTTCTCAAATGCACAATGATAGTGCTCATCTCAGAAGACTGTGAAAGAGCCAGAATAAGGACTAGTTAAGTAAACATGTAATCATGCTTGGTAAACTACCTGAATTGTTGAAGACTTTACGCATAATTGTTGAAAATTTATTTAGGATGGAACATAGTAAATAACAAAGAGGATGGCTATACAATTACTGACTCCAAAGTAAAACAAATATAAACAAATAAAGAAGATAACCCTCTATTCTCTTGCCTTTTCACCTAGAAAAGTACTAAAAAATATATCTTATAGGTATTCCAGTCAAATACCATGGACAGGTGACTTTTTCTGCCAGATTCCCATTCATTGGGACTGCAGATTGGAATAGGCAAGGAGGTTCCATATTAGGAAACTTGAATGGAAATTAGTTTCTAAATGACTCCTGTCTTGTACCTCTACTTAAACTCCAGACATGATAAATCTTTTACTTTGTTGCTAATGATAATTACTATATTTATTTTTCTAAAATGTAACCACATAACAACAATAAAGGCAATAGGATACCAACATTGCTAAACTTTTATAAAAACATGAAATACTTAGGGATAAATCTAAGAAAATATGTGTAAGATTTATATGCTGAAACCTATAAAACACTGAAGGGAGAAATTGAGACTATCTAAATAAATAGAGAGAGATCCGTGTTCACGGGATTTAAGGCTCAATATTTAGATGTCAGTTCTCTCCAAATTGATCTATATTCAACACAATTTCAGAGTTCCAGAAGACTTTTTATAGAAATTGACTAAAATTTATGTGGAAAAATAAAGAACAGGAATAGCTAGAATAATTCTGAAAAAGAATAACAAACTTTTGAGGACTTGCCCTACCAATTCCAGCCACAGTGATCGAGACAGTGTGGTACTGGTAAAAGGAGACACAGATCGATAGGAGAAAGTGTCCAGAATTAGGCCCACACATATGCGGATGCTCGATTTTTCAACAAAGGCCCCAAGGCAATTCAGTGGAGAAGGGACAGTTTTTTTTTTTTTTTTCCAACAAAATGGTGCTGGAACAATTAGACAACCACATGTAAGAAAATGAATCACAACCCTTACTTCATAGTATATATATATATAAAGGAACACGAAACGGATCATAGACTATCTGTAAAACCTAAAAATGTAAAGATTCTGGAGGAAAATCTTTGTGAGCTTGGGTTAGGCAGTGATTTCTTAAGACACAAAAAGCAGAAACCATAGAAGGAAAAAATGATAATTTGGACCCAAGCAAAACTTAAAACATCTCTTTTTCAAAAAGCACTGTGAAGAAATTGAAAAGACAAGCCTCAGACTGGGAGAAAATATTTGCAAGATACATATCTGATAAAGGATCAATATCAAGAATATACAGAAAGCACTCACAACTCAATAAGAAAACAAGCAGCCTAATAGAAAAAAAGCAAAACATTTGAATGGACACTTCACCAAAGAAGAGACATGGATGGCAAATAAGCCTATGAAGAGATATTCGTTATTAGTTGTTAGGGAAATGCAAATTAAATCTACAGCGAGATGCCAGTGTGCGTCTGTCAGAATGGCGTAAACAAACCAAACGAAACCCAGCGTCATCAAGTGCTGAGAAATATGTGGAACAGCTGAAACTTTCATATTGCTTGTGGGAAAGCAAGATGGTGTAGCCACTATGGAAAAAGAGTGGAAGTTTCCTATAAAATAAAACTTATGAGCAGCAATCACACTTATATTTACTCAAAAGAAATGAAGACATGTCCATACAAAAATCTATATATAAATGTTTATAGTAGCTTTATGTGCGATGGCCCCAAACTGGGAACATCAACTGGTGAGTGGATAAAAAGATCATGGTATGTGTATGCAATGGAATAGTATGCAACATTAAAAAGAATCTATCCATACATCCCACAAAATGAATGAATTTCCGATTCATGCTAAGAGTTTAAAAAAAACAACTGGAAAGGCACCATACTTTTAAATTCAACTTATGTGACATTCTGGAAAAGGCAAAGCTGTAGGCATACACACGTGGTGGTTGCCAGGAGCCCCTGGTGGGGAAGTGCGTTGGCCACAGAGGGCCATGAAGGAACCTTTTGGGATATTGGAAATGTCAGTCCTGGTCACGGTGCTGGTTACATGACTGAAGGCATTTGTCAAAACCATACAACAGCATATTTAAGTTATATTTCAATAAATCTGACTTAAAAAGTTAAAATATTAAAGTAGTCCTTTTAAACTTAGATAATTCTTCTTGCGTAAGCAAGCACTAAGGAAGAGCTGTTGGTTTCTCCTCCGTTTGGTTCACGCTGACATGGACCTTCTGAGGCTATTTCTCATCGTTCTTTCTGGTTATCTGCCGACCCCTGCACCTCCTCCATTATAATTCATTCATTTGAGGCAATTTGAGTATCAGTAAGGCTAATTACTGTAATGTATTGAAACATAACATATTTTAAAATCTTTATGAGTTCATAATGATACTAAGAAAAATTAAAAAAAATTATTGGTCACTATTAAAGGATATTAAGGATACAACTTATTTTGAAAATTGGTAAACTAAAAATATCAAGTATTTATGCTGATTTTCTCATATAACTTATGTTTCACGGTACCCAAATTATTGATGAAGAAGGTCTCTCTTTGTGCATCAGTTAAGTTAGAATAGAATTAAAAGATCACCGTTTTGAAACTCTGTTAATAAGTCTGACCAATGATTATCATTGTTTTCTATCCTCACAAAAAAAGAGACAACCAGATTTTATGTTCTTGCTGACGGAAGTACACACCACTACTACCTATAGAATATTTTTGCCAGAAACTCAAAGCTGAATCTGATACAGATTTTCTGTCCTAGATACAGACTTTCAGGCATCGCAGGGCATGGAGACAGACACGTGTTAATATATGGTGATACAATCAGTAAATCCAGACCCTCAGAAACCCCGTAAGACAACCCATCTATTTAACAAGTAGGGAAAAGAAAAGGACAGGGAATCTATAGATTAGAGAGACTAACACACAAACCCATTGTAAAGTATAGATCTGATTTGGATCATCATTTGAATAAAGCCAACAAAAATATGTTCATTGAGGAAATTTCAACATCAACTAAATATATGTTGATATAAAGGGATTATTCGAAAGGTTTAGATATATGGCATTTTATGTTTTTTAAGAGTCTTATAGATAAGGAAATATTTATAGATGAAATGTTAAGATATCTGGGATTTGCTTTGATTGATACAGTTTGGGTGAAGTGAATGGAGGATATAAAAGGAAATAAATTGGCTATGAATTGATAATTGATGAGGCTGGATGAGGAATATACAAGAGTTCATGATACTATTCTCTGTACTTTCTCATGCTTGAAATTTTATAGAATAATCATTATATACTGATTGCCTGTTTGGTATTGTGCACTGTGCTAGGTGTAGGTTTTATATTGATCGGTAAATGGACATAAGTTATCATTAACCTGTGGAACTTTTAGTCTCCAGGAGGAGGCAGATGATAAAGATGTAAATAAAAAATATATTGTAAATTGTGAAGCAAAATGAACATAGTTCAGTGATAGAGAATTATAGGGAAGCACTACATCTAGGCTGACGAGGGTGGACGGTGGTGTTTCAGGCAAGATCTGAAGGGCGGGGATAGACAGCAGTCCTGAGACAGTGGATTGATGGGAGGGGTGGCCAGGCTGGGCAAGGACAGTGATGTGCGTTTGCTCCTTCTTTCTGTTCCAATGGCCTATATCTTATTGTCTGGCCACTTGTTGATTTACTGTTTCTTTTGCTGACTCTCTGTTGTGTATTAATGTGTGTCTGACCTTGGATCTAATAGAATATGAATCCTAGAACTGTTTCCAGGCCTGGCATAGTTTCATATTCTCTGAATGGATGTCGATAGTACATGCCATTTTTTCCTATACATTTTCAGCTACCAGAATATAGATGAGACCAGTATTGTGTCTTTGAACAAAAGACTCAGCAATTAAAATGAAGTACATCCTAGTAATCTTGGAATATAAGAGAATTCTGTCTTGGGTTCTGGATTACATTTTCCTAAGGTAACGCCAACAAAATCCTGTTCCTTAGTTACCCTTCGGGTTGTTAGAGTAATAGGAAATATCGTTTTGTGAAGCACTTGATTTCTTAAATAACAATAGAATAACGTATTTCATTCATTCATTTTAAGTAGTATCACATTTTCCAGCGATAAGAGTCAGGCACAATGTAGAGTCTCCATAAGTGTTAAGTAAAGAGTTGATGGATGCCTTGTAGAAATTTCTCTTTGCCAGAGCCTTCCACTATACTTGTTTTAGTAATTCTTTTAAACTCCTTTGTTCTTAGAGTATTTTGAAGCACTGGTTTTTTTCCTGACTTAACTATTACTCTGGGCAGGAGTGAATGTGTGTGCGCGCGTGTGTGTGTGTGTGCGTGCGTGTGTGAGGTGGGGGGAGGTGGTATTTACTCTTTCACAGCATGATCATTTGCTTCTTGTTATCTTTTAGACATATTACAGATGCTACACTTGCCATTGTGAAAGGGGAGACAGTTCCACTTGATGTCTTGCAGATCAAGGTAAAGTCTTTTCTTTAGAGTTTGAAAAACTTAAAGTAATAACAGTTCACACAAGATGATGAAAACAATAGTCCCTCTGCTTACCCTTTCCTATAACTCCCCAGGGAAAAATAATTTTACCTGTTTATTCTAGTTATTATCACTAAGAAATATGATTATGATGCTGTTTTTAAAAATTGTGTTAAAAATATACATAACATAGAATTTACCATCGTAACCATTTTTAAGCGTACAGTTCAGCAGTGTTAAGTACACGATACTAGTTTCCGATTTATCCATTTTAGACCTTATCTCTTGACCTCTTTGTTATATAGAAGAATTCCACTGTATCTCCTCCCAGTATAGTTGTATCACTATTTTTTGTTCCTCTATCGATTACCTTTGGACCTCAAGTAATTTCTCTACTTCATATGATTGTTTCAAGTATGAAAAGAGCTAATAAATATAAAGCACTTAGGACGGCACCTGATTTCCTCTTACCTGCTTGCGTGGTGGCCGCCTCTTTCTCCCATGTTCTGCCAGAGGTGAAATCTTTCTCGTGTCCCATCTGTCCTCTGCAGGGGCTTGTCTTTCTTTGGAATTCAGGTTACTTAGTTGTCTTACAATCTCAGCCCTCCGATGGGCATGAGACAAATTATGACTTTGTTGATTATATAGCTTTTTCTCATTTTTAAGGTGGGAACAATGTTCTTCGTAGCTTCCTCCATCCTAGGTGGGAGCAGAACTTCCCATTTTTCTATCGGATTGTTTAATGCTTTCTTATTGATTTGTAGATGAACTCATGAATCTTTCTAGAAATATATTTGTGGCCTTTGCCCACTGAAAGGGCTTCGACACAGTAATACCCAACAGCAGTGGGCATAGCTGGCACTCAGATTTTGATCTCTCAAAACCATTCTCTAATACAAGTTAGCAGGACTCTGAAAAGATGGCTTTCAGAGGCCGGGCAAGAACAAGGCAAGGAAGTACTCAAAAACTGATGGAGACAGCAGAAAAAAACAGGAGCCAGCCCGATGGTGTCCTACTGGCCAATTTTGGGACAGTTTGAACATCGAAAAGAATAGTAATGCTAATGGATTATAATACATTAAATAAAAATGAAGGATCCATGAATCCACAGTGATGTCATAGGAGAATTTCCAGCTCGTAAATGAAGAAGGAATGATGGAGTTACAGAATTACCATTTCGTAATCACCGATGAAATAACCGATTCAGGCAGAGATCATCAATGAGTGCTAAAACTGTTAGATAAAAGGTTGTTAGGGAACATTCACACAGTATCACAGATTATATGATAATTACAAAGGGGAAAATGTACATTTACAGTAGAGAAATCTAGCATACAACACCTTAACCAAATGATCAAACTTAGTGTCACCAGTAACGGGACAGGCAGACATGAAAAGGGTACATCACCTTTGTAGTTTCTTGCTCAGAACATTAACTATTCTGAATCTGACTGAATCTACTAATGAAAAAGCAATCAAATCCAAATTTTGGGACATTCTAAAAACAACAGGTAGTCTGACCTTTTCAAAAAGGTCAATGTCATGAAATCCAGAAGAAGGTAGAGAGTCTGTTTAGGAATTAGAGAAATTAAAGAAATTTCATAATTAAATCCAGTATGAGATCCGGGATTGGAAAAATGAAAAAGAGTGACAACCATTAAAGATCTTTTTGAAACAACAAGAGATAGCTTAATGTGGACAGTACATTAGATACTTTGTATCCATGGTAGATTTCTTGAGCGTGACAGCGTGTTACGGTCATGTCCATGTACATCCTTATTCTTAGGAGATGCTGCAGAAGTATTTAGAGGTGAGTGAAGGGTCATGAAGTCTGCAATTCATTCGCAAATGAGTTAGCAATAATACAAAACATGTACACACACCTAGGATAATGCTAATGTGCACCTAGGATAATGCTGATGTGCGGGATGCAGTTGGTGGATCTGGGTGAGAGGTATAAAAAGTGTTCATTGTACATTAAACCTTTTTTTTTTTTTTTTTGCAAGATAAAAATTTTAGAGGGAAGAACACTCGATAGCCATTCCTGATTCTTAATCAGAATCTTCTTTAAAAATAATTCGATTCCTAGAAAAAAGATGTTCTCACTGGATAGTAGTTACATAGCTTTTCTTTCTTCGTCAACCCTACCCCACCTCCCCAAAAAAGGGACAGATTCCTACGAAGGCTGAGTGAGCCATAAAGTCTATCAATCCTGTAAACTGTGAGCCCTGTGACTTTACTCAGATCTGGTCTTAAAATGTGCAGGTTCCATCAAGTTGTCCTCTAAAGACTATGGACACTTTATATTCATTCAAGTTCCCCGATATCTGTGAAGGAAGGGTCACACTATGTCATGGTTCCAAACTTCAGTCCTAAAATACTGCCACTCGTCACACGTTGCTGTTGGCCGTAAGCGTATTTACAGCTGGCGAACCCCGAGCTCGCAGCCTCTTTTCCTCTTATTTTCCTTCGTTCTTCATGCAGTGATGTCTGGACTCCCCACTATGACCTCATTGGTCACGACAAAAATGATTCAAATTGCAAATGATTCTTTGGCATATAATAAAGCTAAATTGTTCTCACAGAATGGAAGAATTTCTAACCAGCCAGGTTACTGCAGATCGGTATCAATGAAGATATTGTTTTAAAATATCGTTATTACCAAGGGAAACGAATTGGAATGTGTCTCTTAATAACCAAGTGATTTATGGCTTCTCATTTATGTGTTAGAAGTAATATATTCCAGAGTAACTAGGAATTACCTGGGAATTCTTGACTGTGCTTATATTTAAACGCCTCTTGTCTCCTTCATGTTTTTCTTTCAATATAAAGACTTCGTGAATTGATGAAACCAGTATCAAATTTACCACAGGCTCTGTATATTGATGACATAGCCCAGGAGGCAGAAATCATTTTAAATCAATTCCTGGGAAACGTAATTCAGCAGCCTCTACAGTGGTTTCTGAGGTACCCAGCTAAGCGGAATTTGTCTTTTTTTCCTTACTTCTGGAAATTGCTTTCAGAATATGGGGGAAAGCATTACGGAGTGGTGAAGACTGATACCAGATTTTTTTTTTTTTTTTTTTTAAAAACAAACCCAAACCCAATTAAACATATAACTGGAGATTCTTCAGAGATAAAAGAAGTAGCCCTTGGAAGCTGTAACTCAGCTTTTTACTTTGTTGTGCATTCACATCCAACTCAGGAAGGCACGACGTGTGTTAGTATGTTACCTGGCAAATTAGAAAAGAAGTCATCTGGTCGTGACTATTGTGCTGGAGACAGAAGTGGAATCTGGGTTTTCTGTCTTATGGGCCATCGCTTTTCCCACCTCACTGCTTTGTTCAGGTGGCCGTAGTGTTGGCAGCATCCCACGAATTTTAGAGGGCATTTGCCCCATGCAGACATTTGTGACCCCTAGACCTTGACTTTACAGCAACTGTTGGGCGGATCGATGGGATTCTTTCTAGTTCTTTCTTTCTGCTCTTTTAGCCGGACACTTCTGGACCCTGCTGACCCAGAACCAGAGGAGTGTCAGGGAGGCGGCGAGGAGCTAGACTCTCTCCCTCTCCCCTCTTTCCTTCCTGGCTGACGGCACGGCTTCCTCCAGCCCAAACCCGGCTCCAACGGCTCTCTTACCACGAGCTCAGAGCGGCTTCTGGACCTCAGCGCTCCTCCCGCCTCGTTTCTCCCTCGGCACCTAGAATCCCCAGAATCTCTAGATTAGGCAGCTGTCTAGTTGACAGGAATTGTTTCCTTTTCACTGTTCTTTAAGCTTTTATTCCAGCCAGCCCTCGCAGCTATTTTCCTCTGCAAATCACTAGGCCACTCTCTCTCCAGAATTTCCCCTTTCCAGGAGAGTCTGCGAGCTGGGGCAGCAAATCTCCTTTGCTCTGAAGGTCTGGCTGTACACCTTTCTGTTCCTGATTTGGTTTATTGACGTCTTCGTCTCATAATCTGACTACTGCCCCGACCTCCTTCGGGCTGAGACATCACAGTGGTGCTCTTCCTCCCATATGAAAACAGCCCTGAGCGCAGGGAGGGAGCTTGTGCATTGTCTCAGCACTTGGGGCCACACTCCATGCTTTAGGACAGCGTTTTCCCCGGAGCGTCAGGTGTGCCCGACGCCTCAGACAGCTGCGCGGCTAACTGCTCGGGGGACTGGACGTTGCGTTTCTCCTTTGGGAAATTTATAACGTGCGCTGATGTAAAGACTTTTAAGTGCAGTAAACGTGACCCGCTTCATCTCAAACCAGGGAAGTTCGGGCTTTTCTGACTTACTTCACGATGGAATCTTCTATCGTCCTCCTCCTCACCATCGTCAACGCGTACTGACATCTCACGGGCCGTCTGGGGAAACGCTCCTGTGGATCCAGCAAACTCACATCGTGTTGTTTCTGTCCTTTCTACTGTTGTTTCTTCTCTCTCCCCAGCCTCGCCAGTCCGCCTTATTCTTTACAATTTAGTTGGTTTTGTTTTAAAATTCACATCCATCTCCCTCGCTCCCCCCATACCCGTTACACAGTCGCACTCCTCCGTATTTTCAGAGTACTTGCTACACATCTCTATTATTCGAACCTCTTGCACTGTATCGTTATTGTAGTCTGTATGCCCCCCACAGCACCGTGAGCTGAGGGCAGACATCTTCTTATCGCTAGTCCCAAACTTATAACATATATTTGTTCTTGAAAATGCTATGAAGAAAACGAATGAATGACTAGCTTCGTGTAGTCAGGACGGCTCAAACCCTGCTGCCTTGCACAATATCCACTTGGCCCCCAGGGGACTAACATCCTGATGCGCCAGCAGCGAGTTGCCTCGCCGTCACCCCTTTGGTCTGCCATCTCTCTCGCTCCTTGTCCCCTGGCTTACGCAGGTGCAGAAAAACAAATCTATAGACACGCAAAGAATGTGAGGCCGTGTCTTTTACTCGTAGGCTGCCCTATCTGCATGTGATTCTCCTAGAAGTCCTGTCCCCCCTTTGGTTTCTGTAGGAGGAGCGGGGGAAGCAGTCCCTCCGCTCAGCAGAAGACACAGCAGACTTTCTCTCGCCTGCAGCCTACAGTGCCGAGGCCTCTCCTCCAGCAGCTGTCTCCTGCTTCCACTGGTGGTCGTGGTGGAACTCGAGCCGCTTCTGCCCCGTTCAGGCAATTCTGTCGAGTGGCGTCCAGCACCTGGCAGTGCTCTTTAGAACGCGGGCTGCCCGGGCTTTGGCTGCCGTTCCTAGCTACGGGAAAAGCCCCCGTCAGGATCTTGGTGTGCGTATCATGTGTGTTCTAAGGAAAGTCCGTCACGGAGCATAAACGCAGAGGTGGTTTCTATATGTTATTGATCTCGCTGATTAGAAACTCACTGGTTATCATGTGTATATTATACATTGTTTCACCGAAAGCATCAGACTAAATCCGAATCACTTTTTGTTTTGATTTGTTATGACGAATATCTGACTGTATTTTCAGATATTCACGTGAAATATTCTAGAGTACCAGGATCCTGATACTTGAGAGCCCTCGGCCCTCCAAAGAGAATGCAGACTTAAGTTATCTTTGCCTTGGACAAGTATAATCTGGCCGATTATAAAGAAGAAACTCTGGCTGATCCAACTATTAAATTGATCCCAGAACCAGCATAGTTAGATATTCCTTAACTTACAGTCTCAAGTATGATAACATGTTCCTTTGCCAGCAGATTCATGAGGCCTAATATATAAACACTAGTGTTATTTAGAGTATGGTTTATTTGAGTACTTTTACTGACCACTTCTAGAGTTAATTTCTTAAATATCGAGCATCTTTTTAGAATTTGGTTATGTGCTGGTACTTACCTGCTGAGAATTCCAAGTTCTTGTAATTGTCAATTTAAATTAAATGTATTTCTCTTCCAGGGTGAAAAGGAACAACCTGTGTTTGCAATGACCGGCCTTCGATGGGGATCCTTCAGAGATGCTGGCGTCAGAGTTAGCAAGTAAAGGATTGCTATATTGATGTGTGGTGATATAAAAAAAAAAAAAAAACATCTCTTAATCTGCTCCGCAGTGTGAGGTTTCACTATACAGTGATCTCGTAGGAATACATTTGGTGGGTGGAGGTTGAATTATGTATGATTAAGAGAGAGGTTTATATCTTACATGCAGAAAGGACGGGGGATGTTCCAGGTTCCTCCTAGCTTGGTGGTGGCCAAAGAGGAAAAGAGTCATCTCTATTTCTAGACACCCTCTCTGAGGCTCAAGCTAGGCTGGAGTAGACCTGGGGCGCCCGTCATCCTGCAGCCTGCGTAGCGGGTGCCAGGTGAGAGGCACCGCCGGGGCCTCCGCTACACAGCGCTTTCGGACCCCGGTCGGAAGACTGGCCCCGACAGGTGTTCTTTTCGAAGGCCTAGCAGGTTGAGAGACCAGAGGCTCCCTCCTTCAGAGAAGGGAAAAAGGTGGACGCCTGGCTGTGTCGAGAGATGGAAGAGACAGGTCCGTTGAGGAGATGATTGGAGGGCCATCGCTGGCTTTTCCTGGGCATGGACTTATTTTTGGAGGATTCATTGTGTAACATGAAACTCTCAGCTTGGCAAGAGGTTGTGTCATGTTCTGTCTGACGTGGAAAGGTGGTTGTCAGCAAAGGCTCCCTGGGGTGGGACTGAAGGAGACACTGTGAGGCTCACTTCACATCTGTGTTGTGTCTTTTACCTTTTCTTGAAAACGGGCTTACAGTTTTGGAGTAGTTTAAATGAATTATGACTGAGCGCACACAGCTTTTGTCAAGAAACCGTCTTTCACTTCATAGGCGTTCCTGCCACAGTTTCTCTGCAGACTTTTCTCTCACCTTTTCTCTTTATTATTCCTGCTAATCAAGTTCCTGATGGTGAAATGTCAAAAGAGAAATATTACCGTATTTTACAGTCTGTTACTTAACATTTCACATCTTTTTATTTGTGAGTATGCCATGATTATCTTGATTCTACAAGTTACCCTGTGTTTGATCCGCAATGTCAAATAATCCCAGCAACTCACCAAGAGGAGTAGCTTAGTTTTCCCTGAGTCTGGTGAGAACAGATTGCTTTCTAAAATGTGTTAATCAACAATTAAGCACAGGCGTAGATCAGCCCCTCCAGGAGTATCTCACACACTTACCCATACTGCGATTGATTTCTGAACAATGAATTTTAAAATTCGAGTTGTTATCTACTACCTCGACTAGGACTGTCCCCTGAGTTGCTCTGTGTGTTACAGAAGAAACAACCGAGATGCAAGAACTGATTTCCTAGCTGGCCATCGGGAGACTATAAGCACGGCGTCAAAATTCCTCTTGGTAGAGATGAAGTTAGCTGCTGACAGTTTAGAAATAAACTGCCATAGCTAGGGTGTGTTTCCTGGAAAAGAAGCAAATCATTACATAAGCTGAAAGAAACACCAGATAATCAAGGCCCGCATTGGTATAGTTTGGTATAGTTTAAATGAATTACAATTGGGCTCACACATACCTTGATCCAGTAGCATCACACTAGTCACCTGCGTGATAATTAGAATGGCTCCACGTTGCTCACTGGATTCTATCTAAACTCCTTCTGGCATTCAAGGGCCTGCTTAATCCATCCTCTCCGCTAATCGCACTGTTCCGTGTCTTTCCCCTTGAGCCTTCGCTCTGGCCATCGTCCTCGCTGTTTCCTGCGGCGTAGCCACTCCTCTGGCCCAGAATGACCTCTTCCCCTCTTTCCTGTAGCTAAATCCCATGCCCTTTGTTCTCGTGCCACTCTTTACACCAGCGTGACTGCTCCAGTGACTTTAGGTCTTTCATAATTTCTCGTCACCTCCTGACTCTCCAACCAGTAATTATAGATCATTTTAGAAGATATACTTATATAGTCATTTCTTGTTTTATGCTACTTTTTTGGGCCATATTTTCTCAAATTATAAGCCCTCAAAGGCAGGAATTTTTACTCTGTATTTTTTCTGTTTCCTCTATATGCATAGTTAGCACTAAATAAATGCATATTGATCAGAATCAAATAGGGAGCATTTAAGATGGACAGGGAAGTTTTAAGAGGAACCTACTGTATACCACTTTTCTAATCCAAGTCGGCATCTTTCACTCTTCAGCTTTTATGTATTTACTTCCAGATTTTACATTTGCCATTTTAAAGCTGCATAACATGAGTAATGTGAAATTATGCTGATTTCCGGATTTTAGTCATACGTTTGTGTGCGAGAGAGAACATGGCGAACAGGATCCAGCCATCGAGCTTGTGGGAAACACACCAGGTCCCCGACACTGCCTCTCATGGCGGCTTTATCCTGCTCTGCTCAGTGCTTTCTTGAATGTATACTCAACTCTGTTGTGTGGTTGAAAGTACATATTACAGTGATACTTATGAATTGAGAGATTCAAGAAGACTCTGATTATATATCCCTCCTAAATTGCAAGGATCTATCTGCTGTATAACTAATTACATACTGTTTGACGTGGCATTGAAATGCAGATTAAAAACTTACCGTAATACTCTTTTATGCTAAACTGTAGTACCCAAGCCTCCAGAGCAGATGCTAGTAGTAGAGGTGTAATTCTAATGTATTGTGTGTCATGAATGGTATCTATCGTACTGATAGTTCTTTTAATATTCTAATTAGATTTTTATCTTGATCGTTCTCAGGTACTGGTATCTTGGGCCTCTAAAAACCAAAGCAGCTCACTTTTTCAGCACTCTTAAGGTAAACGCAATTTACAGTGTAGAAATTCGCCCTATGTTATTTTGTTGTTACTCTGTGATGTGCATATTTGGATTTTTAAAAAATTCCTTGCTACAGATGTGTATGACATGCTCCAATTCTAAAATGGGGGATATTTACTTACATACAAGTGTAGAAAGCACTCCTGTTTAGATAAGCAGTCACCCCTCATCTTCCAGCTCATCCCCTCCATTACCAAACCCATGTTTAATTTCTCTTTAATGTTACAGTTCCCTTTGTCATTCATTCACTCGCTCTGGCCAAACAAACCTTGAACAAAGTGACCAAGAGCTCATCGATTATTTGTAAGGGTATCTGGAAATGAAGATTTGTATCTGAATATGTCTAATCACATAGGCTAATGCACAACACAGTAGCTTTCAAACCGTGCTAGCCAGATATGGGTAGTGGTTACCGTGTTGGACAGTCCGCGTATAGAACATTTCTCTCATGGGAGGAAGTTTTGTTGGGCATTTTTCAGTATAGGGCAACATTTGTTAGTATATAGCAGCAAAGTTCTAGGCTATATGCTGAAAATGTTGGCCCAGAGAAAAGCCGAACAATGTATATTAATGAAAATGCTAATAGAAGAGGCACCCTTGTCTGTGGACTGTGCACTGTGTCAGCTTTTATCAAAGCCCTGTATTCACAGTCTGGCTGGCGAATCTGAGAATTGGCAGATTAAGTCTGAATAAAGTGAGGAGTTTGGTTCTTATGTTAATATTCAGACAATCAAGTGTTTTTCTGTTTGAAAAGTAGTCTATGTCCATTGCAATACATTTGGAAAACAGCTCCTTTTACCTTCTAAATAAATCCCAGTTATTAAAATGAATTATTTCTATTGCTCAAGGGAATATTTTCATTAATTGAATAGCGAGTGTATTTAGGAAGAAATAGAATGATTACTTATTCAAGTAGTAGGCCTAGGAGAATATAAACTGTTTCCACCATTTCTTCAGCGAACAGTTATTGACTGTCGTGTGACAATCCCTTCTATGTGCTTGGAATACAAAGTCAAATAAGACAGATTTCCTGCCCAAGAAGTATTCATGTGCTGGCGCTGGGCGTGAGGCACAAGTAAACCAGTTGAGTGAGTGCGGACGAAACATAGGAGGAGAGAGATGGGGCACAGCAGAGGGGCATTCGCATCTGACTGAGGGTCAGCAAAGTCTTTGCAGCAAGGGTGACACTTTTGCTAAATTTTTGCTAAATACATACAGAACTAAGTAAAGGGCGTTCTTGATGCAGGGACCAGGATGTGTGAAGTCACAGTGGTGTGACATGGTCTCATTATGGCAGCAGCTTGGTAGGAAGGGAGTTTGAGATTAGGTAGGGGCCGCTTATGGCAGGTTTGATGTGGGGTCTGACGTATCGTTAAAGCACTGGGGATTTATTGAATCGTAAGCAGGGGAATGACATGAGCAGATCAGCAGTTTAGAAAAGTCATTTGGCAATAGTGTGGACAGAGATTGGAGTGGGTAGCTAAAGGCAAAGGCATCAGAAGGTTAAAGTAATCCAGGCGAGAGGTGACGACGAGGTACAGACTAAGACAGTAGCAGTGAGAATTGGCAGCAGAGGATGGATGAGAGATACCGAGGTAGAACCCTCAGAAGTTGGAAGGAGAGTATGGGACTCCCAGGTTTCTTGTTTGCGAGACTACAGTTTGGTAACTGGAGTTTCCCATTAATGTTGATAATGTTGGCATAAGACGAAGTTTGTGAATAAAGATGAAATCTCCAGTTTGGCATATTATCGAATTTAACATTCTCATGGTACAACCAAGTGGAGATAACAATTGTGACTTAGGTCTGGAATTCAGCAGAGGGATCCGGGGCTGAAGAAATAGATTAAAATGTCATAAGTGTATGAGTCGCATTGAAACTATACATTTGATGAAGTTACCATTGAGAAGAGATGGCCAGGAATAGCCCCGAGAAATGTGAACATTTAAAGAGCCAGAAAAGACGCCTGAGAACTGCTAAGAGGAAACCGAGGAGAGAGCACTGACGAGCCAGTGGAAGAGAGACTTTTCACGAAGAAAGTGGGATGTCAAGAAGCAGCCCCAGAGAGTAAGACAGGAGACGGGAGAGCGTCTGTTGAATCTGGCAGCCTCTGAGGGTTTGGGAGCCTAAGCGGAGAGGCTGGAGCCACACCGAAGAAAGTGAAGGGATAAATGGAAGGTAAAGAAGCGGAGACAGCGGGGCTAGGCCAACCTTCAAGAAGCTTGACTTTGAAGGGAAGGAGATAGAAATGGCAAAAGCCATGAGAGAGATGGGGTCAAAAGGGCATTGCTTTTTTAGTTGGAGAGATGTCCGTGTCTTTATACCCTGAAGCAAAAGAAAGAAGGGAAGCGGTGACGGAAAGGAGCAGAAAGCCTGCCTGAGTCGGCAAAGTCCGTGAGCAAGTAGAAGGCTATGGGAGACAGAGCCCTGGACTGGCCGTGGACAGGGGAAGGGACACTTCTTCCTTGAGATAGCAGAGAAATGAAGGAGGGGTCCAGATAAAAATAAACGTGTAGAGTTAAGGCAGTTCTCACCGATTTTCTGATATTTTCACTGTAAGTGTAGGAAACAAAGTGATCTGTTGAAAATGAGGTGCATGGTGGCAGGGGGATTTTGAAGAAAGATTAAAATAGGGAGGTTTAGAAAGATTATCAAATGATATCGAGGACTTGAGACCAAGAATTGGTTGTGACACAGATATGCTTGCTTGGGTGATTGTCTTCCCCTATATCAGTTCTCAGCAGGAGTATTTTTTTCCCCTCCAATAATACTGAGCCATGCATGATGTCAGAAGTACAGAAACCTAGTGACAAGACTGATCCAGAATCGGGGCTTCTCAGGGCACAAGACTAAAGGCACCAAGAGTGATTTAAAGGAACCAACTGTTAGACACCTAGGGAAGATGGTATGGTCTGAGACTAGAATTCTCTGTGTGATCGAAAACTTGGTGTGGTCAGGATCTTCAGGGGCTAAATAATAACACCCCGTCTTCCTCTTCTGAGTTCGAACCCAGCTATGAAAACAAATTTAGGAACTAGGCAAATGGAGATCAAAGTATCAGCTTTATAAACTTCAGCAGGAGTGAAGAACACAGCTTAGATATGTGCTCACAATCTGATTTCTGAATACTCCTAATTGAATTTATCCACTTACGACAACTCCTTCAGGGCAGAGCCTGCCATAGTAAGCTCACCGCATGGAGCAGCAGCACCCGTGTGAGTCAGAGGGAGGAGGGGGCAGGGTCTGTGCATTGGGCCTTCCGGGCTTGGGGAGCAGACAGACATGGCACGAGAGAAGTCAGCCCTGTTACTCTTTCATAATTCACCATGCGGAAACTTGAGAACGGGAGTAGTTCACCCTGAGACACACTGGGCACAAAAGGATCACCAGATGAATAGGATGGGGGTGTGATTAGAATAGGACATGGGGTCTTAGATTTCCAAGAAGGAGTAGCTCTGGTAGCAGTAAGGACCAGGATGTGGCCATGGACATGGGTGGCTGTGGTGACCTAGAGGTGATGTCAAGGGCTGAGAGCTAGGGCGTTTTAATTATTCCTGTGGACACCGTTGGGACTCAGGATGACACTGGACTGGGGGTGCCAGCTAGTAGAAAACAAAAACTCTAGAGTGCGACAATGATGATCTTTGAAGCAGGAGCGAGAAGCCTTGGGCTGGGTTGTGAGGCTGGGCTAAACCATGAACTCCATGTGGAATGTGATTCTAGAAGTGAAGAAGATATTTGATGCAATTGAATTTCATCAATTTCTTGTGTCGCCATCTCTACACCAAAGATAAATTCATCGTGGGATGACTCTGCGTTCATATCGAGGTTTTCACTTAGATCTTTCTGCTCTGTGTCAGGGAGAGAATGAAGACCTCAGTAACTGACTTAATGGTTTTCCAGATAGGCTTTTAATAGGAAAAGAAAGCTTGAGCATTCCATGCTCCAGATCAGAGATCATTCCATCCGGTGAGAGATCACGAGCTTTCTAGCAGTGATAGGCAGAGTACTAACTAACTCCCAGAGTTGGGAATTGTGTGCGTGTGCACGACAGATGTCTTTCTCTCTTCACTTTAAAAGGAGTGGCCTCAGATTCATCGAGCCTCTGTCTCATACACGGGACCTACAGAGAGACCTCCCAGCGCAGCAGAAGAGACCCCCCCACGGCCCTCCCTGTACAGGAGAGTGTTACGGAGGCTCGCGTCCTACTGGGCGCAGCCGCAGGACGGTGAGCAGACCCCCAAATCGGTGTCAGAGGCTCACCTAGGGCAGGAGAAGCGTTTCAGGGACCACCGAATTCAGCCTTCTCTGTGCCACAGAGCAGGGCCCAAACCGGCACAAACGCTGGCCATGAATGGCAACGCCCTGTGCCGCTGGAGACACGGTGGCTCGCTCCTCCCGTCACCGACCTTTGCGATACTCCGGCTGAGTTGGTAGAGGTGTTTCAGGCACAGAGCGTCCATTCCGGGCCTGGCTCTTTATCCTGTCAGAAGTATGAAGTGAAGCAAACGAGGGTGGAGAGTCAGCAGATGGGCTCAGGAGGCCGAGCCAGGCAGCGGGCAGCTCGCCCTCGGCGGCGGAGCGGTCAGATGTTAATGGAAGACACTGACCCGTATCTGATGCACTCACAGCCCCTTCCAAGGAGGTGAGCCCGGCGGTCTGGAGAGACATGCAGCTGTCCACCATCGAACTGTCCATCACCACGCGGAACAGACAGCTTGACCTGACGGTGAGTGTGCTTTTTATTAGAAAAGCATTTGGTATCTGGGAAAAGTGGCAAAGACGACATGCTCTTCCACTAATTCGTTATTTTTATTTTTACCCTGTGGGATAGAGAGTGAGGAAAAGAGGATGTGGCGTGCCCTTAGGAACAATGGTATGAGAAGCAGCGGCTGAGTGACGAGGGGCCTGAAAGCCTCAGGGGTTTGGGTCCAGTTCTGGGGATTGCTTAGTAGTAGTCACCAAGCCTTCTGCCTTCAGAGAACCAAGGGCAAAAGGCCTTTAGAAATGAAAAGTTAGCCTGCTCCCATTTGTCACAGGAATGAAAAATTGTGGAACTTGAGTAAATTTGTTGGTAAACAGCCATTATTTTTGTGACTATATTAAATATGGAGATTTAGTTCCCCAGAAGAAAAAACTGTGTGTGTGCGTGTGTATATGTACACACACATACACACACACACACACACACACACACACACACACAAACACAAACACACAATCTATCTCTATGTTTACATGTTAATTCGTGTCCAATCTATTGACATGCACTGTCCAATATGGTAGCTACTCGCCACATGTGGCAATTTAACGTAGTTGGAGTTAAAATTTAAAACTAATTTCTTCCATCACAATAGCCACATTTCAAGTGCTCGATTGCCATATGTGACTAGTATATATAGCATATATACTAGTATACATATGTGGTATGTATAGCTGTCATATTGGAAAGTGTGTATCTAAAACATTTCCACTACTGCAGAAGGTTCTACTGGATAGTGCTGCTCTAGGTAATACTCAGCAAAATAGTGAAATAAAGCAGAGGGTTGGCATACTGGTCTGCCACCTGTTTTTGTTTGTATAGCCCACAAGCAAAGACTTGATTTTACATTTTTTAAATGGTTGGAAGAAAAAAATTTGTGATATGTGAAAAGTGCATAAAATTCAAGTTCAATATCCACAAGTACAGTTTTATTGGAACACAGCCATATTCATTCACCTACATGTTGCCTCTGGCTGCTTTTGTGCTGCAGTGGCAGAGCTGAGTTGTCTTGACAGACTGGCCCAAATGTCTAAAACAGTTGCTATCTAACTGCTCAGAAAGTTTACCGACCCCTGGCATAGAGAAAGCCTTAGAAGTTTATGTTAATGAGAATGCCAATAGAAAAGTTATCCTTAATTGCGGACCAATTACTATAATCAGGTTTTATGCAAATGAAAGTAGCATGTTCACAGTTGACCTGGTCAGTCTGAAAACTGGCACATGGAGTTGAACATAAGTGATGATTGTGTGAGTGGAGATGAATGAGGAAGACGAATGTACTGAGAAATTTGATTCTAATATTAATATTCAGAATATTGAGTTGTTTTCTAATTATAAAACTAATTCCTGTGCCTTGTATAACTTTTGGATAACATAGCTCCCTTCAACTTCTGAATTAATAATAGTTGGATTAAAAGTTAAATGTAAAAAAGAAAAAGACAAACAAACATTAAAGCTCCAGAGTGAAATCTAGGTGGTTACCAGTATAAACCTGGAGAGAACAAGGCCTAAGCATGGCGCCTAATGCAAAGATCATACTGATGCATTTGTCTATGTACAAATTAAAGAAGAAACTCTAGACAAAAATTTTAATGACAAATTAAGAAAAACATTAGAATGTGAATGATCAGGAGTTAATAGCTTTCCTTTATAACAAACTTAGGATAAATCAATAAGAAGTGGGCAAAGGACTAATAGAAACAACAGGAAAAAGGCAGGAATAGAAATTCACAAAAGAAATAAACACGAAAAAAAGTTTATATTTACCGAATATATACTACGTGCTAGGTACCATCCTAAGACTTTTATATAAACACTCACATAACCTTCATGACTACATTATCAGGCAGATATAACTATTACCTGTATTTTATAGGTAAGGAAGCAGAAAAAGTGCCCAACAGCAAAGAACTGCAAATTGAAATAGTAACTACCGAATTGTCATAGATTAAAAGCACGCCCGTGTTCAGTGTTGGCGTGGTGAGGGAATGGGCCGTCGCGTGCGTCTGACGGGCCTATCCGTTGGAATCCCCTTTCTCAGTGGCGTCTTGGCTGTATATGTGAACCATCTAAAATGTAATCACACCCTTGGCCCCATTAAGTATATTTCTAGTCTATCCTACAGAAATCATCAGATGAACACATAGTGTAGACAGTCCATTATTTCTTACATAATGGAATTCTGGAAACATTGGTGAAAGTGAGTATATTAAGGTTAAATATATTCCTGTTCTAGAGGAATTTAAAAAAGATAAGATTTCTAATTATACATTTCTTTATACCCAATCTCCGATAACATGTATTTCCAGTATTTTGTTCATGTTCTTTAACATGGTCCTTTTCTCTGACGATCGAATGCCAATGAACAGATTGAGTTCAGTGGGGCCGTGATTGCGGCTCTAGATCAGCCCCATTCAGAAGGCTGAGTGCTTTTTATCTTTGTGCCAATTATAAAAGTATATGACGCTGGGCTGCTTATCCCAGGTAGCAGCACATTCATTTTCTTTTTTTCCACACCTCTTTGTAAAAATAAAAGCAAATGCAGTAAAAATTTCAAAGACAATGAAGCTGTCAGATAATAGCACAAAATGTTCATTTATCATTTAACAAAGTATATTCAGAGTCTGAAAGAGGCTTTAGGGTGTGGAATGTGTGAAAATCAGGATCTCTTGTACAGTTGTGTGCACTGTATTCATAAGGGCAAAGCACATGAAACAAGCTAATCGGGACTGATTCAGGACATTGGGTACATTTACTTAAAACGTGCCCTCTATTTACTGACATGGAAAGATGCTCATCGTGTACTGTTGAATGAAAGATCAGGTTAAAATGATTGGCATCAAATGATTCCACTTTTATTTTAAAAAGAATACTTCCACCTATAATTTCGTGAATGACAGAGGTAAGGCTCCGTTTTTATATTCTTTTCATATAGAAAGCCAGTTGTCCAAGCACCATTTATTGGAATGTCCCCTTCCCCGCCACCCACTCCCAGCTCTGCAGAAAACCTGTCCTACGTCAGCTGTCTCTACACATGGAAATGTTTGTAGTTTCTCTATTCAGTTACTCTATTTTTCTATATTTGTAATATGCTCTTCTTAATCCTTGTTTTAAAATAAGTCTCTTTTTTCTTCTTAGAGAGTCTCTTGGCTATTCTTAATTCTTTGACCTCTATAAATCTCTTGGAAAGTTTATTTTATTAAATTCCACATAAAAAATGTTATATTGATCAGGATTACATTGAACCTATAGATCAGTTTGAGGGGAAA
>NW_011888829.1:377186-382701 GCF_000151845.1 Pteropus vampyrus | reverse complement strand
GGCAAAGGACTAATAGAAACAACAGGAAAAAGGCAGGAATAGAAATTCACAAAAGAAATAAACACGAAAAAAAGTTTATATTTACCGAATATATACTACGTGCTAGGTACCATCCTAAGACTTTTATATAAACACTCACATAACCTTCATGACTACATTATCAGGCAGATATAACTATTACCTGTATTTTATAGGTAAGGAAGCAGAAAAAGTGCCCAACAGCAAAGAACTGCAAATTGAAATAGTAACTACCGAATTGTCATAGATTAAAAGCACGCCCGTGTTCAGTGTTGGCGTGGTGAGGGAATGGGCCGTCGCGTGCGTCTGACGGGCCTATCCGTTGGAATCCCCTTTCTCAGTGGCGTCTTGGCTGTATATGTGAACCATCTAAAATGTAATCACACCCTTGGCCCCATTAAGTATATTTCTAGTCTATCCTACAGAAATCATCAGATGAACACATAGTGTAGACAGTCCATTATTTCTTACATAATGGAATTCTGGAAACATTGGTGAAAGTGAGTATATTAAGGTTAAATATATTCCTGTTCTAGAGGAATTTAAAAAAGATAAGATTTCTAATTATACATTTCTTTATACCCAATCTCCGATAACATGTATTTCCAGTATTTTGTTCATGTTCTTTAACATGGTCCTTTTCTCTGACGATCGAATGCCAATGAACAGATTGAGTTCAGTGGGGCCGTGATTGCGGCTCTAGATCAGCCCCATTCAGAAGGCTGAGTGCTTTTTATCTTTGTGCCAATTATAAAAGTATATGACGCTGGGCTGCTTATCCCAGGTAGCAGCACATTCATTTTCTTTTTTTCCACACCTCTTTGTAAAAATAAAAGCAAATGCAGTAAAAATTTCAAAGACAATGAAGCTGTCAGATAATAGCACAAAATGTTCATTTATCATTTAACAAAGTATATTCAGAGTCTGAAAGAGGCTTTAGGGTGTGGAATGTGTGAAAATCAGGATCTCTTGTACAGTTGTGTGCACTGTATTCATAAGGGCAAAGCACATGAAACAAGCTAATCGGGACTGATTCAGGACATTGGGTACATTTACTTAAAACGTGCCCTCTATTTACTGACATGGAAAGATGCTCATCGTGTACTGTTGAATGAAAGATCAGGTTAAAATGATTGGCATCAAATGATTCCACTTTTATTTTAAAAAGAATACTTCCACCTATAATTTCGTGAATGACAGAGGTAAGGCTCCGTTTTTATATTCTTTTCATATAGAAAGCCAGTTGTCCAAGCACCATTTATTGGAATGTCCCCTTCCCCGCCACCCACTCCCAGCTCTGCAGAAAACCTGTCCTACGTCAGCTGTCTCTACACATGGAAATGTTTGTAGTTTCTCTATTCAGTTACTCTATTTTTCTATATTTGTAATATGCTCTTCTTAATCCTTGTTTTAAAATAAGTCTCTTTTTTCTTCTTAGAGAGTCTCTTGGCTATTCTTAATTCTTTGACCTCTATAAATCTCTTGGAAAGTTTATTTTATTAAATTCCACATAAAAAATGTTATATTGATCAGGATTACATTGAACCTATAGATCAGTTTGAGGGGAAATGAGATTTCTATATTGACTCTTCTATTGAATGTGACACAGCTCTTCACGTATTTAGATTTTTAATGTCTTTCAATGAAATTTTATAGTTTCATTGTCTTCCTGGATATATGTCTAGTTATCTTAAATTTTAATGCTCTTGTAAATAGTATCTCTTATTTTTTAACTATCTGATTTAGTAGATGAACATGTAATTGATTTTTTTATTGCTGAAACAACAAACGAAATTCTTATTTTCTCTCTGGGTTCCTTTGGATTTTCTATCGATTCAATCATGTCAGCTGCAAATGGTGTAAGTTCAGTCCGTTCCTTTCAAATACTCAGCCTTCGAGTCCTTGAGCTTACCTGACTGCACTGGCTCGGACCTCAGTGCAGTGTCAGGCAAGGGTGATAGCAGGTGTCGTCGTCTTATTCCTGATGTAGAGAGAGAAGTTTCGTTGCTTCATTCTTGAGTTTGATAGGGCTTTTTGTAGAAACCTTTTATAAGATTCAGGAAATTCCCTCCTATTCTTGGTTTGCTAAGAGTTTTATCATGAATGGATAGTTATCAGGTACCTTTCCACAATCTGTTGAGATAAGGTTTTCTCATTTAAATCTGTCAGTGTAGTATATATAATACATTGATTTTTGTACTTGTACTGCTTGCAAAAGACAAATCCTAGACATGTACGTCTGTGTACTTAACTCACCCTCCTGGATGTTTGATACACATTTCAATCTCAGCTGGTCTAAGACTGAGCTCCTGGTCCCCCCACCTGCTGAAGCCCGCTTCATCCAGTCTTCCTCCACTGTGGGTGATTGTAATTCGAATCTTTCATTTGTTCAGGCCAAACATCCTGGAGCCACGCTCGGCTGCTCTTCCTCTGCTCACAGCTCAGCTTTGAGGAAGTCCTGGCGGCTTCACCTTCTAAATACTGCAGACACTTCACAGATCTCCACCGCTACCCGATCCAAGTCATCGGGTTGTACCCGGATCATTGCAATAGGTTCCTAAGTGGCCTCCTTGCTTCCTCCTCTAAACACGGGAGCCAGAGAGATCCCACTGAAATGAAGCGAGATATTTCTCTGCCTAGAATCTTCCAGTGGCTCCCATTCCTCTTGGCCTAACAGCCACATCCCTTGTAACGGTCTCCAGGGCTCTGCCGCTCTGGCTGCCATCTTCTGTGGCTTCATCCCCATCGTTCCCTCCCCGGTGCCCCAGCCACCCTGGCCTCCCTGCTGTCCTTGCACGTGTCAGGCACGCTCCCACCTGAAGGTCCTGCCCCGGCACTTCTGTGTAGCTCGTTCTTCCTAGACCAGTGGTTCTCAAAGTGGGGTCCTTAGACCAGCGATAGCAGCGCCGCTCGGGCACGTGTTAGCAACGAAAAGTCTTGGGCCTCACCCCAGATCCACTGAACCAGCAGCTCTGAGAATGAGGTCAGAGGCTGAGCTCCAGGTAATACTGGCTAAAATCTGAGAACCACGGCCCTGGGTAAGCATACTGCCAATTCCCTCACCTCCTTCAGGTGTCTGCTCAGAGGCCACCTTCCTTATGTGGCCCACTTGGACCCCTCTTCAAAAATGTCACTGCTGCCTCCATTGCCACCTGGTACTCCTTGTTCGAGTTCTTTTCTCTCATTTTTCTAATATACTCTAACTTACCATTTCTGCCACATACATTCATTCCATAATTTGCTGTTTCTATTCCGATCTACTCTAACGTACTCCACTATTTTATTATGGTTTTTGTTTTGCTCCCCTCCACTCTCTGGTAGACTGTAACCTTTTGTAGGCAGAATTAGGGGGATTTTGGTTCATCGATGTAACCTAGGCACCTAGAGGAGTTTGCTCTGTAAGTCACTGCTGAAGGAGAGGGGAGCTCAGCAGAGCCGTCCCCTCGTGTTCTGCAGGCCCGCGCTGAGCGACTGCGTTGTGCTTCCGCGATGCCCTTGAATCCCTGGTGCAGGCCACAGAGGCCTCTGGGTCACTCTGGGGCGCTGGGCTGAACCTGCCCACAGAGAAATGCAGCTCTGTTGGAAGCAGCAGAGCGTCGGGACTGGATCGCAGAGGGCCAGCTCCGTGGTACCCACGAGCAGACTGGAGGGAACGAGATGAGAACCAAGCCAGTTTTTACAGCACTTTCTCGTAGCTCGGTTCTCACAGGGCCTCCTTGTGGCTGGGAATAGAAAGTTCTTAAGACATTAGCGTGGCGTAAGTGGATTGCTTCTCCAAGCTCTGGCTGCATCCCAAATGTGCATGTACGACATTTTACAAAACAGATAAGTGGGCTCTCCACTCTAGAAGCAGACCTGGCAGCTGTGGTGTGATGCTGACCTACAGTGAGGATGAGACTCACTGGGAGAGGATGCTAGAGACTAACCGTTGTTAGTGACAGAATTTCACAGACCCCCACTCTGGGTTCTGACAGACCTCCAATCCTTTGTTTTTATTTACCTTATGTATGTAGTAAGAAACAAACAATGGAGATGAACTTTATGGTATGGAAATTACACCCCCCAACAAAGGACCAAAAATATATTCAGGATTAAGTCACTAAAATTCAGCGCCCCCTGTATCACCTGCAGCTCTACAATATGAACCTCCGGCCTTCAGGATGACAGCAAGCTGCATTAGGTAAATTTTAGAGTATTAATGTTTGCCTTTCTGACTTTTTTAGAGCACAGAAGACTTTATGAACATCTGCATTGAACCCGCCACTGTCAGCAAAGGAGACTTCATAATTATAGGGTAAGGGGGCTGCGTTTGCAGGAAACGAGGCTCGAGTCGTTTCTATCGCCAGGTTTTTCTGTCGCGTGCCCATGAAGTCCGAGGCGCAGAGCCAGCGAAGGGCTTGGGGAATGGCAGCGTCGTTTCGTGTGGGTTGGCATGTGCACTGCACCTCTCTCTCCTTTGGCCTTCCCTGTTCCTTTTGGGAAGATCAGAGTATGGGAGCCATCTTTGCCTTTCAACTGAAATGAGAATTCCGTGTGGCATGACGTAGCATCCAGAATGTGGGCCTCGGGGTCAGAACTACTGGTTCTGACACTCTCTGGCCTCAGGACTTGGTCAGATCCTCACTTCACTGCCTCCTTTTCCCTGTGTACAGAATGAAATAACAATCACCTCTCATCTCGGGATTGTCTCTGAGTCTTAAGTGAGAGACTGGGCGAAGTCTCATTGTGAAGCTTTGTCCTCAGGGTGTTGATGAAAAACCTGAAGCGAGGCCCTCGAACATCCTCCAGCTTCCCCTTTCCCACCACCCAGTACCTTCCAAGTCCCGTGTGACCTGCTAAGCCTCCCTCGGCCAGAGTTGTAGTGGTTAAGAATGTTCTAAGCCTTCCGCTGGCCTTCCCAGTGGCCTGTCACCATGCTGACTGGTGGTCCGTGCTGTCTCGGAGCTCCCTCTAGTGCCCACTTAAGGGTTAGGCATTTCTGCTGCGGAGGCTGGGTCTCCATGGCGACTTCATGATCAGCGCCGGCAGCAGAATGTCTCATTAGTTTGTGGTGGTTTCGCCTTTGGTACAAAAGCTTCAGATGTTGAACAGCTGCTTCTGCAGCCTTTGATTTACTTGCTGTTTCTGTAGTAAGAGGAAGAAGGGACAAGCCCGTCCCCTCTTCTCTAGAGCGTGCAGAAGCCATATCGTCCTGCTGGAGAGTCTGGCCGGGGGGCCAACTCTAGCCAGTCTCCTTTCTCATACCGACATCCCCAAACAGAAAAGCCGATGACGGTGCCTAAGTTAGGGGGGGCCGTTACGTGCCTCACCGTTGCCAGCACTGGTGGCAGCGAGTTTCCTGTTGGCCTCCACAGGAAGTGAAGTCAGGTAATGTGTTTCCTCTGGGCGTCTGAATAGGACATTGTGAAGTTGTTTTAGAAAACTCTGAAGTTTCACGTGCTAAAGAATTAGTTGTCAGTTAATGAAAAAGAATGGACTACTTTACTCGGATGAGCCA
>NW_011888829.1:366286-377136 GCF_000151845.1 Pteropus vampyrus | reverse complement strand
GAGGCTGGGTCTCCATGGCGACTTCATGATCAGCGCCGGCAGCAGAATGTCTCATTAGTTTGTGGTGGTTTCGCCTTTGGTACAAAAGCTTCAGATGTTGAACAGCTGCTTCTGCAGCCTTTGATTTACTTGCTGTTTCTGTAGTAAGAGGAAGAAGGGACAAGCCCGTCCCCTCTTCTCTAGAGCGTGCAGAAGCCATATCGTCCTGCTGGAGAGTCTGGCCGGGGGGCCAACTCTAGCCAGTCTCCTTTCTCATACCGACATCCCCAAACAGAAAAGCCGATGACGGTGCCTAAGTTAGGGGGGGCCATTACGTGCCTCACCGTTGCCAGCACTGGTGGCAGCGAGTTTCCTGTTGGCCTCCACAGGAAGTGAAGTCAGGTAATGTGTTTCCTCTGGGCGTCTGAATAGGACATTGTGAAGTTGTTTTAGAAAACTCTGAAGTTTCACGTGCTAAAGAATTAGTTGTCAGTTAATGAAAAAGAATGGACTACTTTACTCGGATGAGCCATTGCCCTTCTTCTCTTTCCCATGGCTGGTCGTGAAGGGTGTGTGCGCGTGGTGGACTGTGTGTGGGCGGCCTCATAGTTTTACTCCCACGGCACGTAGTCAACGTAAAGATGCTTAATATCAGAGCGCTTCTAAGACTAGTTGTTCCTCTATATAAGAAATGTCCACTTTAAATTAAAAATAGTCTCTCCAAGAGTTGACTCACAAGGACCAAATGCCTTGACTTACTCAAGCACATCCCTCTAGCAACTTTTTTTCCCCTCTTTCCAGCATAAAAGTACCAAATAGGGAAAGTTTAATACTTTTCCCAAAGAATTTCATTCTAATTTAAGTTTGGGGTTTTTAGTAGCCCAAGAATTAGATACATGTGGAACTATTTTTAAAAATCACTCAGTCTTAGCTTCATGCATAGTTGTTTACATCAACTAAACCTCAATCTAGACAACACTGTAATGCTAAGCAAGAATCCTCGGAACAACCATTCAGAGGCGCCTGTGCATCACGAGCCATATATCTAATCGCATCGGAAGCGGGAAGAACGCGCTCTGTCCTTGCCGTCTAGCAGCGGCCGGCGCCGGTTCCCAACTGCTTTTTCTCACTGACAGAAGTAAAAAGGTGCGCGACCCCGAGCTGCACGCCGAGGGCACCGAGTGTCTCCAGGCCAGCCAGTGCGCTCTGCTGCTCCCTGAGGTAAGCGGGGCGTGGCCTGCCCTCTCCTCCACGGCCAGGCCCTTGCTCTGGCCCCTAGCGTGGGCTCAGCACCGTGCCACGGCCCGGGTCACGTTGAGGGAGACGGAAGTGATGACCAAATCCCCTCCGAGTCACGGAGCTGGACTCCTGAGGACGGCTCATGGTTTGAAGCCAAGGTTCTGTGAAGTGGTCCTCGGTCACCCGAGCTTTATTTTAAGTTATGCAAAGAGTTACTATATCATGACACAGGATTTTCAAACAGTCACAGTGCATTCTACTTTCAGTTTTTATGATGGATCTGGAAGCGGTTTTCAGAGTAGCGCTAAATTTTTCTGTATTGTGAAATGCCAAGCCTAGAAGAATAACCAATGTAAGTGAGGAAAAATGGGGACTAGCACCTAAGTTGTAAGCCTGTTCTATTAGTACTGTCAGGAAAAGAACGTGACCAGAGGTCGCTGTGCAGACCTGCGGCCCATGTACTAGTGCTGTCTGCAGAGAGGGCTGCGGGTGAAACAGGCAGTGACACCATAGTTTCAACACAGCGACTGCTGAGTTCAGTGCGCTGTGGAGTCTGTAACGCTGCTTGCTACACCTCAGTGGAAAGCTAAGCACGTCCTAAAAAGAACCTTGAAACCAATCACGTGGCCCTAATGAGTTGTCCTTCTAAGAGGAGGGCTGAGAAGGACACGTAACACTTTATCGATTCCTTCTTTTAACCTGCGGCAGGACTCTTGTCTTTATATATATTTGAAAATTATGACCTTGCTTCTCAAATCCCAAAATACTCGTAGGAGATAGAGGCCACATAAAGTGCAGCCTTTTTCGTGGACGGCAGAATTGGGTGTTTCTAGAACCAGCATTGAGATACTTAAAAGAACACTCGGCCGAGTCCACGGAGGGGATGGCGCTGTGACGACCTGCTCGGGTGCTGGCGGACCCCGCCTGCCCTGGGAGTGAGCCCGCTGCGTCTCCCCTTCTCCGCAGGGCGTAGGGGGCTCCTTCAGCATCGACAGCGAGGAGTACGAGGCGATGCCCGTGGAGGTGACGCTGCTCCCCAGGAAGCTGCAGTTCTTCTGCGATCCTAGGAAGAGAGAGACGCTGCAGAGCACGGCCCAGTGAGCAGGCAGCGGCGGGAGACGAGCGCTCACACTGCACTTTAGACCCCCCCGTGGGACCAAGAGGGAACAAACGCCTCACCTGTCCCCAGTGTTGACAGACCACCCCAGGGGCCTTGTCATGGCAAGTAGCTCTGCTCTTCCCAAGCTGTGCTCCGCGCCACCCGCCTCGCAGCTTTCCGTGAGCACATGCTTTGCCCTGTAGGAGTCGATGCTGTCCACATCCTGAGTTTCCTCGGGCTAGCTCAAGGAAACCCTCATACCCAATGGAGGGAAAAGGGCTAGACCTTGCGATCGCCCCAAAACGCAACCACGGTGGCCGTCCTAGGACCTCCAGGGAAGTGCCCGCCTTCCTCGCCACCCTGTCCCCACGGGTGCTGCTCCTCCCTGAGTTCTGATTCGGCTCATTTCAGTTCTGTCAATCCAAAACATACGTGAGATGTTCCCCTCGTCAGCCATGGCTGAGGTCCTGTAACATACTAGTATTTCTTTTTTTAAGGGAGCTCTCCTTAAGTGTTGGATTGCATGAGAACCGTCTGGGCTGCATATTGAAACTGAGTTACTGGGCGCCCAGCCTAACTCTCTCAATCCAGGATGTGGAGCCCAGGAACGTGCATTCCTTCAAAGGGCCACCCTGCAGAGGTGACTCTAGCACACGAGGGCCCCAGCCTTACCTGGACAGTGTGTTAAGCAGTGGTCCACCCACCATGCCGCTCATGCACTTCCTGAGTATTGTGAAAAACCACGTTTACCCTCACACTTTGAAGTTGACATCTGGAATTTTTCATGGGAAGTTGCCAATGTATGTACTTTCTGCTGTCCTGCAAATGTTGATATTTAAAACTATTAACTTCACTCTTTTAAACATGATATTCAGTGTAATTTAAATACATATGATTTGACATCCATTTACAAAAATAAATAAGTTCTTTAGCAGTTGAAAATTTTAAATTGATTTTTCTCCTTGTATGTATATTTCTATACCACTTTCAGCAAAGAATGCTGTCATAACGTAATCTATTTTTATGCTTGAAATGTTTTTAGTTAAGTGTTAACTCAGTACTGAATAAATGTTATAATCGATATGTCTGAAAATTAAAAAGTAAAGAATTTTATTAGAATGTTCTTTATCCTAATTAGCTCATTTATCTGAGAACACAAATGTTATAGGGCTCTAAGATGAGATAGGGCTCAATATCAGTTATAGTCCTTGTCCCATTCTTTATAGATATAAGCATATAAATAACTAGATGAGAAAGAATTCTGTTGTCATGCTGCTCTTTAAATTCCTTTAGTTATGTCAAAAATCAGCGATCTGCCTTCAAAAATTATAATGATATGTCAACAGCGTGACTAGATCTTCCTTTAGTTTGTTGAAAGAACTATAACTTCTAAGGGTTCGTTAGCCATTACCATCATTTACTTTTAATACCACTGGATTTTCCCTTGTTTGGCGCACCTGAGGTTTTACACACTAGAGGCCAGTGCAGCACAGTAGGATGGAGGCGCCACAAGTCTTTTGTAAAGAGGAAGCAGCAGTGTGAAGGGGAAGAACTGGCCCGGCCTTGGCCACAGGCTCCTCGGTTCCAGGCTAGCACGCAGGCCTGTGCCCATGAACTCCTGGCAGAGCGAAGACGGACGCTTTAAAGGATTATAAAGCAGCTGCAGAAAGCCCACGAGTGAAGAGCACAAGAAACAGGCTCACCTGTATATCCTTCAGAGTGGTGTTAAAAGCTGTGCTTACTGCCAAAAAAATAACAGGTGGTCCGAACATGCACAGTAAGGATCAGCCGCTCCATACTGCCTGTGGAAGGGATGCTGCGCTGTAAGAGAAAAAGTTTCACGTGAGCCGAGGGCATTTAGCATCTCCTGAATCCAGAACAGAGGACCAGCATAGAATCAGGCTTCCTTGACAGGCTACCAGCATGTGTGTGTGTTTAGCGATTCTAATCCTTCCATCAAAATTACAGGAACGTTAATCCAGATTTTAAAATTCATTTTAAAATAGAAATTTGCCCTGGCTCAAATTTTTTCTTGATTCAAACCATTTCCTGTGAGATTGTGGTTTCCTTATCTATTGCCTTATTCTTCCCCCTGCCCGTCCACACACCGTCCATGCAGAGACCCTTTACCCTTCTAGAGCTGGCTGCCGAGGCATCCGGGAGACCCCGAGCGCCCCCCGCTCCCATCTTTAGTACAAACCTTCTGTCAGACTAACTTCGGTCAGACGCTAAGATTATGTCCATTAGAAAGTAGATGTTTTCTATTAAATATAAATAAATATAAAGCCTTTTGCTTAACCCCTGTCCGGTTCGCATGCACAGCAACTGACTCAGCCTGTTGTCACGACCATCCTGGGAGCAGGTGACATGGTCACACAGCTTGCAAGGTAGCTCTGGTTTTTGAACACAGAGCCAACATTATCAGGAATTTATACCGCCTCGAAATAACTTCCCCAAAGGTTAAAAATGTCAGTATGTACATGCACAAACACATAGACGGTACACACATATATACCAATCACATATATGGGCAGTAATATAGTATAATGTCTTAAAGTCACCTTTGATGAGCGGAGATGTGAAGCAGAGGGCTTGGGTCTCCGGGGGTCCTTCTCTAGCTGTCGCCTGGCGAGATTGAGGGGCTCAGTCCTGGCTCTCTCACAGTTGTTGCCAGCTTTGGCTGCATCACCGGAGAAGGCTCATCCAGACCTCGGCCTCCGGGACAGGCACCGGCTCTCAGGCTTCCTCACCCCACCGTGCCCGGGGCTGAGGGCCGCGTTCAGCCCACGCACCGGAGCTGTCCCCGCTCCCCACTACGACCACACTTCTTGGACTAGGTGAAGGACTGTAGCACACGTGTTCATGTTAAAATGTGAATTTTAATAGTAAAAACTGTTTTCTGTAAATATAGTTATATCAACCTCTCTGCATACAATGTGGTCAGATATATACAGATAAGATAAACACAGATGTTACTTGTACCACAGAACAAAATCAGTTCAAGAAACATTTACTCGTAGCTTCGGGATAACCCCAGCTTTCATTAGGCCTTTAAAACTGTCACCATTGAAAACAGAGAGCCAGAACGGCACACCCAGATGCACGGGTATTCAGGGTAAAACTTATCAACTGTCTTACAGATTTCATAACATGAGGTAACGCCTTGAAACAAAAATAGATTCGATTTCTCTTATTGCTATAACTCTTATACTGGGGTGTTAATCAAAATAGGGGTTCGACATTTAAGGCGACAGGGGGGGGCTATGCTTTTCCTAACCCAGAAAAATTAGGACAACTGTTTTTCCAAGACTACAACTATTTCTTTTTCAGAAAAGGTTTATTTCCCAAACCTACAAAAAGTTTAGCCAACAAGCTGGGGGTAAGGAAGGAAGTTAATTTTGTTTTTCTCTACTCTGTACCCTTAGTGTCTCTGATCGTGTCTTCAAAAAGCCAGGATTTCTACCTTCCCTTAGGGTCTTCGTGGGCATGCCAGACAAACTTCCTGATGCCACCTTCAGAAATTTTTTAATACTTTCATCTTTGTTTAATTTGCCCAGAGGACACTGTCATTCTACTACCAAATATATTAGCAATCAGCTCATTCAGTGACCCCTGGGTTTTTCATTTTGTGGGTCATCTCTAATACTCTACTACCTCAACCCCCGCATTCCCGGCTGTCCTTAGAAAGCAGAGTAAATGGATCATGAGTCTAAACAGGCATTCTACGGCGAACAAGTAATTCACACTTACCCTTCTACTATAGTAATTAAATTTTCTGAATTTAGGTCCTATTTACCTCTAAAAGCCCATGCTATGCTGAGCTTCTAGAATAAACTCTAAAGAAATGAAAGCAAGGCTTTAATTCTCCATCATTCCTATAGCACTAGAAATTTCTTATTTCCTTTCCGACCATGCAATTTCATCCAACGGCCCCTGTATTCCAGCTCCAAAAGTGAATTAAAGTGCCAGTTATAAGAACTGCCTCCCAGCCCTCCCAGTGACGGGGCCCGGTCGGCATTATCACATTTACCCCCTTCCGTACAAGGGGACTGTGTGCCACCCTCCCTAGGACTGTCAAGTTTATCCCCTAAAGAGTGCTCTCAATGTTTCACAGTCTCCTCGTTTACTCTCCAAAAGCTTCATTTAAGATGAAACTTTTATGGGATCTCGGCTGGTCCCAAATCCCACACTGCCCATTTCTTGCAGGATTATGGTTTGGAAGTTCCCTTCCATTCCAACCTCTGCATACTCAGTTCATCACACAGTATACCGATATAAAAATACACTTCCATCTCTTATAGAAAAACATTAACTCAATTCACAGTTAGCCTTTTCCCACAACACACTGCGCACAGTAAGCTCCTGGGAACAGAGGTATATTAGGAACGTAAATGAAATGTTAAAAATCCATGACTTGGGAGCAAAAGGAGCCTGTGACTCCTTCTTTTCCCCTACCTGAATCAGAGAAGGGTTTTCCTGAAATGAAGGGACAGGCCTGGGCCCGCTGACATCAGCCTCTGGGTCTGCAGGATCCTCACCGCTGGGCACGCAGCGGAGCTAAGTGCTGGGGACGGAGCCGAGGACTGGACTTTGCTCAGATTCGCAGCCTTCGAGCAAGGACCCTAACGAGAGATGGGGCCACGCCCGATGCCGGTCCCCAGACTGACGTTCTCGCTGCCACCACACTAAGGCAAGTTCACTGTCAAGAGAACACTTACTGTCTTAGGATCTCATTCAGCAGCACCTCTACCTCTAAGAGCATGATCTGCCTGGGGACTGGAGACGGCAGCTCCATCCATATCTAAACCACGAGGTTTCATTAAAAACAAAAAACAACAACAATAAAAAATGGTCCCTGGGGTCCCCTCCTCTTCCTGGAGAGCTGCCGCGCTACCATTAAAAGCTTCATTCGTGACTGCCCTTTGCAAAAGGTTCCAGAAAGGCCTTAAAGGTGAATAATCTCATCTTTGTATCGTGTTTGAAGGGCCGTCAGCGTATCAAGACGAATGGCCAGTCCGTCCTCGTAGCCACCGGAATGAAAAACGGTGATTCCGCTAGGATCAAATTTATCTTTTACCTTTGTCTTCTAGCTAAAATATCACAGATTGCTGCACGGAATACCACAGCTTCACGTGTGGTATTTAGAATTATCTGCACCCTGTGCTACATTTCGATTTGCCACCTTGACTTTCACATGGAACAAAACAGTGAAGGTACAGGTGCAAATCCCTAGGCTAAATGATTTCTATCAGTAGGTCAATGAATTCAGCTCCCCCTCCTCAGCCAGTTGGAAGAAGAGCTGCCACACTGGACGAGGGAGATGGAAGCACATGCCTCCTTAATCACGGCAGTCGTAATCTCCTGGGGGCACTGACGCTGGACCCGGTGGGTCCACACCAGGCCTGAGCAGTGAGTGATTCATGCTGGACGAAAGCCAGAGCTCAGTCCAAACAAATGATCCAGCCTAGAATTTGGGGTCTGGTAGGAGATAAGCCCTGCCATTTCTGACTCCTTCCGAAGAAAGAGTCCTAAGCCAGAGGACAAGTGGCCATGGTCCCAAAGATTGAATATGACCACCTGCCAAGCCTGTAAACTTGGAAAAAAATCCACTTTAATATCAACAAACCCTAAGCCTAGATTCTGGGCCTCCCAAGGACTCCTGCCACCTGGAATTTAAGTTGGTCTCAGGATGACAGGGCAGCTCAGGTGTCTCAGGTCAGCAGTGCTCCCAGGTTAGCACAGGGCTGGCTCACTGCATGTCACTAGATCAGGCTGAAAATCCCTGAGGACCAAACCAGCTGGGGCAGGGGTGGGCATGAGGTCCGACCAGGCAGAAGGCCCCCTTCGGCCAAGGTTAGGTTTGCAACCTGCTCCAGACGGCCGGTGGTCGCAGGAACTTGCAGACCTAGAAGGCGGGACCTCAAGGGTGTTCCCTAGCATCTTCCAAACGAAAGCAAATGATTTCTCAGAAAGTATTTCAACAGTGACAGAAAACCAGGTCTGCGTGGCTTCTCGCTTCTGTCACCGTGCAGGGATTTCTGCCTGGTTCCCTCACAAACACAGTCCCTTTCTGCTGCAGTGTCGGGAAGGCCTGAGTCCTTGGGTTCCCTCTTCAAACAAGCACAGGGACAGAGGAGGGAAGTTCTGCTTTGGGCTAAGCCCAGGCTCCATGTGGCCTAAGACACAGCACTGCCTCCCAGGTCCGTTCCTCTCCTGGGCGCCCAGACCCCAGCCCTCTGCATGGGCGTGAGGACAGACACCTGGAGATGCCAGACTGACAGGCAGCCGTCTCGGACAGCGTGGAGTCCACAGGAGCCCAGAACCCCTGACCCACCATGCAGAGGGCACTACGCGAACCTCATTTTCACCCCGAGCTTGCGGTTAAAACCACAGAACAGAAGTGTCCGTGTACAGAAAGACTCGAGCAAAATTCTCCCAACAAATTCCCCAGTCCCACTGGAAGAGGGTCAGCCTATGTCCTCCGAGAGAAGCTGACCTTCCCTTTCACTCCTGCCCTGTTCTGACCACCTCTAAATGAGAAGACCTTGACCCTTCTGCACACACTAACAGTGACCGTCACTTGACCAGAGTGCTTCTCGGGAAACGAAAGAAGGTTGCTCTTCCAGGAAATGGCAGTGAAGCCTCAGCTTCTAAACAGATTATTTTCTTTTGTAAATATACATACTGCTGAAATGATGGCTAAACCCACACTGCAGAGGAGAAAAACGGATTAGTTGTACAGTTTACATTTCAACGCCCGAACTTATTTAGATATTTACATAAGAGACGCTAGCTTGATGAATCAATGTCTATTTGCATTTCCACGTGTGAATGTGTTTCATCTTGAATTCTGTATCAAGGAGCTATAGTGAAAATATTTTTGAATAAAGCAATAAGCCCTAAAAAGCTAGTTTCGAGATAAGCCGTGAGATCCGTCCATTTGAAAGTGATTTCTCTTTGCTGTGCACATCGGCGTGGCCGAAACTTGGTCACATACATGGGTATACTGACGGCTGTTCCATTCACAGAGCCAAGCAGGAAGGAGGAAGGGGAAGAAATCACTTGTCACCAGTAACCTAGTGTCCCAAGTCAAGTCAAATCCTAAATGATGGCCCCAGAACTCTACTCACGGAGCTGGCTTCCTGTGGTTAACCATCGCTGTCTCACCAAAGCTGACATCCACCGAACGCCCTGCCAGAGAACAGGCGGTGACCACCAGGAGCAACACCTCCCAGACCGACTCCTTCCAGAGGAAAGCAAAAAAAAAAAACAAAAAAACAAAAAAAAAACCCGTCGCTGCCACGCGGGGTTCCCGACCGCGTTCCTGGGGGAAGGCACTGTCAGATCTGCTCTCGAACAAATCCGCTATGTCTCTGGCTCCCATCATTTAGCTCGAGGAATGTCGTCTCTGCTAAAGAGACGTCTGTGAGGGCTCCACACTGGTACACAGTCTTGTTCACGGGCCCCGACCTCGGTCAGCCAGCTCAGATCCTCGCCACGTTATGGAGTCAAGTGGATCTTTGTTCTGATCTGCTAGTGATGCCTCCAGAGGACTCATCCAACGAAACACCTCTATCCTGCACCTCACCTGCTCCGCCTTTGGTGGCAACGAATGCTACTCTTTAAAAATTCCCAAATTACTCTGAGAGGACGGTTAGCCTTTAAAGGAGGCTGAATTGGAAAAGGAATTTGCTTGCGAGCGCCAAGGCCGGCGTTGGCCCTTCGGGATCTGCCAACCTGTCCCAAGAGGTAGGAACCCCGAGAAAGGAACAGTACCCTGAGCGGCCAGGAGGAACGTTTCAAGGCTTCGTTCTAAAATTTCAGTTTTCAGCTGGCTGAGGAGCGACCTCTGCCTGTCACCCTGTCCTGAGAGAAGTTCATACTTGGTGTCAGAAACCTCCTTTTGCCCCACGCTGGGGTCTCTGCTCTACGGAGAAGACATAGATTTGTCCTCATCAATGGGAAAAAGGGATCTGATCCCAAGACGACCCCCAGAATGGATAAAAACCTTGAACGGTCACCTGGTCCGGCTGCCACCTTCAGGCAGATGGACACCCAAGGTCACACTGGGCGGACGGCTGTCTCATTCTTGAATACGTCAGGGGACACAGACCATACAGATTTCCTGAACAGTCCACCCCTAGTGTTGCTAGAGCTCGGCTTCTAGGGGTATGTGGCCTTCGCCACGTCTCCTGAAGTCACTCGACAAGGAGATGACAGAATCGGCTTTGATAACACCTACGACCAAACCAGGCAGCAACTTTGGGAGAAAGTGGTCCATTCTAGCGTCTCGCCAACGCAGGACAAAACCACGGCAAGTCTCATCTGACCGATAGGGAGCACAGAAAGAAAGATTGCAAAAATCACATTCGTCGGAAAGTATAAACAATATTTCTTTGTGTCGACTTGATAAAAAAATGAGCCCTCTGGGGCCCGGGGTGAACTCCCCACGAGAGCAGCTCACCGGTCTGGGCTCACTGCCTCTACGGGCAACAGGGGTTGTCAATGACCAACATGACATCGATGCCGTAGG